>NC_039255.1:15042674-15646395 GCF_003368295.1 Carassius auratus | reverse complement strand
AGATATCATGATGAAGAGAACAGGTATAGCAGGGGAGCCAAGGGGAATTGTTGTGGCCTAGTGGTTAGAGACTTTGACTCCTTACCCACGGGTTGTCGGTTTGAGTCTTGGGCTGGCAATTAAGTCAAAAAAGAAATTTCAAAAAAGTCTGACCTGTGAGCCAATTTTTCCCTTCAAAAACAAGGTTGTGAATATTTTTACATCCTCAACACTCAAGCTACCGCTGCTGTCAAATGTCTACTCTCTCTCTCTCTCTCTCTCTCTCTCTCTCTCTCACACACACACACACACATATATGTATGTACTGTATGTAGTAGTCTTTGTGTGTATGAAGCATCCGGCCCCCTCGTGTGTTTACATCATCAAATTTAACCCCCTTTAAAAAAACGTTTGGACACCCTTGAGATATAGGAAAGTAGGTTTTTGGGATCTTTAAATCCTCAAGTGCACAAGGTTCAGGCCGTATGGGAATTAGGTCTTGGAACAGCAGAAGGATCCATGCATCAGGACAGTGGAGCGAACAGTGCAGAACAGGAACTTAGAAGGACACAGAATGATTCAGAGCGCTGACAGAATGATGCCAGAATTCATTGCAGCTTTGAAGCTTTGTTTCTAGTTTCCATTAAACCATGTTAATAATGTTGTATATTTTTTACCATTCATTATACTCATCCCTGTGATTTTAAAATAAACGTACTTTCGTATGATAACATTTGTTGGTGCTTTGTAGCCTCACCACTTGTAAATCTTTGTAAATCTTTTTCAAGCAAAACTGGTTGAGAACCACAGTCATTTAGAATTAATTCTGTTTTAAAGTACCCAAGCATTTAAAGCAGCTGAGGAAAGAAACTGCAACATGCTTATAATAAACAGTGCACTGATTTGGAGGCTAGTCTAATGTAAGTTATCACTAGTTATTTTTATAATTATCATTGTTAGTGTGAATGGCCTTAAGACTCTAGTAAATAATATCTGCAATATTTATATTGCCAAACTAGAAATGTCTCCATCTATAGTTTTTGTACCACTGGCACTCACTGTGCAGGACTGTCCAATACATCTGAAGCATCCAGAAAAAAGCTACTAATTATCAAAAGACCTAGTATGTGTGATGTGGGAAAATAGTGACTCTAATTCAATGAGCAGCCACACCAACTGAGCTCTTGCACACACTCACACACACACACACATACACATAGACATCACATCAACCTAAACAAGAGCAAAGAATCAATATTGAGTCACATTCACCTCCTACACCTCACAGTGTGTGTCCATCATGCCTTACTGATAAGTGGCTGTCATACTGTGAAAACCACAGACTGCAAATACAACAGCACCCTGTTAAAATACCATTCTCATCATTTACCTGCTGCTTCTCCTCACTGGCTTTCAGTAGGCTGTTGTGTTGCAGAGTCAGGGACGCCTGTCTAGGGATCACTGGAGGATTATAACAAAGCTAAAGAGTTCACAGCAAGCTCAGTGTCAGTTTCATCCGTTTTCATGTCACTTTCACTGGCAGATTTTTTATTTAAAAAAAAATTCACTGTTGATAAAAAGGCAATTTATGAACAGTAGGTGCTTTTCCAGGATGATAAACCCAGCAGGTCTGGAGCTTTGTACATATCACACATTATGTAAGCTACTCTGCTTAACTGAAAAAAATTTTTGTATGCATTATACACTCAATACTCTTTGCACTTTACTAATTTCAATACTCAAAAAAAAAAAAAAAAAAAAAAAAAAAGGAGCGAGACGAGAGTAGGAGACACAGCTTGCATTATTGTAATGCAGCAGTGGTTGCACTAGGGTGCGCTACTCAGTAAATAATGACTTGGAAATGTTTTCACAATTTAGAAACAAAAAATACATTCTGACTAATACAAAGGCTAAGATCAATAGACAATATTAAAAAACGGTATAGACATATACTATAGTTGCATTGAATCAAACATAATTAAGATCTAGAAGCAAAATATATATTTTCACTGTTGTAACCTTAGCACTATGGCTAATTTGTTCAAATAAACTAGAAGAATTACAGATGCTTTATGCTTTCTGCATTAACATTTTATATATATATATATTTAAAATTTTACATGGTTTACTTCTTTTTTATGTGAAATTTTACGTTATTGTACCCATACACTACATGACAATAGTTGATCCTCGTATTGGTTCGTTAGTTTTAACTTTTCTAAGAAGATGTTGTAACATGGCTGTGCAGATTAATTCCCATTCAGACATGAATATCAGTCTCACTCCCTGTCAGCATCTGAATTTGTCCCAGAGATGTTCAGAAAGGTTTAGGTCTGGGCATTGTGCAGGCCATCTTTCTTTGGGGTCCTAAGATAGTGCACCTCAAGCATCACTGAGCTCTTTAGGACACCACATTCTACTGACATTTGTCAAAGAGGATTTTATGGCTGTATGATTTGTTGATTTTATGCACTTGTCAATAATACCGATCAAGTGCATGACTGAAAAAGATCATATCCAATGCATAACTAAAAAAAAATCATCATTTTGGCATTTTTTTTCTGGTCACAGAGAGTTGAAAAATGTTCAACTTTGGGTAAAACACAGCGATTATCACAGTCATTTTTTACCCAGCCATCCAGTGAAAGTGGAGGAGTGGTGGGACAAAAATCACCAATCATCACATTCTACTTGCACAAGGACTGAACAGCAACAGAGCAAAAGTAAATATTCCTTTTCGCCGGGTATCCATTTCTGTAAGCCTACCAGTTCAGGAATCAGATCAGTTTTAATAATAGACAAATAAAGTTTTAATATACCTGACAAAGACTGAGAAGGGTTAAAATACTGAGTTTGAGAGTATTGAGGCAGCTGAAATAGTCAAATCTGAAAGGGGGTGTCCACACACATTTGGCCATGTGGGACATTTATAAGATTACTAGTCAGTGCTATTTTTAAAGATGGTAAATCAGAAAATCTGATTAATTTTTTTACAAGATTTATCATATGGCCATACAGGGAATAGTTTTATCATCATTTACTCACCCTGATGTATTTCCAAACCTTTATGACTTCAGGCATTCACTCTGCGTAAAGACCCAGTGGGTGGAGGCTGGACATTAGACCTCTGGCTGTCCTGTACATGTTTAGCCTCTGAAGCCTGTGCTGCTTAGATGACTACACAGACCCCCTGTGACCGACTTTGTAGGGCCTGGGCCGAAAGGATGTGCTGTCCATAATTTAAGACCTCCCCTGTTGAGTTTAAAGGACATGTGTTGTGTTTGTGTGTCTTATGAAAGACATGTGGATGGCAGTACTAGCTGTTTCTATGGCAACAGTGTCAGTGGTTTGTTTAGGGGTTGTCTGACCCTATTTCAAACCATTATTACATGTATAAAGATACATGCATGAACATACATAAATCATCAATCTGTATGATGCCATTAATACTGCTGCTGAGATCCAACATCAAAAAATGTTTTGGATAATAGATGTGATATGATTAATTTGTGCCCTGACTGGAAAAAATGGAAATCAGAAGTTATTTGGTATGGCAAATGAGTGCTCACAAGCTTTCCCCAAAGCTTCAGACTGATAGTTGTGTCTGTTTTTAATAGAAACAGTTTTCTACCCTCAGTGTAAAATCACCATCTGCAAATAAAGGATCAGAGCACATGCTTCATCATTCCTAATAGTGGGTTGTAAGTAAACGAGACTCTTAGTTAAGATTAATTACTTGCCACATTATATGAAATCATTCATGCAACACACTGCTCTAAATACACCAGGGTAATTGCTAAACTGTCTTGGTCAGAACGAATTGAAGAGTATTGCAATATATAGAATTGGATCCCAGAGGTTGTTAGTCATATGAGACGACTGCAATATTGCCTTGTTGGGTTACATCCAAAAAGAAATAAAACATAGAGGACACATCTTACAAAGGGCAATGAAACTGCACATCTAAGCCAAAAAAAAAAAAAAAATCTCTTTCTATAAAAAAAAAAATATATATATATATATATATATATATACATATTTAATCTATTACTCTTTGTGTCGCTTGTTAATTAAAGTATATTACTCTTTCAAGCCATTAATGTTGTGAGTCAGTTTTGTCATCATTTACTCACCCCTGTGTCATTCCAAACACGTATGAGTCTCCTTTCATCAAAAACAAATGTGAAGAACACACTTTACCATGAACGGAAGCTTTCAAGCTTAAAGGACACAAAAGCATCATAAGAATCATGAAAGTGGTCTCATGCATTACATTCAAAGTTATAACATAAATTTGTGTAAAAAAAACAAATTGTTCTTACACAAATTAAGTGAGAAATGTATGGTGTTGTTTATTGCTTGTTTTCTCTCCAGTGAGCCATTGACTGTTGTAATCAGATAATTAAATGAGTTGAACTTGGACATTATTTTGTTGAGTTTTGGTTGCATTTACACTGTTTTGACCAGCATGTGGTGTTTCAAGTGCTTTGAAACAGTAAATCTTGTGGCGAAGCAATTGGTTCAAATGATTCAGAGTTTAAAAAAAAACATACTTTTCCCCACTAGCTTAATGTGTCATATGTACCACTTGTATAAGTGTTTTGACTGGATTCAACTCATGTGAGTAAACAACATTTAAAAAATCTTTGAAAAAATACTCAAAAATTCTCTCTGTTTAAAACGTCTTAGTGGGAGAAAATCATTGAGGACATCTTGAAACGAAGCTTTCTGGCTTCTGGAAGCTTTAGAAACGTGTCATGTGTGGTTTATCTTATAGTATAAGCCTGAATGAGAGCAACATTGTCTTTGATCAGTTTTATTAAACTGGCAAATGAGACGTGTCCTCACTGAGAGTCAGTTTAAGCTTCTGAAAATAAATACTTCAGCTGATGACCCTGATGCAAGATGTTCAGATAATGTTGTTCAAACTACTCATGGTTTGTGCATTTTTGGTGGAAAAAAGTCAATGTGAGATTAAAAAGTGATGTCACACACAGGCACATGCAAAGTAGAGGCTGCTGTAAGACACTTAAGTCAAGCATCATTCAAGAACCAAATGGTACATGTATAAGAAATGAGAGCATCTGGGACTGTGTCAGGTCAAAAAGCTGGACCCACACCTCTACAAAAACACACAAGACAAACCACTTGGTTCTGAGAAAGAGACAGTTTTTGTAAGTGTGTGCAATGGCATGAGTAATTGAATTGTTCACTCAACCAACGTTTTTTTTAACTATAAACAAAAGGGAAAGGGAAAAGACACAATTTTGAAAACTACAGAAATCAGCACTTAAACAAAGATATTAAAACTAATGTACAGGTTGGAGAGATTCTTCTTAGATAATGTTTTGGTACATTCAATTTTAATTTTTATTATTAATATTTGTATTTTTTTAACCGAAGAATCAGTGTATTTCTCACTCTCAAATGTTGATGGTGAAGCAGTAACCACTGAAATTCAGAGCCCCCTTCTGATTCTCGGATCTGTCACACTACAGTCCTCTTCTGTTATGATTCACATGCACTAGATTATTGGACTTTGTAGTGTTTTGCCACTGTAGAATTCCAAATCTGAAAACAGAAAGTAAAACTAAACAGAAGTAACAAAAAATAAAAATTTAGTTTGCTAAAAATCGAGTAATGCACGATGAGTTCTTCATATGCGCTTTCAAATCAGCTTTAGAGAGACATGTATAAAATTACATCCTGAGGAAACTGTTGATTAAACTGTCTTGATGAAGATGCATGTGGATGCAAGCTAGTTATCTTCTCTCTCACTCTCTCACTTTCAAAAGAACTGTGGATTTTCAGTTGAAATCTTTATCAGCCCTACACGCCTCTGTCATCCAGCCATCATTTATTTAGGCTGATGGCTTCAAAATGGCTCACCACAAAAGGGCACCACTTCTAGCAGAATCTCTTAATCCACTCATCCATCTGCAGGGTTCATATTCATCAATTTCTCTCACACAGTCAGTTGACTAGTATGAAATGCTATGCTGAGTGACATTTGAAAATAAAATGAAGCAATAAATTATAAATGTTTTAATAAGTAAAATAAAAATGTAAATAAAGAATTGCTTTCAAATGACAAATATTCAGATATATTTAAATATGTTTTATTTAATAAAAAAATTAAAGGGGCTTGTTAAATATAGGAATAAAATTATGTATTCATTGAGCAACTTTTTCTCCATTTGTCAAAAGAACTAAAAAGGTCAAGTACAGTGCATTCAATGGATTTTCTGTCCTGAGTAAAAGTCTTTAAGGTAATAAAACTTGAATTGAGTGAATTTAATATTTAAATTTATGAATAAAATGTATCTAAAAGTCAAACTGATATCTGTATAAAAAGCAACAAATATGGAAAATGTAAGGAATTAATCTAGTAAATCATTCATGTCTTACAGCTCTAAACAGAAAAAAAAACGAGTTCTGATCACGCAAAAGCACAAAAGATAAGTAATTTTAAATTTGGTTCATTGTTGATTCTGTGATGTCATCATCCAGCTCAGTTCAGTCCTCTTCAAATAGTGCTTGTGAAATCAAGTCAACAATATAGGCAGAAATTGAGACCACTGGTCTGTTCATCACTGGACCCTTTGCAGTTTGCTTATTGCCCCCTGGTTGGTGTGGAGGATGCCATTTTATACATTCTTCAGAGGATCTATCCACACTTAGACAGGGCTGGTAGCACTGTGAGAATCATGTTCTTTGCATTTTCCAGTGCTTTAAACACTATTCATTAAGCATTACTCGGGAAAAAATGGAGGGAATGCAAGTGGATGTTGCAATGGTCTCCCGGGTCTCTGTCTATCTCACAGACAGAGCACAGTTTGTGAGGCTGGGGAACTGTGTGTCACAGGAGGTGGTTAGCAGCAACACAGGTGCTCCCCAAGGATCTGTTCTGCTCCTTTTCTTTCACCCTTTACACATCTGGCTTTCAGAACAAAAAAAAGCATAGTTACATGCAAAAGTTCTGTGATGACTGTGATTGGGTGTGTCAAGAGATGGAGTATAGGACTCTCATTAACAGCTTCGTGAAGTGGTGTGGAACTAATCACCTACAGCTAAATGTTACAAAAGAAAAAGAATGGGTGAGGAGGAAAAAGACACAACTCCCCCGTCTGTATAAATAGCTGTAATGTGGAGATTGTGGACTCCTAAAAATACCTGGGGGTCTACATTGACAATAAGTTTAACTGGACAAAAGACATGGAGGCAATATACAGGGAGGGACAAAGTCAACTGTCTTCAGTTGATGTCATTCAATGTATGTAGTAGAATGCTTAATATGTTTTATCAGTCTGTAGTTGCCAGTTCTCTGTGTTACGCTGTGGTGTGCTGGGGCACTGGTATGAATGGGGGGTGATACTAAACGGGTGAATAAAGTCATTAAAAAAAGCGAGTTCTGTCATTAAACAGGATCTGGTCCCTCTGGAGGTGGCTGCTGGGAAGAGAGTGATGAACAAATTGCTAGTCATGATGGATAACACCACTCACCCTCTAAATGACATGCTTGTTGCATTAAGGAGTAATTTTAGTTGGAGACTGATCTTGCCTCTAAGCAATAGTGAATAGTGTTTTAGAAGGTCTTTTGTACCTACTGTAGGTAGACTTGTATAACACATCTCTCAGGTGCAAAGGCATCTTTGACCTTCTAGTGAACTAGATAGTTAAACTTACTTTATATCTTTACCTATATACCTTATTTTTATCCTGTAATCTGAAGAGAAATTACCTGTTTACATATGGTGTATATTGTATTTATTATTGGCCTCTCATGAGAACCAATTTTTCCTGCGGGGAAGTACCTATCCTATCCTCTCCTAATAAGGTCCAGATTTATCTATATATTTATATGCTCTGTTGCCAAATGTACTATAACTGTACACTTCTTTAAAGATTATTAAAGTACTGAAGCAGTCAGAAGAGTAGGAGATCTGAATGTTTATCATAAATCCAAAGATGTGTTGATAACCCATTGTGAACTCCATCGCATCAGAAAATGTTGTGTGTGTGTGTGTGATGAGAAACACTTCTTGACGTTTCACTTTATCAGCAGTCCTTACAGTGGCCATCTGTGCTTCTTATCCACTACACAGCTCTCCTGGGACAATGAGCAGGGGAACAAGTGTTTAGAGTGTGCATGTATGAGTTCACACAGTGCTTGTTATATTTATGCATTTCAAAGCGTTTCGCTGTTTATCTGACCAAACAACCAACTGCCCCTTTGCACACATTTTCCTTTCTGTTATTAAGTTAACACTCGAGAGGGGTGACATCATGCACACATGACTAGAATAATGTCTCCATTTGTGTTCAGGGTTCAACTAGTCTTAAAAGAAAAGTTTAGTCTTTTAAACTATTTAATCTCCAAAAAATATATTTTAAACTTTAAATCTTTACAGCTTCCACTTCAGCTAAAAAGAAAAACAAAGTTCAAAAGCAGTTATCCTTGGACCACACATTTTAAAGACAGAATTCATTCAAAGAACATTGCAATAAATGTGATGAAGGAAATCCTTGGATCTCACTGATTTTCATTCCTTATTCATTGTTCGATTAACCTTCACACGGTTTCATACTTGTCTTTGTATGACAATAAGATTGTGAGGATGGTGAATATATTGTGGAGTAGGCTATATGAGGATGGTGTATGTCTGACTCATCAGATGAGGCGTACTGATCACTATGGTTCCCAAAATGTCAGCCCCAATCAGACATTAAAGAGAGGTGACTAAGAGTCTTTTGGTATCCACTCCCCGGGCAAGTCAAAGATACACAAGCAAATGCAAATACATGCATAATGAGTACACATGCTGCAGCAACATTCATAAACAAACAAAATAAACACACACGCTGCATGCACCTCACATACTGTTTAAATCATACATGTATGTCATAATTGCAATTGTCTCGTGGGTGTTTGAGTGGGAGGAGAAACTGAGAATGATAGGATCTGATAGTCATTTCGTCTAAGCATGTGAGCCATTGAATTGGAAAGCCCAGCACTATGAAGTTGATCCCAAATGAATTATTTGTCCCCCAAATCAATGACCCAAGCACTAACACAGATCAACTCACCTGTCAGTCTCGCAGATTCACAGCCTGCAGCTATCCAGCACATCTCTGCTCATCTGCTCTGTACGTGACATCACACTGTAATGCTGTTTCTGATCAGACACAAGATCCTGCTCTTGCCTCTCTGTACAGTGCAGATGGCTGTCAAAATCAGTTTATGGTTCAGGTTCACTCCCGGACACTTATTCGATAATATTTAATTTTACCACTCTTTGCCAATTAACATCATTTTTGTAGCAACATTATGTATAATAAATGGATTTGCTGTCTACCGAAGTAGATTCCAATGACTTTGGCATTATTAAATTTTATTAATTCATGTTTCATGATGACAGAAGATCTTCCATGGAATTTGTTTTGCTCTATAGCTACAGCCGAAAAAATTACAAGTTGATAAATATGATTTGTATATTCAGGGGCATAACTGCCTGGAAAAGACACGATTAAAGGTGCCATCTGTAATGTTTGGCAAAAAAAATCAAGTCATACTCCACATTCCATACCAGATGGGGGCAGTATGCCTCAATAAAGTGAATTGGTGTACTCTAGAGTAACAAACAAGAAACGGCATAGTCTCTATGCTCCGCCCCTAATTTCACAACAACACTATAGCCATAGCCGAAGCCTAACTGTGCGTTCACACCGCCGGCGTCTAGAGCGTCAAAAATCGCTCTTACCGCTCTGCTCACGATGCTGCAGAAAGATTTGTTAGCGCTCAGATGCTCTAACGTAGATCAAATGCTTATTTTGTATTTAAAGCGGCCGCAAAGCAAACAAGCTTGTTGATCTCGTGCAGACTAACCACAAGGAGTTATAAGTTAAACTCATTAAATATTGTTGTGGAAGCAATATTAGGATCCTTTACTTAAAATGAACAATCTCAGAGGCAAACTGTACGCAAACAGGGACACATCATAGATTAATACAAACACTAAACAGCAATAATCAACCTGTCCTTTATTCTGCTTGAGAACTAATGTGCCAACTCTCAAGCATTCACCGTGAGACACACGCAATCGACTCTTTTCACATGCTTTCACGCCACACATCAATTTTTTCACGCACAGAAAAACCACGAAGCAAAGAGGACACAGGGACCAACAGACTAGAGAGAACAGGTTAGTTAAGATATAATAAAATTGGTAACGTTAAGTTGTAGCTAGCTAATTATCAAATGCAGCTACGGTTAGCCATCACTAACATTACCACGTTTATCGAACAGCCTTCGATACATTTCTATGTTATAACTTCCCGAAAACAAATACACAAACATATAAAACAAACTTCTAGTGAAATACTAACAGCATCTAACTTACCAATCCCAAAGAAATGTTGCAATTTCGGAGTCGAACCTCATTTCTTTCAGGTCCATCAGTTGTCTCTAGCGATTAAAAGCAGTGCTGATGTTTACTCTGGTTTGGCTCCTTTTCTTATCGGATTTGATTTGTGATTCCGAGCACGGTTGTTTCCCTGTAGCGTGTGGTGGTCTCTTGCCAAGGGCTTGAGACATCCTTTCTCTCTCTTCCCTGAACTGAAATGAAGTACTGGGCTGTACTTTTCACATGATTGACATCAGGTTCAGGTACGCCGACAAGCCGTGCGAGTTATTCATGTATTGCAGGTTTGCTGGTGGTTATGTTGCCCGCATATCGCCTCCCATGGCCGAAACTGGACACCTGTCGGGCCGAGGCTAGTAATGCTAATGCTAATTAAGGTTGATATCTCTGCAGCACTATAACTTTACATTTTTTTAATGACATCATCGCCCTTATTTCTTCTCATCCTTTTGATGCGTGTAGGTCATGTAATGGATATTTTTACCTCAATTTTTGCATATGGCACCTTTAGACGAACAAACGTTTTTTTTTTCAGTTTATATGTGTAAATGTAAATAGTTTCAATGCAAACCCATTGAATATAGTGAATATGTAGTGGACTTGATCATTTCTATCTCAATCTCAATTCGGTGTATGGTAGCAGCTATGAAAACCAAAAAAAAAAAAAGTTAATATCTCATATTTTCCTGGTCTCTATAACAGCCTTGAATGAACCATTTAGTCTTCCCATATGACACCTTAAACCTTTGATCTCAGAGCCTTGCATCACCATGACAACATCAGGGCATTATCTTATGCTGTGTGTTACCCCTGTGAATGAAAGTGGATGCTCTCATTCTCTTCTTCAGATCTGCTAGAAGCTTATGAGGAATGATAATGTAATTATAATGATGTATTCATTTGGTACAGCCTTCCGAATCAACACAGAAATAAAACTTTTTGAGAAAGTTATAAAATACAAAAAAAACACCTCTTTATATAAAGACAACAAATCATTGCATTTGACCTTCATTGACCTGATTCTGTAAATATAAAGTAGATTATTATTCTAATTTTCTAGGAATCACATTGTTTCTTCCTAACATCCATAACATTATATAATGTTAAAAGATTTTATTATAAAATTATATTATGTATATTATTATATTAAAGATATTATATTATTATAGATATATTATATAAATATTGCTTTGATATTTGTCTGTAGAGTAGCTGGATTTTTCCTTGCTTGTTTCATTTCGCTTGTCTGTGTTTACGTGTTCCAGAAAAGATTCAGCAGTTCTTCTGAAAGCTATCACACAATCATGCTGTTGATTTGAGTGTGTTTATGTCTGATATTGCTTAAATAAAACTATAAAAAAAACAGAAAAAACTAAATAAATTAGACCTCGATAAGGAACAAAGTAGCAATGATACAGTCTGTTTTGTGTAGAAATCATGTATCAAACCATTGAGGATTCATCAAATTAATTTTAATGTGTAGTTAATTTCATTTCCAGAAAATTTCCTGAAGCAAATTCTTTTAGCCATAGTGTCCTTGAAATCCACCACATCCATCTCCTATTTACTAGTCCTTCCTGAGAAATAAGTATTTTAGCTACATGGATGCACACACACACACACACATACACACACAGACAGAAACACACTGACACTCCAAACTGCTTCCTTTGCATGTCATGTTAGCAGTGATAGAAAAACTGTTCAAAATCAGTAAAAATCAGGGATACACTGGACAGTATATCACTCTTTCTTACATCTCAACAGCATCGTTATACCACCTCCATTTCGTCTTTTCCCGCTCCATTTTTCTTTCCTTTCTCGCCATTCTAAAAACAATATGATGATAAATGGACCTCAGATGAATGACTAGAAAGGAGTCCATCCGTCTGGATTGGATTCATATTAAAAGGCCCGCTCTCATGCAATATTCATATGCAATCATGGTGACCCTAAAAGAAACAGACATATGCATGCACACATACACTTATATACAAATACACACACACTACCTCTGCAATGAATAAGTCCTGGGTGATCAGAACTGAGGATATGAATAATTAAAGATCTGGAGTCTGAGTGTGGAGGTGATGTGGATGAAACCAGTCAAGATTTATGGGCCAGCCAGAGGACTTTCTGACCCCAAAACCCTAAGAGCTTGCCTTTGACGTAAAAGTATATGTGAAGACTGATGTCAGAGAGCAGCCGTGAATCTTAAACACTCACATTATCAGTTTCAACGCGATTTCATATCCATATCCACATTTGTATGCCACCCCTTGGTCTCTATATTGCCACATATGCTGCTCTTTCTTTTATGGATGTAGCTTTTTTCCTCTGACACCTTTACCGTTCCACACACATGTTTGACATGTAATAAATCAAAGACTTTATTACCAGTGTCCTGCCTGTGTGGGAAGCACTGCAGTGACAGTTTGGCATTATCATGATGTAGTGAAAACAAGAAAGATTCTCCCTTAACCCCAGGCAAGAGGTTTACAAAACATACACACTCACATACTGTTTGCGCTGCATGTGAATCCACAGTATGTGAATTAAATTAAGTGATAATTGAGGATATTCAGTTTTAAGAATAAATTAATAGTGATGAGGTTAGAGTCTTACATGTGAAGTTGGCTTAAGGGTCAAAAGTGTATAAAGATTGCTGTAATGACTGCTCTGAAAGTAAAGCGCTCTGATGAGAGCTGCTGTTGTGACATGGGATATACTGTAAGTATGCATGAGAAGCAGGGAGTGTGTGCAGTGTGCTGGTGATGTGTGATATCCATGGTTTACACAATTAGGTGTATATACCTACAACACTTCCATGTTCATAATATATTTTAGTAATGAATAACCAATAAGAATATGAAGCTATAGAAAAATTATACTTTAAATGTTAAATAATCAATTATTGTAGTAAATACAGTAGTAGTCTTAAACAAATCATATATCATATTCACAACCGATCAAAAGTTTCTATTTAAAAACGTTTTAATTTATTTGATCAAAAATACAGCAAAAACAGTAATAATGTGAAATATTACTACTATTCAAAAGACCTGTATATACAAATGCAATATATCCTGTGAAGGCAAAGCTTTTAAAGGAATAAAAATACTTTTATTTAGCAAAATTGTATTAAACTAATCAAAAGTAAAGTTGAAAGTAAAGTCATTTCTAATGTTACAGAAGATTTCTATTTCAAACAAATGCTCTTTTTTGAATTTCCTATTCATCAAATAATTTATCGCAGTTTCCTCAATAATATAAAGAAGCAAAAACATTGATAATAAGAATAACTAATTATTATTATTTCAGCATAAATAATAATTGGTAATTATTGAGCACCAAATCAGCATTTTAGAATGATTTTTGAAGGATCGTGTGACACTGCACTGAAGACTGGAGTAATGGTTCAGCTTCACAATCATAGGAATAAATTACACACACACACACACACACACACACACACACACACACATATATATATATATATATATATATATATATATATATATATTTATATATACAGGTGCTGGTCATATATTTAGAATATCATCAAAAAGCTGATTTATTTCACTAATTCCATTCAAAAAGTGAAACTTGTTTGTTGTATTTATTCATTACACACAGACTGATATATTTCAAATGTTGATTTTTTTTTAATGTTGATGATTATAACTGGCAACTAAGGAAAATCCCAAATTCAGTATCTCAGAAAATTATAATATTGTGAAAAGGTTCAAATTTGAAGACACCTGGTGCCACACTCTAATCAGCTTATTAACTCAAAACACCTGCAAAGCCTTAAAATTGTCTCTCAGTCTAGTTCTGTAGGCTACACAATCATGGGGAAGACTGCTGACTTGACAGTTGTCCAAAAGACGACCATTGACACCTTGCACAAGGAGGACAAGACACAAAAGGTCATTGCAAAAGAGGCTGGCTGTTCACAGAGCTCTGTTTTCAAGCACATTAATAGAGAGACGAAGGAAAGGAAAAGATGTGGTAGAAAAAAGTGTACAAGCAATAGGGATAACCACACCCTGGAGAGAATCGTGAAACAAAACCCATTCAAAAATGTGGGGGAGATTCACAAAGAGTGGACTGCAGCTGGAGTCAAGAACCACTACACACAGAGGTATGCAAGACAAGGGTCGCGTGTCAAGCCACTCTTGAACAACAGACAGCGTCAGAAGTGTCTCACTTCAAAAAGGACTGGACTGCTGCTGAGGGCTCCAAAGTTATGCTCTCTGATGAAAGTAAATTTTGCATTTCCTTTGGATATCAGGGTCCCAGAATCTGGAGGAAGAGAGGAGAGGCACACAGTCCACGTTACTTGAGGTCCAGTGTAAAGTTCCCACAGTCAGTGATGATTTGGGAGCCCCAACTAAGTATTGAGTGCTGAACATACTTTTCCTTTTCATACTTTTTAGTTGGCCAAGATTTCTAAAAATCCTTTCTTTGTATTGGTCTTAAGTTACATTAAAATTTTCTGAGAGACTGAATTTGGGAATATATATATATATTCCCAAATTCAGATAAGTTATTTTAAATTCTAATTTCATAATACTGCTCTTTTACTGTATTTTTGAGACTGCTTTCAAAAACATTAAAAAATGTACTTATTCCAAACTCTGTTTACATTCCAAGTAATTTTTATTTAACTTCTTGCCAATATCAATATCCACATTTTAGCAGGTAAAGAATAAAATCAGCAATGCAACAGAAACACAGTTATGGTTTTGTGCTAGAATTAGCATCCACCATTATTTTATTACAATAATAAGAGCCATTCTTTCCTGTTTTATGCCCTGTGCGAGTCAAGCACATAACATAGATCACATATCACCTTTATGATAGTTGTAAAGCTCATGGCCTGTACCCACTAAAGTGACTTCTAACATACACTTGCATTCAACAGAAAATTGGTGTCACATCCATATGCTGGCCAAAGAACTATAGCTGTACTTATCAATTACAATCTCACATTAAAACAGACTTGGCATGGTATGATTATTGTATTAATAGCATCCTTCTCATCCTCTTCTTCAATAGTCTGCATTGCTCTGTTTATCTGATCCGCTGTCACAGGTGTTAAAATTGCACTTTTCTTCCCTCTCATCAAGCGTTTCTGTGTACCATCTTCAAAAGGATGAGAGGAGTAAAGTGGAAAGTGAAAACCCACCTACAGAGTTCAGTGTGTGTGACAGGTGCACAGATGTGTGAGGGCATGTAAGTGGAATTCAGCCAAACAAAACATTCATCAAGGGAGCCCTTTCACATGAACTTACCAATGAGGTTACCAATAAAGATAACATTAACACAATTGTTGATGTTTCTTTCCTTTTCTTCCTCAGTGCAACACATCTCTTTCACATAGAGTTGATCAGGTTGTTGTTTGTGGCCTCTGGAATGTCGGTCCACCCCTTTTCAATGGCTGTGTGAAGTTGCTGGATATTGGCAGGAACTGGAACACACTATCGTATACGCTGATCCAGAGCATCCCAAACATGCTCAGTGGGTGAAATATCCGGTGAGTATGCTGGCAATGCAAGAACTGGGATGTTTTCAGCTTCCAGGAATTATGTACAGATCCTGGCAACATGGGGCTGTGCATTATCATGCTGCAACATGAGGTGATGGTCGTGGATGAATGGTACAACAATGGGCCTCAGGATCTCGTCACAGTATCTCTGTTCATTCAAAATGCCATCAATAAAATGCACCTGTGTTCGTTTTCATTACATACTGTATGCGTGCCCATACCATAACCCCTCCGCCACCATGGGTTACTCGATCCACAACATTGACATCAGCAAACCGCTCATCCATGACGCCATACACCCTGTCTGCTTTCTGCCCTGTACAGTGAAAACCAGGATTCATCCGTGAAGAGAACACCTCTCCAAAGTGTCAGACACCATCGAATGTGAGCATTTGCCCACTCAAGTTGGTTTACGACGACAAACTGCAGTCAGGTTGAGACCCTGATGAGGACGATGAGCAAGCAGATGAGCTTCCCTGAGACAGTTTTTGACAGTTTGTGCAGAAATTCTTTGGTTATGCAAACCGATTGTTGCAGGTGAAGATGCTGGATGTGGAGGTCCTGGGCTGACGTGGTTACATTTGGTTCTGGATCGTGAGGCTAGTTGGATGTACCGCCAAATTCTCTGAAATGCCTTTGGAGATGTCTTATGGTAGAGAAATTAACATTCAATTCACGGGCAACAGCTCTGGTGGACATTCCTGCAGCTAGCATGCCAATTGTATGCTCCCTCAAAACTTGCAACATCTGTGGCATTGTGCTGTGTGATAAAACTGCACATTTTAGAGTGGCCTTTTATTGTGGCCAGTCTAAGGCACACCTGTGCAATAATCATGCTGTCTAATCAGCATCTTGATATGCCACACCTATGAGGTGGATGGATTATCTCGGCAAAGGAGAAGTGCTCACGAACACAGATTTAGACATATCTGTGAACAATATTTGAGAGAAATAGCCCTTTTGTGTACATTGAAAAGTCAGCACATGAAAAATGGGGGCAAAAACAAGTTTTAAGTTTTAAGTTTATAATTTTATAATTTTGTTCAGTGTATTACGGTTTATTGAGATCGCTGTGTATAAATACAAATATAAAAAAGTTTTTAGCTGATATATTTCAAATGTTGATTTTTTTTAATGTTGATGATTATAACTGGCAACTAAGGAAAATCCCAAATTAGGTACATCAGAAAATTTTTATATTGTGAAAAGGTTCAATTTTGAAGACACCGGGTGCCACACTCTAATCAGCTTATTAACTCAAAACACCTGCAAAGCCTTAAAATTGTCTCTCAGTCTAGTTCAAATGTTTTTGTAGCTGTGTCGAGTTAAAAATTCAGTTTCTATGTCTTCCCCTCTTTCTTTTGTCAAAGTTATTTGTTTTCATGCTGAATATACTCTCCAGCTGTCTTTTCTTCATGACATATTGGTGAATGTTTGCTTGAATTGAGAACGCATTGATGTCCTCATGTACGGAAGAAACAAGCACATCCTTTTATGCAGCTACAGGACAGTTTGAGATATGAAAAATGTATAACCTGACAATGTGCAGTATGTAATGAACAACACAATGTTCAAGCTGGTTTATTCATGCTGCTTTAACTACTGTTGCTGCAATGAGATATTTTTGATTTGTAGAGGCTTTTATGTAAATATCTCACTCAACTGCAACATTTTTCTTTTTTTCAAACATATTTTTCTCAGCTTTGTGTTACATACCTGGACACTTTTAGTGTGTATTTGCCCCTGTGACCCAGTTTCTGTCTTCCGTATTTGGTTTGATTAGTTCCCAGGTGTGTCTATTCTTTTCCCCATGTGTTCCATGTCCCTGCCATCCACCTGTGTTTCCCCAATTATCCTTTGTACATAAGCCTTGTCCTTTCAGTTCTGTTTGGTCAGGTCTACTTGCTACTTACGTGTGTCTTCCTCTGTGATCCATGTTTGGATAATGCCTATGTTGGATAATAAAACCTTATTTCATTTATCCTCGGCTCCGTGTTCCTTCCGGCAGCGTAAACTGTAACACTTTGTGTCCTGTATACTTTTTCATTTTCAGTCATTCGCAGTACAGTAAACAAGGCATCATATCATTCAGTCCTAATGCTGCATTCAATAAGTAGAAAGGCTACAAAACAATTACTCAGCAAGCAGGGAAGAGAAACAACCAAAGCTGTCTCCCAGTGCAGTGATAAGGATAGTTCTTATCACAGCAAAGCTTAAAATGGTTTGTGCTGTTCTAAACTCTCAGAAAAATCATCTTTTAGTTCTCTCTTCATCCTCCAACCAAATGTCTATCATCGAGACGGCAGTTAAACAACACTCTTCATTTTATAAATATGATATTCACAGATGCCTGTAATGGATCCCTGACAATGATAGAAAGTATATAGAGTGGGTTTAAACTGTCAAGAAGGGAGTGAACATAAAGAAAGCAGAAGGGGGAGTGAAGTTTGGAAGGAAGAGAGAAAAGGCTATCTCTCACAAATAAAGGTTTTCTGTTTTTGTGACATTTGAGTCATGGGTCTAATACACACGTTAGCAAATGTGGAAGTAAAAACATTCCACAATCACTCAGTAAAGGTGGAACTTAATCTAAAAGAATAGTTTAACAACTGAAAACTTGCTGTAAATTTACTGAACCTCAGGCCATCTAAGATGTAAATTAGTTTGTTTCTTCTTGTAGCTCGCTCACTGTCAGAGTAAGAGTTCAAACATCTGATGAAAATCACAAAAATCCATAACATGACTGCAGTCAATCAATAACGTCTTGTTGACAAACCATCTACTTCTTGGATTGAGAGGGAGTAAATTCTCAGCATATTTTTATCTTTGGCTGAATTATTTCTTTAAATGGATATTTCAGACATTTATTCACCCACTTCTATTCTTTATGAATGTCTTTGTTCCATAAAACACAAAAAGAAACTGTATTGAATTCCTCCTTTTGTTTTACAGATGAAAAAAAGTCAAACAGACACAAGGGTGAGTAAAATATGGCATCATTTCCATTTTGGGTGAAATTTATTCCATTTAAATCACTTTACATTTTGGATTTTGTAGATGTATCAAGTATGAAGTGTTTACTCACGTCCTCTCTAAGATGATGTAACTCATATTCCTCCCTGATGTGTGAAATAACAATTAAGATCCATAAATGACTGAAATTTAACTTTTGTATGAAAATGTTGTTGCTCATTCACTTGTGGCAATAATTATAAAACTAATTGCGATATTAACAAAGCATTGTTACCAGAATAACTGCATGAGGGTTTAATTTCTACATTCATATTTTTTATCCCAGCATTTTTTTGGTTTTGATAAGTTGTGAATCATCAAGAGTTTGAGAGAGCATAGAGTTTTATCATTGTTTTGCAGGCACTGTTTTATTACTCACAGTGTTCAATGCTACAAAAATATATGAACACATAAAAAGCATGAAGGTTAGCACTTACAGAAGACACGATGACAACACCTAGAACAAGTTGAGAGCAGATTGCAGAGATGTACGGTGAGTGACGGAGTCTGCTTTGAATACCCACTCACGTACAGACACACATGCACGCACTCACACAGATACATGAAGGTCACTGATGTGTATTATTAAGGGTGTTAAACAGATTAAGTCTAATAGATATTCTTGCCATAACAATACAAATAGGTTACCTTTCTCTATATTCTTATTTGTATTGTCATCTGGTTGTTGCATGAGTCTGAAACTGTGAGGCTGTCATTAAGAAAGACAATAGTACAGAATATATCAAGATACAGGGCACAACACAATACATAACAGATGTTCAGAAAGGGAGACAACAGATCAAGATAACACCCAGCAAAAGACAAACCACATGGAAACATCAAATAAAACAAGCAACAGCCGAAAGCACAGCAGGAGATTGAGAAAAACACTTGTAATTTATGTGTACAGATGTTTTGAGAGTAAAGTCAACTATTGCTCGCACACTCTGTTCATCTGTTTCTCACATCAAATAGGACTCTGAGATCAGATTTAACCTAATTTAAGACAATTGAATTAGACTATTACCAGTAGAGAAGGCATCTATGGTTTGTGTTATGAAGACGTTGTAGTTTTGAGACTGTTTGTGACGGGTCTGTAAAAAACTCTTCTGCTGAATAAACTCCATCAGAACCGTTTCCAAATATGGGTTGATTAGCCTTAGGAGCTCAGATGAGTCATGCAATTACAGACAGAAATCTAGCCATTCGTGAGGAGAGATGAAATGCCATCTTGAATACAAAGGAGAGAGATTAACTCTTATTTGTATTAAAGGACACTGAACATCTGTGAATTGTAAGGGCTGCTCTATTTCTTTTGTTTGATATATAAAAAATTGCACGTGGACCCTTTTATCTTGAGCACACTGGCATTTCTTTGTGTCATCTATTGCAGAGACAGCTTATTATTTCAAGTCAAGAACATTTCACAGTATCATTAGAGGCTAATTCCAAGTAAATGGCTTTTGGGTAATTCTTGAGCAGAACAAAATACTATTCATGTAACCTTTAGATATCTATGCTTTGGTTTGTTTAGTAACGCAGGTAATTCACAAAGAACTGTAGCTATTTTAAGTTTAAAATAAATAAAAAATTCTGATAGATTAACATGTAAATATTAGTTTTCTAATGTGTAGCAACATTTTTTTTCTCTTGAAAAATTTGTACCAGAAGTAATATATCTAGTTTTAAGAGCAAAAAATAATATTTGCTTCAGCCAGAGAGATAATAACCTGAAGAAGTTCTGTCATAGTTGCAATTAACATGATGCTAATATTGCAGTAAAAAATAATAATAATAATAAAATGTAAAGGTGTTTTAAAGAGATCATTTTTAAGAGATCATCCTTCTCAAAAACCCAAAATTGCTGGTAATATTCAGTTGGCATCAGCGCAGAATCACATTTATCGTCCTTCTAAGATTCAAATCCTTCCCAGGTACAGTTAAAGATACATCAAGTAATAATACATCCAAATAAATCCTCACACCTGCACTTCTCTTAAAGATTTATGCTGCCAGATTTAGCAGATGGGGAATTTACAGATGATTTGCAAATATTACTATAACTGAGTTCCTCTTTAACTTGCCCAGCATCTTTAAAGATACAGATATCCAATCCAGTAGACAAGGTTGAAGAGGCCAAAGGCAGTTGGGAAGAAAATTCGGGAGTAGGAGTCAATTTTGGAGACATGGACATGCATTCTGTTTTCACGCCAAGCTCCGGAGCGACAATCATCAAAGCAGCAGAAGAAACTGGCGCAGTCTTTCCCATCCAGACATTCATATGCATAATCGTCATCCTCGTGGTAGGGTGCAATATTGTTCATCTGCAGCAGAGATGTCCCAGGTCTGCTGTTAACCCTGCTGGGTTTCTACACAGAGGAACAGCAAGGTTACTACTGCTTCATTGCTAAAACAAATAAAGGTGTAAAGGTGCTGAGTCCCATTCACTGTAATTGTACGAAAAAGAGCACAGAATTTCTTATTTTGTTTTCCACAGAAATGTATACACATTTTGAATGACATGAATCTGAGTAAATAAAAGAATAATCTTTTTTTAGATGAATTGGCCCTTTAATAACAGAATGAAGTTCATTCACCTGTGCATGCCCTGATTTGGTCTTCTTGTTCTGTCGATTGCTTGTGAAATAATGCAGGGTCCCGTATTCCATAAGAGCAGCAAAGGTAAAGATGAAGCAGACAGACACAAACAGATCCATGGCTGTCACGTACGACACCTTCGGCAAGGACTTCCTCGATATGGTGCTTAGGGTTGTCATGGTGAGCACAGTTGTGATACCTAAGCCAGTCAAGATGCACAATAATTGAGGAAACCAACTGAAGCACTTCCTTTTTTAATGATCACATGCACTTGTGTAATGCGTTCACATATCAAATGCTATTGATTTGTATTAATTCTGAAGATTTGAAATTACCTAAAGATGTTCTGGCAGGCACGGCATCCTTGTTAATCCAGAAGGAGACCCAGGACAAAACCACTATCATACTGCAGGGGATATAGGTCTGGATGGTGAAGTAGCCCATTCTCCGGCTTAGGTCAAAGAAAATGGTCATAACTACATATTCCCCTATATTAATACAAGATAAAAGGCGTTTTAGACATTTTTTGACAGTAATTATGCATCAGAAAAGATATTATAATCAATGACTCCTGATAAGAACTATAATTATAACTCATGCATTCTTTCTTCTTCTGTCACGGTAGGAAATCCAGTGTTTCCTCCGTGTCATGTTTTGTGGTTGTTTTTGTACTTACGTTGTCTCCATGTGCTCGTTTAGTTGATTGTCATCACCTGGGTGTTGATTGTCTCGCTCCAGCTGATCTTCATCACACCTCAGCTACTTATACTCACCTCGCTCTCTCTCTGTTGTCAGATCCTCTCTCATGTCTCCGTGTCCTAGTTGGATTACCGTCTTCCGTGTTCGTGTGCTGGATTGGATTTGTGTTGTCGTCCTCGTGTCAGTGTTCCGGTCTGTTCCTGGTTTCACCCATTGACCTCCTTCACCTGCACCATCGACTTCACCATCCAGCTCTTCTCACGCCACCGTAGACCTTCCTTGCCATTGCCAACATTCTGGACTCTCTTTCTAATAAACATCATCTTATTGCCTGCAATTGCTTCCTCCTCATTTACCTGTCGTTACAGAAGGATCTGACCATCATGGAAGCAGCAGGCGATCGCTCCCCATCTCATCTGGAGGAATTTCTGCAGAGAGCCGTGGGTCGTATGGATCGCCAAGACAAGGCGATAGATGAGATGGGTCGAGCCTTCCAAGCAATGGTGACGAAGGTGTCCGAGCTCGCTCTCCAGACTCAACACCAACAACAACAGCCACCCGCTGCGCCTCCCACGCCACCCACACCGCCGATCGTCTCCGGGGGTATTTCCCAGCCCGAACCACGCCTCCCCATCCCTGAGAAATATGCGGGTGAGCCAGAGTTTTGTCGTTCATTCCTGTCTCATTGTTCTCTGCACTTCGCCATGCAGCCCCGCACGTTCTACACCGAGGAAATGAAGGTGGCATTCGTCTTGTCACTACTGACGGGAAGGGCTGCCCTCTGGGGGACGGCGGTGTGGGAGAATCAAGACAGCTGCTGTGCCTCGTTCCACGCCCTTTCGGAGGAGATGAGACGGGTCTTCGACCGCTCCGTCGCCGGGAGGGAAGCGGCTAGACTTCTCACGGACCTACGTCAAGAGGACAGGTCCGTATCCGATTACTCGATTGAGTTCCGCACCCTGGCGGCGGAGTGTAAGTGGAACGAAGAGGCGCAGTGGGATCACTTCCTGCATGGGTTGGCTGACCGCATCCAACAGGAGATCCGCGCCGTCGAGCTCCCCACTTCTCTCAATAGCCTGATTGATCTCACCATCAGAGTTGACAACCGACTCGATCAAGCCGCCAGACGGAGGGGGAGAGCAGTCCTCGCGAACAGACCGGAGGCTCAGTGTCAGCGCTCAGAGGTTGCGGTCAGCCCACCGGGAGATCTTGAACCCATGCAGGTGGGGCAAGCTCGGCTCTCCCGGGAGGAGAGGATCAGGCGGAGATCCCTGGGACTATGTTTATACTGCGGCAGCCAAGAACATCATATCCAGCGTTGTCCGGTAAAAGACCAAGCCCGATAGTAAAACAGAGGCTACTATCGGGTGGGATCTCTGCCAGGAAGACCTCATCTACATCGACACTCCTTCCGGTGAGTCTACGGTGGTCCACTCACGCACTCGATCATCACGCTTTGTTGGATTCTGGGGCAGAGGGTAGTTTCATGGACTTCAAGTTTGCTTGTAAGCTTAACATTCCTCTCACCTCCCTCAAACACCCCATTGCACCCTTTGCGCTCAACGGACACAGATTACCAGTCATCACACAGACCACCTTACCTGTTTCTCTCATCACATCTGGCAACCATACTGAGGAGATCTCATTCTACATCACGGACTCACCTCAATCCCCCATCTTTCTCGGTCACACCTGGCTTCAGAAACACAACCCCAGGATCAATTGGCGCCTTGGATCCGTGGTTAGCTGGAGCGAGGAATGTCATTTGTCTTGTCTTTTGTCTGCTGGTGTTAATGTTTCTGAGTCTGTGTTTCAGGGGGAAGCAGTGGATTTGGCTAACGTGCCCGCGGAGTACCACGACCTGAAGGAGGTGTTCAGTAAGTCTCGTGCTGATTCTCTTCCTCCTCATCGTCCCTATGACTGTGCGATAGAGTTATTGCCAGGTACTTCTCCGCCTAAGGGCAAGTTATATTCTTTGTCTATTCCAGAGACGGCGGCCATGGAGAAATATATATCCAGTTCTCTAGCAACGGGGTTTATCCGCCCTTCTTCTTCTCCAGCGGGGGCGGGGTTCTTTTTTGTGGGAAAGAAGGACGGATCCTTGCGACCTTGCATTGACTACCGAGGGCTGAACAACATAACGGTAAAGAATACCTATCCTTTGCCACTTATGTCTTCAGCTTTTGAGAGGTTGCAGGGAGCGTCCGTTTTCACTAAATTGGACTTACGTAATGCTTATCATTTGGTCCGCATCAGGGAGGGGGATGAGTGGAAGACTGCCTTTAACACCCCTAGAGGCCATTTTGAGTACTGCGTGATGCCGTTCGGGCTAACCAACTCGCCGGCAGTCTTTCAAGCACTCGTTAATGACGTGTTGCGAGACATGGTCGATCTGTTCATATATGTTTACCTGGATGACATATTGATTTTTTCTTCGTCTCTCCAGGAACACGTGCAACACGTACGACGAGTGCTTCTGCGGTTGCTAGAGAATGGATTGTTTGTCAAGGCAGAGAAATGCGTTTTTCATGCACAGTCTGTTTCTTTTCTAGGACACATCATTTCGACTGAGGGTGTTCGCATGGATCCTGAGAAGGTTAAGGCTGTGGTAAATTGGCCATCCCCAGAGTCTCGCAAGGCCCTGCAGAGATTTCTGGGGTTCGCCAATTTTTACCGGCGTTTCATTCGCAATTTCAGCCAACTAGCCGCTCCTCTGACCGCCTTGACCTCCCCTAGTTTGACGTTCAGGTGGTCAGACGCAGCTGAGGCTGCGTTTGCCAAACTGAAAAGCTGCTTTGTTTCAGCTCCCATTCTCGTCACCCCTGATCGCTCACGTCAATTCATAGTGGAGGTCGACGCGTCAGAGGTGGGGGTAGGAGCAGTGTTATCCCAACGCGCATCCTCAGACGGAAAGGTGCATCCGTGCGCGTATTATTCTCACCGTTTATCTCCTGCAGAAGTTAATTATGACATTGGCAATCGAGAGTTGTTGGCAGTCAAACTTGCACTGGAAGAATGGCGTCACTGGCTTGAGGGGTCAGGTGTACCTTTCATTGTATGGACGGACCATAAGAATCTCGAATACATTAGAACCGCCAAAAGACTTAACTCCAGGCAGGCTCGGTGGGCATTGTTTTTCGGTCGTTTCGATTTTACACTTTCTTACCGGCCGGGTTCCAAAAACATCAAACCCGATGCTTTATCCCGTCTTTTTGAGCGTTCCGATCGTACTGCTACTCCCGAGCCCATTTTACCGGGGACCATCATTATCTCCGCGCTCAGATGGGAGGTCGAATCGAAGGTGTTGACCGCCTTAGAAGGGGTAACGCCCCCGGCTCGTTGCCCACCGAACCGATTGTTTGTGCCGAAGGGGTTACGGTCAGACGTTCTCCAGTGGGGTCATTGTTCCAGTGTTGCTTGTCACCCAGGGGTTAGTAGAACTAGATTTCTAGTCAAGCAACGATTTTGGTGGCCTGGTATGGCTCGTGACGTCCACGATTTCGTCTTGGCTTGTTCAGTTTGCGCTATTGGTAAGACCTCCAATCGACCTCCAGATGGGTTACTTTTACCGCTGTCTGTCCCTTCAAGACCCTGGTCCCACATTTCGCTAGATTTTATCACCGCCCTCCCGCCCTCTAAAGGCAATACGGTGATTTTAACCGTAGTGGACCGGTTCTCGAAGGCGACTCATTTTATTCCCTTGCCCAAATTACCTTCAGCCAAGGAAACAGCGGTAGCTGTCATTGACCACGTCTTCCGCATACATGGCCTTCCGACAGACGTGGTTTCTGACAGGGGTCCCCAATTTGTGTCCAAATTTTGGCGAGAATTTTGTAAATTGTTAGGAGCGACTGTTAGTCTTTCTTCCGGGTTCCATCCCCAGAGCAATGGTCAAACCGAACGAGCCAATCAGGATGTCGAGAGGGTTTTGCGATGTTTGGCTTCCAGTAATCCTTCGTCCTGGTGTCAGCAACTCTCAGTTGTGGAGTACGCACACAATTCTTTGCCAGTGTCATCTACGGGCATGTCTCCATTTAAGTGTAGTTTAGGGTACCAACCACCTAATTTTGTCAGTACGGAATCCGAGGTTTCGGTCCCCTCCGCACACGCACTAGTCCAGAGGTGTCACCGCACCTGGACCAGAGCTCGCAGAGCTCTGCTCCAGGCTAGGTCGCGCACCAAGGCTAAGGCCGATCGCCACCGGTCGAAGCCTCCCCGTTACGTCGTCGGTCAAAGAGTGGCTTTCTACCCAGAATATTCCTATGCGTTCCGTTTCTAACAAACTTGCTCCCAAATTTATTGGCCCGTTTTCTATTACCAAGATTATTAATCCGGTAACCGTGCGTCTTAGCCTTCCTCCGGCGTACAGGAGGATTCATCCCGTGTTCCATGTGTCCAAAATTAAATCGGTGATTTCTTCCCGTCTTAATCCGCCTGCCCCGGTTCCCCCCCCGCCTCGTCTCGTTAATGGGGAAACCACCTATTCGGTTAATCGTATTCTGGACTCTAGACGGAGGGGACGCGGTTTTCAGTACTTGGTGGATTGGGAGGGTTACGGTCCGGAGGAGAGAAGCTGGGTTCCTGCTCGGGACATATTGGATCACCACCTTATAGATGATTACAATCTACAGGTAAAGCAGGCTGGGAACGTCAGGTGACGTCCTAGGGGAGAGGGTACTGTCACGGTAGGAAATCCAGTGTTTCCTCCGTGTCATGTTTTGTGGTTGTTTTTGTACTTACGTTGTCTCCATGTGCTCGTTTAGTTGATTGTCATCACCTGGGTGTTGATTGTCTCGCTCCAGCTGATCTTCATCACACCTCAGCTACTTATACTCACCTCGCTCTCTCTCTGTTGTCAGATCCTCTCTCATGTCTCCGTGTCCTAGTTGGATTACCGTCTTCCGTGTTCGTGTGCTGGATTGGATTTGTGTTGTCGTCCTCGTGTCAGTGTTCCGGTCTGTTCCTGGTTTCACCCATTGACCTCCTTCACCTGCACCATCGACTTCACCATCCAGCTCTTCTCACGCCACCGTAGACCTTCCTTGCCATTGCCAACATTCTGGACTCTCTTTCTAATAAACATCATCTTATTGCCTGCAATTGCTTCCTCCTCATTTACCTGTCGTTACATCTTCTTCTTCTTATTATTATTATTACTTATTTTACTTATATTATAATCTACTGTTATTATTAATGTTACTTCAAACCAAAATAATTGCTATTATTATTTAAAATAACACTATTTACTATTAATAATATCTGCTCATTTATTATGATCATTATTATTATTATTATTGTTATTATTATTATTAGTACCACAGATCTACTGATACTATTAATCTTCGTTATATCATCAGTAGTAGTAACAATAATAATAGTGACAACTCAAAATCTACTATTAATAGTAACACGATTAATAATGATAATAATTATTATTAATAATAATAAAATAACCACTCATGTATTATCATTATTATTATTAATAACTTATATTATTTGAAGATTAAGAATAAAATTATTTGCTCATTTATTGTTGTAGTTATTATTATTAATGCCAAAAAATCGGCCATCATCATTTCTTCTTTTTTCTTTCTTCTTTTTTTCTTCTCATACCAGATTGAGTGTGTGCCACGTCAGAACTGTTCCGTAGACCCACAAAAGCAAACTGGTAAAGCCTCCAGTACCGCTGGTCTGCAACCTCAACCGAACGACGCTGCCATCTATACTGGATCTCATTCTTTGGATACCCATCTGCAAATAGACACAAAATCACATCCACCGGATTACATGTGAACTTTCATTTCGGTTTGTAAGTGATAAGAAGTTACAGTGATGGTAGAATGGCACTGAGGCTTCAGGCGGCAGCACTCTGTTAGACTAAAGCGCAGCATGCCCTTCCCGTGCCCACAGAGGATGATGACACATGAGAAGCTGAGGCATGATGCTAATAACAGATGGAGACGTGACATAGACTGAGAAGAGGAGATAGGGGATGGAGCGACAGCTGGAGAAGTATGATATCTGTCCTCACTCATTGCAAGGTTAGAGGATGGTAGTTGGTGCAGACCTTCTGCAATGCTAAAATTTGGCTGACCAATACTGGCAATGCATGGTTGGCTGAAAGATGCAATGTATGGGGATTGGCTGCCTGGCAGCGTTCAGGACAGGACTGAGGCTGAGTGACAGATTGAAATAAGAATTTAACACCTACAGCTTGAAAACTCCAGAGGGCACGAATGTTCATCCATGGGAAAGTTATGCAGCTTAAGGTAGCATTCCGCATTAATAGTCAACCTAACAAAAAAGAATCATAGACAATAGCAAAACCAAAAAAATGTTGATTGTGACATTTAAGAGGTAGTGCATTTGTGCAGGCTTTGATCTATGAACACACTCAGTCTGATTTAACAGTCCCTGACATAAATGTGAATCAGATGTAATGGCTTAAACATGCTGCAACAGACAGCGGGTGTCATCAGGTACAAAAGCAAATGCTACAGGACAGGAATATGAGGACAACATTCACTCAGCTCTTAAAGTTAACCGTGGACTCACCTTAGAGTATACATCACTCTCCCATTGCTCCAAAGCCGCAGAAGGCGATTGGGTGTCGTGATCCAGTGGGCGTCAGATTTACGAGAGTTGCGGAAAAAAGTGTCAGGGATCCAGATTTTTCCGACCATGTTGCTGTTGAGCATGAGGAGTTTCATTGAGCTGTTGAATTTGAGTCTGCTGTCGTACCACGTCTGAGCAAAGAAGATGTCTATTGTGTACTCCTAAAAAAACACCAAACAATGAGAGGTCTGGCCGTTGCTTTTGTTACTGTGAAATTATGTGGGTATTGGTTGTGAAAGTGGATTTGATGATTGTAAAAAGGATCTATACGGTTGTTTAGAGTGTCTGTTTTTTACAGCTCTGAACATAATGTATTATTGTACATCTCTGCTCACCATATTGATGGGATCTACTGGGCCAATGCTGTTCACATATACTGCCGTCTCAATCACAGTTGGTCTCACTAGAATATAATTACAAACATTCAAATTACAATAATTGTTAATCATAGCTATCAAATAAAAAACTAAAAATAAATGAAATACATATTTATAATATCAAAACAATATAATAACACAGTAAGTGATTTAATTAAAAAATATATATGTATACATATACAAATAGCCTGTATTTAGCATGCATTTTAGGAAGTTTTTAGGAAGAAAAAGGTAATTGAGACTTTTTATCATACAGTTTTGACTTTTTTTCTCACAGTTGCATGTTTATGTCTCACAATTTGGATTTTTCTTCTCAGAATTGCACATTTTTATCTCGCAGTTGCAAGTTTATGTTCTCTCACATAATTCTGTGCTGGAAATTGGCTTCCATAGAAAAATGCGTTTGTATTCATTAGCTTTAATCATTTATTTACTTCCTCTTCTTCTTTTTCCTTTCTCTTTTTGCACACATTTTGGGCTATTGAATAATGTTAACCAGTAGCCAATAGCAAAACCAATAGGCAGCTATTTTTAGCAAACTCACATTCAGTTTGGCTCCGCCCTATATTTAACCATCCAATCAATTCCTAATCAGTGGATACGACTGAATTTTGTCTCTGAATATCCTGTTTTGCTCAGAAATACATCTCATTACAAAAGCGAAATGGGCTGCAAACCAGTTCATGTTTCTTATAACAGCCACAAAAATTACTCAAAGCTGCCTGAATCCTCATCTTAACAGTTTCATAAATATTCCTGTCGCAGCCAGTCACAGAGATGTGACAAATAACAAAAACTCAGCTTGCTGACCTGCAGTTCCTCAGCACTTGCTCTGCGCTCTGATTAACTGTTCTTCTCATACTTACACTCTCTGCCTCTATCTCAGTCACATGAAACACAGATAAAAAAGGAAGATCAATAGTGATTTGGGTCTATTGTACCCGAACAACACCAAGATAAATCCTCTTAAATAACTGAACTCTAGTCAGCTGCGCCGCTTCCAGAACACTGATGTACTGAGAATAAAGTGACCTGTATAGCTCTGGTGTAGAGAAAAACACCAGAAAGACCCTAAAGCCTAGCACTTTTTCATTTAACATTGTAATAATGCTGATAGTAAAGTAAAAATGATGATTACAGAGAAACTCTGAACTACTTGGAGGGTTTAATTGTCACAGTGTGTTCCTCTTCACATGGTTTTCTAATAATGATGACATTATCTTATAATTATAAAAATGTTCAGTTACCCATAAAATGTAACACTGTGTTGAAGGTCATAAACAAGCCTAGAATCTGCAGGCAATTTGTGTGCACAGATCCTGCTTGGGCCTGGATATAAGCACAACCGTTCAAAAAAATGGACTTGCCTCCGATATCTGGTCTCAGTTTGTTGTCATAACCTTGCAGCAATTTGTTTAGGATAAGGGTGACGTCGCTCTCATAGACCTTTGGTGATAAAACCCAAGTTTTATTTATGGGGACATCCTCGTAATCTTCCTCCTCTGCTTTGATCGGGCCAAATGCCATGCTGTCATAAAAACAGAGACAAACCGTTGTGAGTAGACAGACAGTAGTGAGGTAAATAATAGAGCAATATTAGATTTTAAATTGAGAGTAGTTAAAAGAGGAGTCAGTTTATATAAGGAGCTTAAACTCTAAAGAGCGAGCGAATGGTTTAAGGTATGACAGACGGAGAAAGAGAGGATTTGTATGATGAGTTTAACAGGAAGAACAAATAAAAGAAGTCATCTTAGAGGAGTTTTTTTAAATGAGCATAGTGCAGGAGATACAAAGAGGAGGTTCTAATAAAAGAATGCAGTGATTAATGAAGATGTGTTCTGGCAGTGGAAGGAGGGGACAGCTGAAGGTGAGGGGTTTAAATTATCACCCACAACTCCCTCTCACACTCGCCCTCTTGTAGTGGTTGACTGGTATATTGCCTATATATTTGCCATTTTTTTAAATATCGGCATCGGCAGATACGTTTTTTTGCTTGGCCGATGTGTTCAAGGCTTTTATTTTGACGGCAGACCATTTATCTAAATGTGACATTTAAACAAATAAAACTGATTAAAATGTGTTCACATCTGAAAGGTCTAAATATGTATCTTCAAAAAAACACACACACAAAAAAAACAGACAAACCGTGATTAAACGTTTGAGCTTTGTCTATAAACAAAACATCTAAATGGTACATAAATCGATATGAAGCATCCCTGTGGATGAGACCCATGTGGGTGTAGAGAATGTAGGTTATTGATCCCCGTAGGCACAGCACTGAGTGGTTAAAAAGCAGGCTGTCAATGGAAACTAAGACCAGACAGAATAATATGTCTGGACACAACAATAGCCTCTGAATGACCTTTGAGGGCTAATATGAGAGACACAGTTATTTGAAGACCAACAAATGAAGGAAGGAAACCAAAGTAGCGCGAGCCAACATAAGTGTTAATGTAAACTAGGCTACAACTTATGTGTAACATTTACAACGCATAAATTGTGAAATACCCATGTGAGGATGCAAAATCTATTACTGTGTGAAAAAAAAAATGTAGTTGGGGTGCTGTTTGTTGAACTGTAGCCGATTGCTGGCTCAGATCTCCTCAAGACTGACACTGCACGTCCACGCTAGAAAGACGAATGCCCTGAGCAAAGCTGTCACTTGTCTGTATTATTATTCTCAAATGTATTCAGTGTACGCAAAACTCCACGTGTCGTGATCGACAGTTATAGGTGGAAATGTTAGGTTGATAAATTTGATGTGCTACAAGAAAATCGTAAAAAAAAACAAACGTTCTGCAGCACTTCGCGCTACAGAATGAAGCCAGATGCCCGCGTGGTGGACTGTCCAAGTGTGTTGTCGGTCAAGGGCTATTTTAGTATTCATGTTGATTGCATCCCTTGTTACTTTTGCCCCCTATGAAGAGAAAACTTACCAGACTCCAAGCAGACCGGGTAGCAGCCAGACCAGCGTCTCTTTTCTCCGACGGCGATGCAGCAGAACCATCGCGCGCACGCTCGGTCTCCAAAATGAATTAAAGCTAAAAGACGATCAAACCTTTGTGTGATTTAAGCGATTCTCAACACGGTGGTTGAAGGCGTCGGGGTATGCTGTTAGTTGTTGTTTAGTCACATTCATATAGCTTGAGCCTGTGGTCTATAAGGCAGGCAGCACGCGCGGTGTGGATGTGAATGGTGAATGCGGGATTTCGCTGATTGCGGCACCACTGCTTCCATCCCGCGTTCTGCTGAGTGAGACGCTCTCGATGCTCCGGGAACGATTACTATTAGAAACTGCCTGTAGGAAAAGAGCTGACGGCTCTACCTCAGAGGATTTACATCAAGATGTGATTGATGAAACCTTTACTTCGTTTTGCTGTTGTTGGGGTTAATAAAGTGACAAATGCGACATTTTCCATGGCGCTGTACCAAGATGTACAAAGTAGCTTAGGCTATGATCAAATTTAACCATAAATTGCATAAAGAGGGTAGAAATGATTTTATGTAGTGTTGTTTTTTTATTGTGTGTGTGTGTGTGTGTGTGTGTGTGTGTGTGTAAATGAGCTTTCTGAAGACATCTCTCCCAGTAGTTTCCTGTGTAGTTTTGTAATTGGTAGGGGTTTCGCCATTTATAAAACAGTTAGCATGACTAATATTAGAGACGGCAAACAGTCCACTGGTTTTGTTGTGGTTTATGATCATTTTAATCATTTAAAATATATGATAAAATGATAATGGAAATATATGCCTAAGTATGTTGCTATGGTAGCATCCTCGTCTCTATAACTTTTAAGGTCACTGAATAGTTGTTTGAAAACGGCTTATAGCCTACATCATATACAATTAGGCCTAGGTCTATGCTTTCTGAATGTTTACTGTACGGGTTTAGGGGATGGAATTTAACGTTTCTACAATAGACTATACAAATAATTATGTCTGTGGAGTGTCATAAAACACAAAAACTTAGTGTATGTGTGTGTGTGCTCTTGTTTTGTGAGGTATTACAAGGAGAGGGTGATTTATGAGGACATAACCCATGTCCTCATTTTTCATAACACTTATAAATCATACAGAATGAGTTTTTTTGAGAAAGTAAAAATGTACAGTTTCCTGTGAGGGTTAGGGTTAGGTGTAGGTTTTTTGATAGAATATACAGATTTTACAGTACAGTAAAAAAAACATTACACCTATGGGATTACCATTTTAAGACAACTTTGCAATATTACAATATTCTTGATATATACAGACTAACTGACTGTTCATTCAGCTCTATACTCTATTATTCTCAGCACCATGGAGAGTTCCATGCAGAAAGAAGAGCAGAAATAGACACTTGCCAGAGCCAAGACGGTTTCCTCTTCTTTTTTCCATCATTACTTGAATTCTGATTCAAATTATAACATCGTTTAAAAAGTCATTTAAAAGTTTGAAATATCAGATGTGTATCAGAACATCACATTAATTTGATTTATAGTGCATAGTAATATTCTACTTTAATGATATGTGGGATATGTTTTGATTTCTATTTGATTATTTCTCACTAAATCTTTCAAATGCTGGAATCATTTATAAATGCCAGTGCTCTGTTTCAGCCGGTGAAGTACTTTGTATTCAGATGTGCTCTAATGCTCTGACATAAATGAAAGAAATGGAAAAAAAAAACTCCATTATTTTGTCAGCCGTTAACATTGTGAGACAAAATGATGTGGACCCGAGACGTGCCCAAGATATTCTCTGCTGGACTACACACACACACACACACACACACACACACTCACACTTGTGTTCATTTTAATAACAGGATGAGGTCTTCTACAAACACAATATCCTAATCAAGATTCATAGCTTAACATAACCATTGAAATGTCTGTGTAAATTAGTTTTTAGTGATCTATATCATCCACTTGATAAAACCCTTAATATTTGTACTGCTACAAAGTAGCTGCCATATTTAGCTGCCATAATAACATGCACAAAGTTTCCTGACATACTATAATATGTATACTACATAAACACAGATAATAAACAGTTCTGTCACACACTTTAAGCATCAAAGCCCTGTGTATGTCCTCTTTGTTGTCAGGCAACTCAACCAACTCCTTATTCATGCTAGGCTAGTTTCTCTGTAGAGGAATCTCCACCCCATTTCTCTCCACTTTCCCCCATTTTTTATCTAATCTGCCATCTAGCAACCTTTCATCTCTCTCCTTGTTTCTCATCTCACACATGAACATGCAGGCATGCATAAACATGAGCACAGATGAAATCAGATTTTCCGTCTGCTCCGCTGGTAATCTCCAGTGCATTATGCTGCCAATTTCATAGTGTATATGACATATTATATATATATATATATATATATATATATATATATATATATATATATATATATATATATATATATATATATATATATCAGTATATCAGTGTTATTTTGCATTACTCTTTCTATGTAGCCATAATTTATTTTTATATTAGTTTTAATCGTTTTAGATTTAGTTATAGCAATGTTAATACTTCAACTTCACATTTTTTTGGTTAGTTATCCTTTCAACATTTTTTTACGTTTTTTAAGTTTTTTATCAAACATTTTAGAGAGCATGTCCATGTGAAAAAAGCAAAAACTATTCCCCTTGAACTGAGATTATAATTTTTTTTAAATATATAAAAGTAAATAAAATAATAAAATAAAACATTTTATTGAAAACACTTTTAACCCTTCAACCGTCACCGTCACATTTGTGGGACACTTTTTTTCATTGTCTTTTTCCCCCTATCATATATTTTAGTAATCATCATAAATGATACGTCATTTGAAAAGGTAAAAATTCATCTTGTGAAAACTATTTTGAAATCTGACTTTACGTTACCATGGCAATGGTAAACTAACTGAAATGTAATTTTATTTTATTTTATTTCAAAAATAGAAAACAATTTTATAGCAAAGTACTGTATAGAGGTCATGTCCATGTGTTGAAGAAAACAATAGCTGTGATATATTTCCATTGTTGAACATTAATGACCCAGAGTTGTTTGTTCTCTCTCTGGTTGTTCATTTATCATAAATGACAACAAATCAAATCTGGAAAGGAATGCGCTGTGACATTGTCAGTCTGCTAGAGTGGATGAATGCAATTAAGAAACAATGAAATACATTCTCATTAAGCAAACAATTATAATTTAGAGCAGCAGCTCTGCATATCTGCATAGATGTTCAAACATTCTCAGCAGGTGCTGGAGGTGAATGAAGTAAATACCACATCAGTTCCCTTTATTTGGAAGAATAAATGACTTTGTTTTCATATTTTTTTTTTTCACGACATGCATTGTTAGCTGATGAATCCATTGTAAACATTAGGCATTAGGTGTTTGTGAAGGCTTCAAATGGCTTCAGCCTGTTCCCAGACCCAAACAAACACACACCTGGTTGGATGCTCTGCTCTGTGATCTTTCACATCAGATAAACCCCCACGACATCCTCACAGACAGTGCTTAAGGCAGAATGCTCTGTTAATGCCACCTGACAAGCAGTCAGCATCAGTTCCACCTTTAAAGGGGCCAATAAATTAAATACAGCTTATGTTCAAGTCTCCCCCAGGTCAAGTCTGTCTGTGCGATGACTGTGCACACAAGTGGACACATCTGTTCTGACAGATGCTTGTTTGTACCAACGATGCTTTTTTAGAAGGTGCAGAGGAGTGAGGGGAGGTTAATGGAGTACTGTCTTTCTCTCTTTAGCCTTGTGTGGGCATTGATAGCTGTATCTCATACATGCAAATACTCATTCCACAACCAAAAGAGATGAGGTGGGAATGCAGTGGCTTGTGTTGGTTTGTTTTATTTATTTATTTATTTATTTTTATTTATTTTTTTGCAATAAGGACTTTGACATTTTTGTGTTGCACAGTGCCAAAGGAGGGGCACAATCACAATCACCTACACAAAAAGAGAGTAACTGAGCCATGTTGGCTTTGACGATACTTTATTTCAGTCAACAGGGGAGTGAAAACCAAGAACTGTATGGCAAATTGAAAAGCTGCACAGTAGTTCATTCAAGCGTTCACACTTGTCAAGATGGTTGATGTTAGTAATGAAAACTCTGAAACAGTTTGACAGATGATATATTGAGATATATACATTTTGATTCCCATTTTCATAGCATCAGTAGCCATATGCATCATACTGAGAAGCCCATTACAACCATTATCTGCATTTATCATGAAGCTACAATAGACATATTGAAATACCATATGAACAACATTCACATCACTGTTGCAACATTAAGCTAATGTGAGTATCAGTGGCCTGGACCTTAGAAGGTTCACTGTTTGAGTAACACATACAGTAAGACCAACCTATTGCTCTAATTTCAACCCAAGCTAATTAAAAATGTCAACATTTTGGTTAAATCACAGCAGCATTTTCCATTAACTGTGAACCAAAGAAACAGCGGTGGCTAAAATACTGTGCTAATTCCACTTGAGACTGTGCTCATGGATCAAAGTGACCACAAAAATACTCACTGAATCATTTACCTTTAAACCATGAGAGAATTAGAGGCACAGGTGCGTGATGAGAGTAAAAATAAGGTGCCACACTTAATTTGACTTGAAATGCTACATCAGTCAATATAAAGGTGCAGTGATCTGTCTTACAGATACTGTATTGCAGTTATAACAAAATTACATAGCTATCACATTTAGTATGCACTTCCATTTTAAACAGTATTTCGTTTATGCACAATACCTGTGAGCTTTATTCAGAATTGAGCCAAAACACATTGACACAAACACTTGGTATAAATTCAAGTTGATATAAAAAAAAAAAAAACTCTGCAGAAATAGGCATGGAAAAAAACAATCAGTTAAATACCCGGAAAACACATAACAACATACAAAAAAATAAAGCTGTGGAAATAAGTCAGTTTATCCTGCAAAACTATGATAAGCTGCTCTTTAAATTGTCCTGGCAGAGGTAAGATTGCAAGGAGGCTGTAAAATGTGTTAATTTCTTAATGCTGGCATACAGAAACAAAAACAATTTTTGTAGAATAGAGGGATGATTGCATGTGCAATAGCTAATGACTCACTGAGAGGGCACCATGTTCTTAATAACAGGCTCTCTGTTGAGATATGTGGCCCAATAAACCAGGTTAAAACTGCCAAATAGCACTGGAAAGATGATGCGGGACATACGGTCAATCTTGCTGACGCTGTTGAAGGTCTTCAGTGCCTCTTTAGCCACTGGATGAGCTTTACTGGGCTCCGCTGTGGCACTTTTACAGACAGTGGGCAGAGCCGAGTCCTTCCCAATGTGGGGTGCGTAGTTTGCCACAGCGACTGCATATGCATTATTCTTTTTAATAACGGATATTTCCTTTTTCTGAAGTCAGAAGAAATTAATTAACACAATGCTACATGTTCAGTTAATGATATCATGTTAAATGCTCTAATAAGTAATTTAAGTAAAAAAAAAAAAAGAGATGCAAAATGTCAGACAATGTTCACAATGATGGGAGTTTAAAGGTACAGTTCACCCAAAAATGAAAATTTGCTGTAAATTTACTGAAGAGGATCCATTGGTGAGCAAGTGATGCAATGCAACATTTCAACAAATGAAATGTGATGAAGAAACAAACTCATCCACATCTTGGATGGCCTGAGGGTAAGTACATTTTCAGTACATTTTCATTTTTGGGTGATTTTTTTTTTTTTTACTTTAACGGTACTGAATTAACTGTGTTGGTTTCCTTCATCTAAATATCCTCTCTTCTCAATCACAATAATCAAAGCTACCAGATGTGCTCCACTCCAAAATCAAAGTTGTCTGTGCCATCATGGTTACCTTATCATTGACAATGCTCTTGCCATCCCAGGCCCAGCTGCGCTTGGTGAAGTAGTTTACTGTGGCAAACTCGATGAGGGCAGAGAAAACAAACGCGTAGCACACAGCAATGAACCAGTCCATGGCTGTGGCGTAGGCCACCTTTGGTAAAGAGTTTCGAGCGCTGATACTCAGAGTGGTCATTGTTAGCACTGTAGTCACACCTAGAGCAAAGTAACAACAACGTAAAAAAGTAAAAAAGACTCAGTGAGCACTGTATATAGATAACGCATTAGTGCAGCATGCCTCACTGCAGCATTTATACAGTTGACTCATTTGTGAAAGAGACAGCACAGATGTACATGTGTAATCACAAATGCCCTGGGCTGAAGAAACTGTGTTCATTTCACAAGTCAATCATATGCCCTAAGTGGACCTAAGTGGATTTTTGCATCCTCCAGGACAATAAATCAATCGAAATATATTCATCATTTTAACAGATATTAGGGAACAAACACGCAAGAAAATGCTACTCTTATATATATATAATTGTAGTTATAGTTTACGCATTAAAAGAACCAGCTAAAACCTCTTTCAGTAACCATAATATAGTATTTAATAAAACTAATTTAATTTCATTTTATAGTACAATTTTAAAACAACAGCACTATTATTTACATCTCTATTTCTTTATTTCAAATGTTAAACCATTGTGATTTTGGCAGTTTTCCTGCAAATAAATAAACCTGCTTTCTGGTTGAGCCACGTGCTGTCTGTGCTGGTGCTGCACTGCATCAAGGATAATTCACTGCTGCCATTGTGATTTTATTTAAACTTCATCATGGCAGCATTAACTAACCAAATGATGAACAAGTGATCATATACCCAGCACTTTCAACAGCCAAAATTATGTGCCTGGATCACAGTGGTGGAGTATGTTGTACAGTCCCACTAACGCCTGTTTAACACAGCAAGCGTGAGCTGAGCGTGTGTGTAACGTCAGCGTCACTGAAGCTGCAGATGTATTCCAGAGTATTCACACTGAAAGCGTTTGTACAGTGCCACAGCAGCGGCTCCAAAGCTACATATTTCTTTACAAAAACAACTATAAAATTGTTTTTAGAGTTTGGTCAGTTATAAACTTGTGTTTGGAAATCTTGAAAGTTTAACACGTGATTTGCGTGTAAATGGCAAAAAAACTAAAACTGCTCCTATCATGTCGTTTCAGTCATACCCCTATATATAAAATTCTGTTTAAATACAGTTTTGTTTTTTTATCACTATTTTATTTTTAATTTGTATTTTTATATAATACATACCTACTAGGTGCTTACCCAGATATGCGGTATTAACCAAGCTATAGCTCAGTGTGTGTTCATAATCTCCATGTCCGTTTCTTATAGAAGCTGTCAATATGCTTTATGCAAATTACTGTAATTTATTTTTTTTATACTTTGATACTTTTTGTAACTGATCGGGAGAAATGTGAATTATTCGTTGGATTTTAACTAATGGTTAGGCTAAGAATGTTAAAATATATTTAACTATGTAGAGCTGATTTGGAAAAAAAGTAGGCTAATATGATTTATACTATTATTTTGTGTCTGTGTTCGTCTTGTGTCCTTGTTTGTAATTTGTGCCTCGTCCATTTTTTTACACCTTCTACATCATCTTTAACCATGACTGCATCAGTAATTTAATCAGAACAAAAAAATAAGCATACTAAACTGATTTTTCATCGTAAAGGTGCACACAGCCAGCAAATAAATATGTGGCATAATAAACAGAATTAAAAACATTTCCACATTATGTTCTGACTACACAACACATGCTCACCCACCAAAAACTGTGCGTGCGGGGACAGACTCTCGATTGAGCCAAAAAGAGACTTGGGACAAGATGACGGTCATTATGCAAGGAAGGTATGTCTGGATCACAAAGTACCCAATCTTCCTCTTCAGATGGAAATGGGCAGTCATCACTGTATATTCACCTACACAGCAGTAAAAAGACATGAGCGAGGGAAGAATGACTGATAAGAGCATAAGGATCCAAATCATACTATGACTGCTTGTGAATGTCTTACCAGTACTGGACGTGATGGATTCCTTGCCAACAGTCTGACCCATTAAGTCATACTGGTTAAGTCTAGATCCATCTGGAGCTACTTCCACTGATAAGGTGGCATTACGAGTCCAAACATACGTCACCTCTGTCAGAGTGTAAGCATCTACATACAGACACAATGTATTATAATAAAATCCAAAACATAACATAAAATAAATGATTAGCATTTTTGCTAACAGCTGCCAAATTTAAGCAGACAGGAATGGAAGTCCATTGGAAAGTCCTCAAGATGCATTGGGCATTCAGCTTGCACTGTCAACCTGCACAAATACACAAACATTATACAACAGTTACTCCTCAAAAGTTTTGTGTTCTTACAAGGGCTGTCATCTTAATTCATTAATATAGTACATTTAATTATAAAAGTCATAAGTTGTATAAAAAAGGTTTTTGTAATGTCTATTCAGTGATTTACTCATCTGCCTCTATAATGCCTTTCAGTTATTTTGAATTGGAGCCTTTTCTTAGCAAATATTGATATGTGACCCTGGACCACAAAACCAGAAATAAGGGTCTATTTTTCAAAACTGAGATTTACACATGAATAAATAAGCTTCCCATTGATGGATGGTTTGTTAGGATCGGACAATATTTGGCCAAGATACAACTATTTGAAAATTTAAAAAAATCTAAATACTGAGAAAATCACCTCTAAAATTGTCCAAATGAAGTTCTTAGCAATGTATGTACTAATAAAAAAATTTAGGTTTGATATATTTACAGTAGGAAATGTACAAAATATATTTCATGAAACATGATGTTTACTTAATTTCCTAATGATATTTGGCTTGAAAGAAAAATAAATAATTTTGACCCATTCAATGTATTTTTGCGTAATTGCTATAAAATATAGCCCAGCGGCTTAAGACTGGCTTTGTGGTCCAGGGTCACATATGTGATTAATTATGAATAGTTTGGTGAATTAATCAGCATATCATGTAATTATCTAGTACAGGGGCACCTCATAGTGTACAGTAGAGTGCCGTTCTCCATAATCCGCAGTAGTTTGTTAGGCATGGTCATGTTGTGAGCCACAGATTTCTTGCCGTTGTGAAAGAAGGTGTCTGGAGTCCAGATTTTACTGGCCATCAGGTTGTTGAGACGCAGGATGTTCATTGGCCCGTTAAACTTCAGCCGCTCATCTGTCCAGCGCTGACGGAAAAACACATCCACAGTATATTCCTGAGAACAGAGAGTGACATATCAGGGCCTTAGACATTCTTCAGTGCTAATGTGTGCATCAGACAACACTTGACACAGATAATGCATTTTCATTCAATGTGGGACCCCAAAGTCTAAATGCTGCTGTTAGTCTGATTCAATTGAATGTTTTATTAAAAAGTTGAGTTGAGTTAATTTTTTTTTATCTATCAGTTATGCATTTAAATGATCAAAAAAGAAAGTACAGACATTTATAATGTGATTTCTATTTTTGAACTTTCTATTCCTCATAGAATCCTAAAAGAAATTGGTCAAAGCTTCCGCAAAAATGTTTTCAACTTTGACAATAATAAGAAATATTTCCTGTGCAGCATATTGATTTTTGAAGCATCACAAGATAATAAAATAATGGCTGCTGAAAATGCAATATTGCCATCACAGCAATACATTACATTTGAATGTTTTTAAATACATTAAATATTTAAATATGAAAAAGAAAACAGCTATTTAAAATTGTAACAATATTTCACAATATTAGCAAGTGTCAGCAACTTTTCAGTTCACTCAATATGTTCACTGTCTGTATATAATGTGTGTGTTTCATCTTCCTCTCTAAAGAGTGGTAAAGTGTAAGAAACGCTTCACATCACTGCATTATATCCCAGTCCCTCGGGCAGTGTGCTGCCATGTACAGACCCCCGGGGTGAAGGGGGCATCCAGTTTCCATGGCAGCACAGAGACAAAAAAACACAGTGTTATGTACATAAGAGAAAATACTTATTCACTCCCACACTTATACAGGAAAGATTATATTGTGTGACAGTACATGCTGTCACCGGAGCGCAGGGCTCCCCAGCACTCACAGAGTCCATCTGTAATGCTTCATTTCCTTCAAATTCAGCTTTAAGCTTTCACAATGTCACAATCATACTGTAGAAACAAGCCTAGTATGGGTCCATACTAAGTTAATTCCAGCACTATTATAAAACCTAAAACCTTCTTGAACAGACTTTGAGGAAAGCTTGCCTGCACATTTGATACTCTTGCTAATGTCTTGCAACATTACCCTCCATTATGGAGAAGTCACGCAGAACTCCTCAAGCAAATAGACAATACTTGTCACTTTCCATTCTGTCATATCATAACCACACAGCCGGTTGTCTTTGCACTATAATGTTTAAAAGAACATGGTATTGTGGAACACTAGAACTAAAGACCCATCATCTGAAAACACATTTAGGAAATGAACTGTCTAAAAGCTAAATGAATGTGACATATAGTAGATATAGTACTAAAGATTTAACCGCAACCAGAAGGACACGGATGGAAAGGCATGTTGTAAACACACAAATCCACAAGTGAAGCTCTTTTAGATCCAATGACAAGGAGACTGCATGTAGTGCTGCATCTACAAAAGAGACACGCTGCATCAGCTCTGAAGAACAAATGAGTAAGCACACTAGCCTATTTATACCCAGATATCCAGGGAGTGGCCAGCTATGCAAATTTTGCATGCTATTTGGCCTTTTCTCAATGATGTCAGTGTTGTCTGAGCTCTCAAGTGCGACTCCTAGTGTCGGAGCTTGGACACAATGTCGAATTGACCAACTGAAAGGGAACATCAATCATCTTAGCTGTCTGAGGTGTCATGCCCATTCAAAGTGAGGGGGCACATGCCCCATCTGATTTCTGAGCCGAGTGGATTTTGAATGCAGCTTCCAAACGACAATATTTTCTATATTTAATACAATCACTCCGGCGTGATTAGAACCTTCAATTTCATTAAGCAAGGGCACATTCAATTGATCAGAGGTGAAAAAGGCAAAAGAATAAAAGAAAAGAAAAACATGACAGAAATACCAAGTCAGATGATCTTTCTAACATAATACAGTCTTTATGAACAGAGGTGTTCATAGTGTGTTCAGTGGGGTTTATAAAACACACCACTGTCCAGTAAAAGACAAAAAATATTGAATTATTGAAAAATCCCCTTTCTTCCATCTTTTTCTCTACCTAAATACTTAGAGGAGACTGTGTGAAGTGGGGAAAAAGGAGTACTGAGAAAGGTTTTTAGCCAGCAGCAGGTACCAAATGCTATGAATAGACAACAGATGGAAAACAAGGATTGAGAGACAGAATGTGGCATAGAAGGAGAAAAGGTGAGATAACCAACAGGAAAATATAAAATATTTTTTATAAAAATGATTTGTCTCTCACTATACAGTACAAAAATCATCCGATGTGATAAGAGGAATGTCTTACCATGTCTGTATCTGATACTGGTCCAAAACTGGTCACATAGATATCAGTCTTTACCTCTGTTACTCGATCTATGTCACAGAGCAAAAGGAAACTCTAAATTACAACACAATTAAGATTAAAGTGCAATTACATTTGTGAAATTGCACCAAAATTTTGTGAGCCAAAAAAAATAAAATTCCAAAATTGTCAATAGCATAGAAATGTATGAAGCACAGCTCGTAACGCAGTCAGTTTCAAACCAAGCAGTGTTCTGTCTGTCAACACTGTGAATGCATACGACCACCCTGAACATTAGCGAAATCTGCATGGGGAAGTTTTTCAGCCATGTGTGATACTCCCAAAAGCAAGGTTTCCTATTGGAATGACTTGATTTTGTATGCAAAATTGTGCAGAGCACTGATTAATGTGACCTTTAACTTTAACTGGGAACAATAACATAAATTTCAGCCATTTCCTCACATAAAACTATTGTAGGCTTCATGAGAATTTAAAGGGGTTCATATGATGCTTTTTGAAAGAAAATTATTTTGTGTATTTGGTGTAACAGAATATGTTGACATGCTTAAATGTTGATAAAACACATTATTTTTCAAATACTGTACATTATTGTAGGTCCTATGCCCTGCCGGTCTCAAACGTTTCATTTTCTACAAAGTCCCTCCTTCTGACAAGCTCAGTCTGCTCTGATTGGCCAACTGACCCAGTGCATTTTTTGATTGGCCGAACACCTCAAGCACTCGTTGGAAATGTAATGCCCCTTTCCATAATTGCAAGCTTCATCTTTAAAAATAAATTTAAAAACAGTTAATAATTTCCTTAGTTTTACCATCAGTTCAAGCTGAAAGGGAACAGAGTCACGTGACAGACACAGTGATGAAGCTTGTATGTGTTTGCAGAACACAAGCCACGGACGGTTAAGACAGCTGACTCCACTGTGTGATCCTGTCTCTCTCTCTCTCTCTCTCACACACACACACACACTCACAAGTGATGTATAAATCTTCACATTTAAATATATAATAACAAATATTTAAACTAATAAAAAAACATACTTACTGTAGCTGATTCAGAAACACCAGATTGTCGTAGCAAAGTCAGAGTTACCTCCTCTTCTAGGTTCACGAAACGGTCGTCCATAAAATGCATTGCTGTACTGTTGTAAGTAATCTTAAAGATTCCTAAATGCATCTACTTTCTGAAGGCCAGAAAAAGTTGGATTTGAGACTTTACTCTTTGCAACTTTACAGATCATATTCATGCATCAAGAGCTTGTAACACTCCAAAGAGACAGGAAAATTTTAAATTGCATCATACGACCCCTTTAAATAATATAGAGGAGTCATGTGTACTTTTATAATGGTGTTTTTTGAAGCTTGATAATTCAGCATCCACTTTCCTAGATGGAAAAAAAACTCAGATATCCTGCCCGAGATCTCCTTTGCGTTTCACAGATGAAGGGAAAATAATGCGGGGCTCAGATGAGATAGAGGTGAAAAAAACAATTTCTTCATATCTGAGTGCACTATTACTTCAGCTTATCTTTAGTGGAACCATGGCAACACTCTTAGCTCGACCTCATGTCCACGGACTGTGTATGTTTTTGTGTGCTCGACTCCGTAAATCTCAAAAAGGAAACGTTTACAAGAAATATATTTGCTTCACGGTGGGCGTCACTTTTATGTTGCTGAGCTCAGAGCCTACAAACAACAGCAAGGGCCACAATATATATTAACACTGACAGACTACACAGGCAGGGTTTGTTGATTGTTAAGTGGAATTGAGACTGTAGGATTTGTTTTCCTCTCCTTAAGTCAGGCGTGACATGAAACTTCTCAGGTCATCAATAACTCGTTATAATTAGTTTATCAGAGGTAAAATCTGAGTGACAAGAGTGACAATGCACATAAACAATGAGTCTCTTAAATGTTTTACATGTTTATTTTATTTTGTCCTGTGGTGCTATTTATGAAATTTCTAGAAAGAAAAACCCCAATCACAGTAATTTTGCTTATTAAAGCTGCGGTAGGGAACTTTTGACGCTCTAGCGGTTAATAAACAGAACTGCTTGCGTCTTGCGGAAGAACATCGTAGCCAGAACTACTTCTCTCTGTTTGTGTCTATGAAGAATCACAAAGTTACTGGGTTACTCCGCCGCGGTATCCCTGAAGCAATCTAAAATAGTCCGAATATAAACACTTATTATAGGTGCACCCTAGTGATTCAGGACAAGCTAAAAACACGGTTTGGAAAATGGATTCATGGTGTACTCGCTTATTAAATACATTTTTCTACATTTTGAACACAAACAAAGTTACGGACCGCAGCTCTGATTGGTTGTTTCTTACCGGGAGCGATGGAGTTTCTGCAAATGGCAATAGGACCACTGGGAGGAGCCAGAGGAGCTTGATTGTTTCACAGATTATCTGTCTCATATTCCACTGTCAGGACATAATGACAGGTTTAATAAATATGTAAAAAATATTTTTTTACAAAAGTTCCCTACTGCAGCTTTAATACATCATTTACATCACCCTAATTCCCAAAGCACACACGAGGTGTTCTTACCTCCAAGACCAGGTCTCAGCCTGTTGTCGTAGCCATCAAGCAGACGGTCCAAAATCCGTGTGAAGAGGGTGATGTTGTTTTTAAAGGCATCTGAGCCGGATACATCTGCCTCAGAACTACACAAGATACATTTGGCATCTTAAAATTCTGTAACATACACATACTTACACGGAGTTGCATGCAGAGAAAGCTGTTCTCTACACAACTTGCGAGGATGACCATCTGACAAAAACACAAACATGACAGCTGTACCAAAACACATGTGACTTCATCTTAGCAAACTTGTCAAACAGCCAATCTATTAATGATTCCCTCAAGGTATGTGAATATTTACATACAAGTTAGCTATCTTTCTTCTTTGTAGGAATTCTTCATTTTGTGACCATAAGTAGGTGTGAAAAAAAAGTTTAACTAAGCATACTGTCATACTTTAGTTGCAACTGACTAGCATCAAAGCCACTTTCAAGGAAATTCTGTTTACTCAGCGAACCATATTTGCAGCGTCTACATGCAGCTATTTTGGGCATCTAAGACCAAGTCCTATCTAAACAAAACAAAAAGGGGGAATACTAAAATGTCAAAAACTGCTTGCAGAACTCCTCAATTACACAACAATTAACAATTAAACAATTAAATTACATATTTCAAATCAGCAACAAAATCTGAAATTGACTGCCCAATATATGTTGTTCCTTGCTCAAATAGCAATTAAAAGGCTTATTTTATCACACAGAAAATAAGTTAATTTAAATAATGTTAAAAAAAAAATTTGAATTCCACATTAAAACATCACGGTTAGGGTAAGACATTCCACAAGTGGTTTCAGTGTTTTCACATGTGGTATTTTATTCAAACTTCTGTCAATACAATTTTATTGACTCTTACAAAAAAAATGTAAAGCTATTATTTTATATGTAAAGTTGTCTAATCACCATTCTTGCAGTGGGACTACTGTACTATGCAGATAACTGTCTAGTTATTCATAATCACCAACATAATATTTATACGTCAATCAACTTGTAAAGACAGCAGAACATTTGTGTTTAGACTGTTTCTGGCTGACTTCTGCCCTTTGCCACTATCTACGTATTTAAACAACAGGTAAGAGATGAGTTTATCTTCTTCTGATTTAAGAGAATGGTCTGCCAAACTACCTGCTCCACTCAATCTAGACAAAGAAGTTTAATCACCTTTCTACTGGTAACCTTGCATGAGCATCATGTGAAAGTTACCATGTTTACAGGAATTACTGGCAGTATGTTGTTATGAGAACAAAGTAAAGAACATGTTAATTAACGATTCTGTCACATTTCTCATAACATGTTTGTACAGCCATGGTCAAACTTTTTCATACACTTTGCAGTATCAGTATCTTTTTCTTTTGAAAGTTATTCATTAGTGCCTGGTTTGTCCTGAAGAGTTAAACTGCCTGCTGTTCTTCAGAAAAATCCTTCAGGTCCCACAAATTATTTGATATTCCAGCATCTTTTGATTATTTGAATCCTTTCCCACAATGACTGTATGATTTTGATATACTTCTTTTCACACTGAGGACAACTGATGGACTTACATGCAACTATAACAGAAGGCTTAAATGTTCACTGATGCTCCAGAAGGAAACACAATGTATTAAGAGCCAGGAATGTAAACTTTTGAACAGAATGGAAATGTGTAAATTTTTCTTATTTTGCCTGTCCTTCAGAAGTTACAGAAGATACTTACATTTCCCAGAAGACAAAATACAGAATTCAATTCACCCTGATCTTCAAATTTCAAAGTGTTTACCTCCTGTCTCTTAATGCATCTTCTGGAGCATCAGTGAGAGTTGTAGAGGTAATGAATAGTAATTTAGATTTTTGAAATCTATATCTAGTAAAATATTTGCTAGTATGTAACATTGTAAAAATATTTTGCAGTTTTTTTTGCTAGTAATTATATAAGATAGGGTAAGTAAATGATGCCAGAATTACTCAAAATTTTCCCAGTACATTTTAAATCTTTAAGTAGCCTATACTGTAGGCTATTTTCAAATGGTGGCAATTATACTTTATTCTCTGATTATTTTATTTTTTTGAGAGAGAGAGAGAGAGAGAGAGAGAGAGAGAGAGAGAGAGATACGTTAGGGATAACCATCCTATATTGCCCCGAATTCGGCAGGTTTCACAAATACGCGCTTCCTTGAAAAAAACAAAAGTACGAAAAAGTATTTTTGTTTTGCTTACCATGCACGCCATAAAGTCAGCAGAAGCAGATAGATTAGATATCCATGCGAATGAACCCATCGCTGTCTCATTGTTGAGTTATTCCCTGCCGAAGAAGTTATTTCAGTCTTCAAGTAAGTCTTTAAAAAAATTATATGAGAAGGCATCAAGGCAAAACTTCCAGTGACATATTTCTGCGTGTAGGCGTTTTTCGTTTGTGCACACGCATCTCCAGAGCGCGCACTACTGTCTGGAGCCAGACACCGAGCATTTGTGTTTCAAAAGTTTTTCATTTTAAAGCTGTTATAATTATAATAACCAGACTTACAATGATTTTACATTTTGGATGAGATCAATTAAAACTGTCCAATCAGAAGGAGATATCTGAAACTATCGCTATCTCTTCAAGTTTCGACGTTCACAATTTTCACAGCCTCAGAAAACTGATAGATAATTAATAATAAAAAAAAATACCTTCGATTCACCAAAGCACAGCTCCACTGAGATTAAGAAATAAGAAAAGTTGCACTCCTGAACCTCGCGCTTCTTGAAGTGTCTCATCCGTAGATTGATAGAAAGCCCCAGGGCGTGTGCACGTGAGAGCACTGTTAGTGAGACATTCCTTCTTTTAAGAATCTTCACAGAAACAATCCAGGGGCGACTCAAATCCGTCTGTATATGCTGAGCTGCTCATCTGCAACTAAAACTGTAGCATTACAGCACAGTGTTCATGGGAAATGTAGGAAGTGCTGCCAGGGGGATAAATGACCGAGAACAGCGACTTGTCATGCATCACCACCAGCCAAACTGGCTAGTAAGTTTTAATTAATACCCGCCAAAATGAATTTTAACGGGTGTTGGCGGGTGTTAATTTAGAACCCTGCAGCTCACCCTTCGTGACATCGTGTTGTGTTAAATATAGTAATACAATAGCCACATTTGTCTCTTCTGTGGAAAATAAAAGAATTATAAAAATATCTTGGTATATATTTTGTCCAAAATGGTTGCCTGTATTTTTCCAAATAAGTTTTCCTCAAACTTCAGCATTGTATTTCTTATGGATGTTCAAATGTTAGCTGTCTGTAAGCCCCCCCCCCAGGCTGCATTTGTTTGATTAAAAAAATACAGAAATGTTGTGAAATATTATTACATTTTAAAATAATTGTTTTCTATTTATATAGTAAATAGAATATATGAAAAAATATTAATGTGATGGCAAAGCTGAATTTTCAGCAGACATTACTCCAGTCTTCAGTGTCAGATCCTTCAGAAATCACTGGTGCTCATGACACATTTTTACACATTATTAGTGTTGAAAACAGTTGTGTTGCTTAATATTGATTTATTTGTGGAAACCTGAAAATTCAGAATTCTTTGATGAATAGAAGGTATTTGAAATAAAAATATTTATCAACATTATAAATGTGTTATAAACTGTCTTTTTCTTTTTGCCAGTTTAATGTGTCCATGCTGAACATTGGAGGTGTGAGGTTCACACATCTCTATCATGTTCGATAATCCCCGTCAATTACTTCACTTCTGAAGATAAGGTTCCTGTGCCCATCATGTAGGAAGGAACTATTAAAAGCTTACATTTTTGACATTTGTTTAAGAAACAAATCCTTCAGAAACAATAATTTCATCTGCTCCGATGAAACAAACTCATCTAGGCCTACATCTTGGAAGGCCTGAGAGTGAGCAAATTTTCAGAAAATCACAAAATTAATTTTGGATTGTTCTGTTGTTTTAAACTCATGATACATGGGAATGTTTTTTTTTTTCTTTTAAGAAATAAAGTTTGCATTTGTGACTTAATAAACTGAAAGATTCATTTTACAATTTACAATACATCACACCCCGCGAGACACATTTGCAGGAAGCTGACGTCATGAGTTTCTTTCCCTAAAAATGAGTCGTCTTGCATGTCTCTGTGACGTGTCTGGGTCAGGCTCTGAGTCACCATGTCATCGCATGTGTCTCATTACTGATTGATCAGATGGAAGGATACATGCATTATAAAATAGAGCCTAATGAGTGAAAGCAGAGAACAGCAATGAAGGGAATTTTCAGATGGAGTGTACTTATGTCAGCCTGTCCTTATTTATGTAGTACTTTTTCCAATGTGTATTTATGCATTTGCATAATGTTTACTTAATTATCGAAGTTCGTGCGCTGCATAATTCCCTCTCTCTCATTTATTTTCATTATAATTTATTTTTAAACGTTCGATCATAACCTTTGCTATGAAACAAGGGTTCCTCTTATGGGCAAGAAAGACCATTGCAACGCTATCCAGACAAACCAAGATTGACAGAGAAGGTAAATCTTTGATCAATTTAAGGAAAATTGATGTTGTCGTTTATTAATCAATTTTTGCAGACTTTGCACCATTTTTTTTAATGGATGACATGAATCATGGGATGTAGCGGTTGTGGTTGTTTTTTTTATATATATTTAATTTGTTTGCATTGGTAATCGTTTAAAAGAAAAAATACGACACTTTGTCAGGCTTCATGCAGTTATTATTGACATCAACACAAATATTCAAAATCTATAACACAACACAGCTGAACTTGCTAACATTTTTGTACAAAGAGTAAAAAGAGAACTATGCTTAAGACCAAAAAAAGAAAGAAACTTTGTTTGCTGTACAGATGAATCATTTCTATCAGCATCTAAAAGATGAGTATTTCATTTTAGGAATACTTGTCCAAGTCTGAATTCATTAGAAAAGTTCACTAAATTGTTATTCATTAAATTTTGCTGTACCCATAAATGGTTACAGAAAGCTATACCTAAATGGTAGGCATTCTTAGATTATTAAAACAAAATTATTATTTAAAAAAAACAAATAACAAAGCTATTTAATAATCAATGGGTTCTAAGATCAGTGATCAGATTAATGAAGTCCACAAAAAATCAATAAAGAAAAATATTTGAATATCTCATCAGAACCTTTAAATACTTGAATATTTTCACAACATATCCTGGCTGATCTGCTACAATGACAGTCACTGGTGTTTTTTTGTTTTTTTGCTGTGCTCCCTTCTGAATTTCAACAGATTCTTGTAACTATACTCAGCTTTGGATCTCAAGGCCACTAGGTGGAGTCAGCGGCTTTAACTGGGGCTCATAGAGAGCCAGGAGATTTTGAGGGTTCTCCACTGCATCTCTCCAGCCCTTGATATAAACATGTTTTATGTCCATGAGTGCATCCCAGAGGGAGCAGGCGAGTCCATGGCGGGGCAGCGCTGCTTACAGGATGGCACAGAAGAACTTCTTCTCCCTGAAGGGGTTCTCAGACGCAGGCACGGGGGAGAGCAGGGGGTCCTCTTTAGCGTGGGCTTCGCAGTATGATGTCAGATCCGCTGCTGCTTTTGAGACCTGATGTCGATTCATGAAAACACATACAGTTACCAAACAGTGCGTATTTTCACTCTTAACCAAGTTGATTTGATTCATTAGAATGAAATAATATGTTCGTATTCTTTTTACCTTTATTCTGTCGATATTAGCCTCCATCTTGAGCTGCTCCACTAGTTTGCGGGCCTGTGCAATGCTAGCAGTGTTGTTGGTGGCCATCAGGCTGTGGGTTCAGGCCTGTTGCTCTATAACACACATGGAAGAATAAGTTGAGTATAATTTGCATGATATAAACTCTTAAAAATAAAGGTGCTTCACGATGCCATAGAAGAACCATGTTGTCTAAATGGTTTTATGAAAAACCATTAACATCTGAAGAACCTTTCTGTTCCACAAAAGGTTCTTTGTTGCTAAAGAAGGTTCCTCAGATTATAAAAAGGTTAGAAAGAGATGGTTCTTTAAAGAACCTATGACTGAATGGTTCTTTGTAATACCAAAAATGGTTCTTCTATGCCATTGCATCGCTTGAAGAACCTTTTGAAGCACCTTTATTTTTAAGCTGAGGAGTTATGTGTTCAGTTACAGTATGTGCCAGTGTGCTTTAACTTTCACTGATTTGATTTGAGCGAAACAGTTGTGTTTTCAAACTGGGGATCAGGACAACATTTGGAGGTGTTACGTACAATTATAAAATAACTAAATAAATTAAATTAAATCAAACAGGTCAAAATGGGCAATTTTTCATTCTACTTTTAAAATCATGAGATTCATCACAAACTATTACTCTTACACTATTATTCGAAAGATTGGGGTGAGAAAGAGTTCTGATCACAAGTGACAGTTAAAACATTTTGATCTCAAATAACAGTGACTTTAACATTTTTTTGAAGATTAGAATGACTCCTTAAATATATATATAAGTACATTTTAAAATATACACATATAGAAATGTTATTTTAAATTGAAATAATATTTCACAATATCACAGTTACTTTTAAATTACTGTAACTGCTTTTTTAAACTGATAAAAAAAACTGACCTCAGACTTTTGGTGGTTCATTTTTAATTTTCATACATAAATATATATTTTTTCACAGTATATTTTTATATATTCTCAGACAATGAATCCTTCAGAAGGGGATTATCATATTTGCTGGTCAATACCATAAAAATAAATCCTTGCTCTAATATTATGGCAGTACAGTGACGAATCAATGGGTTAGTCATGATTTGTTACTGGTCTGAATCTGGTGAACAAAGGAAGGGTGGGAACTCCTTCACACTCAATCCCAATGCTGGAGGACAGCATCAAAAGCACCTCACTTCCTTCCACAATTGCCTTCAGCTGTTTAGCCTCTGAAAACTTCATAGTAATCTCACAGTTGTTCAGAAAAATCAAATCTGTTTGTGTGCTTCTTTCATATTGGTGTGGTTCTGCCATATGGGTTTTGATAGCACACTGTGACACACCTGTCATGACTGTGAGCTCAAAGGTCTGTGGTGTATCAGTTTTTAATCTCAGCCGGCTCTCCTGCAGTGAGGTTAAACACAATAGCCTGCTGCTGAGAGTAACCTGCAGGGGTCGCTAAACTATCAGCTGTCACCCTAACCTCTTTCTAGGTAAACTAGGTAATGAGCCCAACCAGGTTCAATGAAAGACAACCGAAACATACTATCCTTAATCAACGTCCAGCATAATTTACCTACATCATTTACCCTGCATATTACTACTGCACAAGACACACCTTCCTTTGAGTGTTTATAATGTGAATCTAATTCAATAATCAAGGTTTAGTCATTAATGAAATTGAAAATGAGAGGAAACTCCAACTTGCCCTGATGAAAACAGGTTAATCACGGCCTATTAACGCTCCAATTTTAAACCAATAAAGCTTGCAAATGAAGTCAGTATCTTGACTTCCAAATGTTTATGGAAAATGTCCTCACTTTGATCACATTACAGACAATTCTATTTCCTGATATGATTATATTATGATTCAACAGTTTATGTATCACGTTGTATGCCACTGAAAATAACATCATCAGATAAACAAGGGAATAAACAACACATTTTGTATTTATTACACAAAATCTGTTCTAATAAGAATCCAGACTGCAGAAGGGAAAACAAATCTGAAAAGAGCAGCATCTTCTTCCTCAGCTCCTGGTAATCCATCGCAAAACGGGTTTCATTAAACCTAGTGACCATCCCTGGCATCTCTGCAATGGACCACAGTTGCTAGGCAACTGAGATACAGAGCGATGTGACAGCAATGAAACGTTCTTCTCCTAAAATCAAGGATGGAGCTCACCAAAGGCAACTTTAGACTGGGTACCCCATACATCTGAAGAGTTCAGAGAGAGGACAGCTTCAGCACACTGCACACCTCTGTAAATCAGGCCTAAAGAGACATTTACAGCCAGACGAGGAACATCAACACAAATCCAGCTTGGAGTCTATGTTTCAAAGCCCTTTTAGATTGCAATCTCTATTCATCTTCCGGGAACTCAGAACTTTACCTTATTGGGGGTCAGAGAGAGGGGGATTAAGACACAGGAGACCAAAGGAGAATGTCAGTGATAGGAAAGAGAATAGTGCCAGTATCTTTACATTTATATTTATGCATTTAGCAGACGCTTTTAATCCAAAGCGATTTACAGTGCATACACTTCAGGCTATACATACACATTTTCAAAGTGGGGGCTAGGGGTCAATGAAAAAGAAATAGATATTTTTAAATATGACAACATTAACAGGTTGACATAAGATATTAATCAAATATGTTTAATGCAATAATTTTTTACAGTTTCTTAAACATGGCTGAATGAATTAAGTGTATTTTTATTCTATTAACAGCCACGATTTTATTTTGTGAAAATATATATATATATATATATATATATATATATATATATATATATATATATATATATATATATATTCTCTATTTAGAGATTTCTTTAAAAATTACACAGTGTCTTTTAATATTAATGAATGTCTAAATCAGAAATCATCTCAGAAATAATGTAATTAATTGTAATTTTAATTCTACTAACAGCTCAAGTTTTTAACAGTATATAAATATATTTGAATGTCATTTTGTGGAAAAAAATCTCAATAAAATGTTCTATTCTCAATATAAATTAATTAGATTGAAAATATCTCTTTTTCAGTATTATACATCTAATATTACTCTATTTAGTACAAAAAAGAGATTTGTTGTCAATTTAATACAAGGTAAATATTTTCTTGATTATATTTTTATAATTTGCATTAGTACAAAGGTGAATTTAGTACAATTAAAAAATATAAAAGTACAATATAAATGGCACTTATATCAGTTCATGTCAGCTTTTCTTTATGAACCCATGTTTAAAAGTTGTTCACACATTATAAATAAATGGCTGCCTTTATATTTTAAGAAGAGAGTCCATTGCAAAGGGGATCATCATATTTGGGGGGGTCCTTGACATTGAAAATTGAGCCGATCACAGCTATGCATCAGCAAGCCTTCAATGTTTGTAACTTCAAAAATGCACATAAATATCTCTGTTGATCTGTCAATCAGACGACTAATCTGTCAGGGGTCTATAAAGAGGCATGTATATATTTTAAGAAGTACAGGGGGAGCTCATTTAATCTGTATTCTCAGCGAGAAGGCCATATGTGTGCCATTTACCCAACTCTGCCACTTTTCTACAGGGCAGGAAAGCCAGCAGGGAAATGGAAGTGCCACTGCAAGGGGCTTTTGAAGAGTCTGGTATAATGCAACACAACAAGAATAATCAAGGTTTAATATCGAGTCCAAATGTACAGAAAATCTTCCTCTAAATGGAACATTCTAAAGAAGAACTGCAACATGTAAATGATATGAATATTATATGAAATTTGAATGATTGCATGATCATTGATAAACCCACTAATGGTTCACACACTCCCACCACAAACTTATTAGTGCAGCTGTCTGATAGCAAGAAATGCTGTTATACTAGTAGACTATCACATATTTTTTTGCACCCCGTAGTGGGTGTTAGGAGTGTGTGTGAGTCTCCTCTTCTCTCTTTACATATTTTCTTTCTGATTCTCACCTTATTTCTGACTCTTTTCACCTTCTGCCTGTTTCGTTGCTCTTCAGAAGTGAGTTGACCTCCTGTGTCGTGTCTTCAGCCTCTGTTGAGAAAGGAAGCCATGCAGTTAGAGTCCATATGTTCTATATTCCGGATGCGGCTCAAGGCCTTGTGCAAGTGTTTGTGTGCATGTGCAAGTTTGTGTGTGTGCATGCGCTGGTCCAAGGGTTTAGATGTCACACCTTTCCCAGCCTATTTGCACTGAGAAACATTCCAGACCTGAGTAAAGTTTATCTTATGTGCCTATACAAAAGCCAAGCCTGCACTATCAGAAGAAAAACAACTGAACAACTGACTTGAGTGTGATGATAACACATTCAGTTTTTTTCATACTGCAGTGTTAAAAAGAACTTTCCAGAGTGCAGATTGGTCTTCCTGTATTTCCACTCCACCTTCCATGTTTCTCTTCCTCTGTCTGTCTCTGTCAATGTGATAAATGGGCCAATTACTCTGCAGCAGCAGGGAATTCTACTATTGTGAATCACTTCCACACAGAATGTTCCAGCAACATTTGATCTCTCCACGTCTCTTCTGTCTCTGTAAACAGCACCACCAAAATATTTAAACAACATCATGGTCCACCACAAGTTGGTAGGAACTGAGTCACCCTATTGCTGTAATACTTTGTGGAACTGAACTAACACTCTCGCACATAGTTTCACTGAAGGTAAAATGACTGTGATAATACAATAACAACCTTAGGCTGGTTTAAGAAGTTTTCAAATGTGTGCAGCTGTTATATGGAGAACCCCACCAACAATGTTACATTCAGTGGTAATTGTGTTCACAATCGATTTTACTTCTGTAATGTTTCTATGTAAAACATGATTCAACAAGAAGGAATGTAGAACAGTCCTTGATTTTATTCATTGTAAACTGTGAAAAGTGGGCTTACATACATACATACAAAATGCTGAGCTATTTATCTATTGTCTAACATAATCCAATAGTCTTCATGGCCTAAATAACCAGCAAAAAACAATCTTTCTTCAGGAAAAACATGCATAAAGCATGCAGTATTAAGGCAGAGAATGTGCATTAAAACATAAACAGGGTCAATTTTTGGCATGTTGACATTGCAATTTGCTAATTTAGATAAAACAGACATACACGATTCTCTGCAAAAATGTGTGTGTGTGTGTGTGTGTAAGATCTTTCTACAAACTGTTTTAAGTTATTTTATTGTGACGCATGTTTCCCTCCCTTCTATGAGCAAAAGGACCAGTAAAATCACTCTGGACCCCTCACATCCAGCACACTCCCTCTTTATTTATCTGTATTTTTTGTACTTTTTTTTCTTTTATTATGGATTTTTGTTCTGTCGCTGTCATTCTGTTGCACTGCGGAGCTTCTATCACAAAAACAAATTCCTGGTATGTGTAAACATACCTGACAATAAAGCTCCTTCTGATTCTGATGTTTCACTGCAATCGTACTCGAGTACTCAGTATTCATAGTTTACTAAGTCACATAAGTCATATGCATGGAGTTTACAAATCATGGACTAACAAAGTGTTTTAAGATCACATGAGTAAAATAAGTCTTTATCAACATTTGTAATCATAATTTATATAATAAAGTAATAAAAAGTCTTGAAATTTTACTGCTAGTAGTGTTCATTTCAGATGGAAACTGCAATGAACTGTAGGTACATTTTTGAAGTTTTAGAAAAATGAAGATAAATGTTGCAACATTCTCGCCAGGCCTCAGCAGATACTAGTCAGATTAATAATGTATCCACTGAGCTCCATATGGTGCAGAAAGTGTGTGTTTGAGAAGAGAGAGACAGATTAACTCTAGGGGTCCCCTAGTAGGCACTGACCCTAACACCAGAACTCAAGACTCAAACCACACCGTTTCTCTGACTGCCACACACTAGAGATTCAATCAGCACATCCTGCAGACAGTCTGTGTAAATTTGATAAATTTGATAAATATGTTAAATATGAAATGTCTCTGACTCTGAAATATCAGTTCAAAAAGTATTGCTCCATGGTTGGTTTCCTGTGCTGTTCGGGTGCATTATCTGTAAAAAAAACTGTCTGTTCTCATGTAAGCTTCAGTGTTGTAAACATAAGACTAACCCCTCCTGACGTGTTATGAGTTAGGAATGCTAAAGGCAATTCTCCATGAATTTAGCAATAGGCAACCCCTCATACAACATTCAAAAAAGGTCATAAAACATTCTTAATCTAAATGAACATTAATTTAGATAAAAGATGAGATCATTCGGGATTATCAAGAACAATGAAACAGGGGCTTTGTGTGTGTGTACAGTGGGTTAAAATGACTTCCTGCTAAATCTACCGCTTGGCCAAGAGCAACACCCAAGGTTCCCGGAGAGTTAACAATATTCCAAACATCCGGGGCTGTATTCTCTACTTTCAACAAGTCATGTGTATACACTAAAATGTACTCACACACAGAGTTCTTGGTGTCAATAAGTCCAAGGCTTTTCCATCGCCACGTCAGTTAAATCACTACTTCAGAGTTTCAGTTTCACTGAAGATGTAATGCAATGTAGTACAAAAAACTTCATATTACAAACAAACCTTTATAGATTTTATATTAAGTAAACAAGTACTATATATTTAAATGTAGAGTATATCAGTAATAATGTTAAGTTCTCTAAAAACATGACATCAACTTTCAGCTGTAGTCTGAAATAAGGTGGAGAAAAGATCCCTGAGTATTAGTCAGAGTGGTTGTGTCTACAAACAGAGCATATCTGCTTCATGAGAATACTCTCTCCACATATTCACTCACTGTCTCTCTTAGAATGGAGTAAACAGATGAAAGAGTTTCAGGAAAGAGTGAAAAAAAGTTTGGCTTTTAAAAAAGACCTTTATGTCAAACAGCTGTTCATACTTATACTCACACCCGCACCAATACACTCACTCCAGACAGCACCAGATCCAGCCGCTCTGAACAGTGAGCTGTAAGATGTGTGCTGGGGTTGCTCGTATATTATTCACATCTATTCAAGGACCTCTCCACCCCCTGTTCTTTCTCTTAACAAAAACACTTCCATAGTAGTGCTCTTGTTCTTCACAAAATTACACAGGCACATACCTCAGAAGAGAGTATCATAAATACAAGACTCAGCAATAAGGATGGCTCAGGGTCAGAAAGAACAACATTTGGTTTCTGACCACTGAAAATGAGTAATATTCAACAATCTGGACATGAAGCTTTATTGAGATCCCCATATCTCTGGGACTGAATGATCTAGGGCCTTGAGGATTCCAAATGAAAAGTGTATTCAGAACTAGAATTTAAAATCATGCTGCAATATCTTTAATGCTTCTTGAGTTATAGGCATAGAAACTTTGGAAAAATAATATTTATGGCACTCAGACAGGTATTTTCAATGCAGTTGTTTTGACAGAAGGAAATGAGATACATTTCTAGTTTCAACATTATTTGTTCTCCAGACATTCCTCTTTAAAAGAAAAGAAGCATCATATTTATGCAAAGTGATCCACATTTGGTTTTTGAACACCGAAAATGTGAACAATTTAATGATTTATTCCTGGAGCCACATTGAAATTCCAATTTCTCTGGAACCGAACCATATAGGGCCTTAGAAATGAAGATGCCCTCTGGTTAAGTTGACACAGAATGACCCACATGGAATATAGAATATATATTTTAGAAGAAATTAAAACTACAAAAGTATAACACTTTAGAATAGGGAACACTATTCACTATTAACTAGTTGTTTATTAGTATGCATATATTGCACACAATTTATTAATTCGTTCCCTCGATTTGCTAAATCATGCAAACCGAGGGAACGCAATAGTAAATCGAGGGAACGCAATAGTAATCGTGTGCACGTTTTAGTAAGTTGAGAAAACGAATTAGTAAATCGTGTGCACAATTTATTGTCATGTCATGTGCGGGGCTCCGTACATATTAATGAGTTAATCTGCACAGCCATATTCTGGATCCCTTAATCCTACCCCATACCTAAACTAATCTACAACAACAACTATTTAATATCAATTAGCAGTAATTAGGAGATTATTTAGGGAAAACACTTTCAACAATGTGAATATGTTCCCATACTGTACACACAAAAACTAATTAATACATGTATAAATAAATAGATTTGATGTGATGTGATGTATGAACTTTGTTTCCTGTGAATTCTGATTATTTGAATGTTACAAATATAGCTTGACTAATATAGTTCAGTTATATTATAGTATATACAGTATCAAATTTACTAGTCTTAAAATTATCATACTTTGCTCCATTAACAATTTTTTTCAACTGAACATTTGTGCATAAATGTCAAGTTTTCATGGAGTTAGAAAATTTATAACTTATACACTGGTGTGGCCAAAAAACATTTGGCCAGGGCAAATACAAATCTTATGGCCCGACTGCTAACTTATTAACTTCTAAGAGTCAAAACTTCATGTGGTTGTGCAGAATGTAATTAATTACGTAAAGACCCACCAAACCAAGAAGCATCAATTATGACTCAGTATGTATTTCATCTATCCTGTGCTAACAAGGTGCTACTAATGCATTCAGACTATAAACACTAATTTCTGTGATTATATGCTCTAATAAGACTCATTAGATAAAGTGAACACTGTTTAATGTACTCAAGCTCTATGTTGAGAGCTAACCAGAGCTCAGCCTGCCGTACTGTTGAGCAGAACCTTCTGCAAGAACGAACACTGTTCTAGAGTCAGCATCACAATACTCTGCACTCTCAAAAAAAAGGTACAAAAGTGATCACTGGGGCGGCACCTTTTCAAAAGGCACATCTTTGTGCCTTAAGAGTCCAAATGGGTACCTTAAAGGTACATATTAGTACCCAAAGTGAATATATAAGAGGTACAAAAGTGTACCTTTTGAAAAGGTACCGCCCCAGTGATCACTTTTGTACCTCTTTTTCTGGGAGTGTGGGGACTCCTGGGGGATTCCTCTTAAATAGTCAACCCCCTCTCTCCTTCTGCCATTTCTCCATCACTCTCTTCTCTCTCCAGCATCTTCTCCCTCCCCTCCCCCATGCTCTCCTCCACTTTCATCCCCCCATCTCAGGCAGCATTTACCCCAAACAGATGCTTGGCGTTACTCATACGCACACCTGACCATTAAAGGCATTTCTGCACTACATTGTAAATCACAAATCCACACTACGTGCTAACAAACACATCCTTTAGGAAATAGCAAGCAAGCATATTCGTCTCCAGAGCAATTTAACACTGATTTAGACTGACACACATGCAACGGCTGTGGACAACCCTTGCGTCCATGCAAGACTAGTCAGATAGAACAAACACACCCATCCATACAGTAGAAAAAACTGACAGTAATCTAGTGCAGTTATACTCTGAAAACACAAGTAAACACACGCATATATAATAAAACAGTCAATTTTTTCTCCAAATAAAGCATATGGTTTCATTTAGACAGCCTGCCCCACTGACACATCTTCATGCTTGTCTATCTGCACACTCCAACCTCATTCTGGTCTTTCTGATGGAAATTAGCTCATGAAAAGATTTTCCACTCACCTTCTCAATGTGTGTATAATCGTCAATGGCACAAGAGCTGTATGTAACAGTAGCACACATACACTCCTTGTTCTGACACTCTGGCACCCACACACACACACACACACACACATTCGCCGCCTGCTACACCACCCCAGCTGACAGCCTTCCTCTCGCTCCGCCCATCAACTAGTGGAATTGCTCAGGAAGCCAGCTGAAAGCTATTTCCTCTTGCTCCCAAACACAAAAGACATTGTTTAAAAAGAAAAACAAGATTATTTACCTGCTGCCTCCCCAGTCAGACCATTTTGATGCCTTTTAGTCAAATATATATGCATTGATCCTGATGTGCAGCAGTGTGTTGTTTCTGCTCTCTGCTCTTTGGCTCCTATCCATGCATGTGCAGCGCAGCACAGAGGTCCTTGCACCGAGCTGACAAGAAACACATAAATATCCCCTCCCCCAAAGCATGTGTATGTGTGTCTAAAGAGAAACCCTCCCTCTCAGAGTCATTGTGCACTCACACACACAGCCCGAGCTCCTGGAATCAAAAGCTTAATCTTTAGTCTCATGACATTAGAGCAACAGAAGATTTAAAAAGCAATTGCAACTGGCAACCCTTCAACAAACACGCACATACACACGGTTACAGTGGAGGTTGAGGTGGTTATGGGTTACAGGATTACAGATGTGTGTATAACTCGCGCTAGTCTGTATTTGGAAAGTAAAACAGTTACTTTGTCAGTGTCCCTTGAGATGATCCATCTTGGGATCCCCATAGGCTAATTGCAAGCTCAGCATTGCAGGTCACCAGGATATGTTGTGCTTTGGATGCTGGACTTCAGCATTGGGATGCTGCTGTGCTGGTCACCAGGATTACTAACTGGCTTGATATGTTTGACTTCCTCGTTCAGCCAAAGTCAAGACTGATTAATCAGACTACTCACTGGTGAACATGCTGGCCCCACAGCCATAGCATCAAACTAGTATTTTTCAGGATGTTCTTTTCTGTGGGAGCCTGCATTTGCCTCAGAATAAAACAATAAACAGACAAACATATAAATAAATAAAACAAAAAGATAATTACAATTTAATAACTTATTTTATGCAACTTTATTTTTCAGAACTGTGGGTTTATATCTGGAAATATGTCTATATCTCACTATTTTTCTTTTTTATTTCTACTTAAAAAAAATTCTAACATATTTTTTTTCATGTCTTTTAAATAATCCTCTTATGCTTTTTTACTATTGTGGAATATTACAGTTTAAAATACCTGTTTTCTATTTAAATACATTTTAAAAATGCATTTTCGTTCTGTGATGGCAAACGCTAAATTTTTTACCATCATTCCTCCAGTCTTCAGTGTCACACGATTCTTCAGAAATCATTCTAATATGCTGATTTGCTGCTCAAGAAATGTTGAAAACAGTTGTGCTGATTGATATTTTTTGTGGGGATGTGCAGTATATTTTGATTCATGCTTAAAGAAAGAGGAAAAAATATGAGTTTTCAGTAGATGGATAGGCATAATAATTTAAAAACAAAATATTAATTTTGTCAGCCATTGTGAGCAGAGTGGAGCATTTGCAGCTTTAGAATAATATAATGGAATTAATTTATCAGTGATCTGATTATAGAGATTCATTATATGTACTAATGGAATCATCTCATGGGGTTAACCCCTCGGATTACTCACTAAAACATAATTACTTTAATACTCCCATACATCAAGAGTTTAAGATGCGTTTGAGACTGAGAGAGAATATGTGTATGTGTGTGAGTGTGCATGATTTCAATTCTAATTTGAGGCCATCTGCTGTCTCCAGTAACTGCTGCCCCATGGGATTACCACGAGGATGTCAGCGAAACAATTATCACCCTGATCTTAAAACAAGCTGCAAAAGTTATAAGACAGAAAAATCTAGTTTTGAAGAAAAAAAAGCTTAATCACTGTAACTGGAAATGAAATTCTGAATTTAAATAAAAAGGACGTAAGAGTTACAATGCGAAACATTCTGATGTGCAAAGGGCAAATGATTAACAACTAGTACATAGTACAAAAGTGTCAGAAAGATATCAGACTGCGGTCGATAAAACAGATGACACAGCATGATTTAACTAAAAACAAAGCACAGTTTGAATCTATAGCACAAGTTATAACAGCTTGACATAGCTGTACTCTTGTTTATTGAGGAAGGGGCTGCATCCTCTCCTCCGTTGCCTGTCTACCCTCTGACTAAGACAGGACGGAAGAAGAATAACAAGAGATGGCACAGAGAGATCAAGAAAATGATGGCAGGGAGGGGGTGAGAGCGATGGGGGCGGGGGGCGGAAGGAGGCAGTGTGACGATGAGGCTGATGAAATGGATTTCCCCTCTTGTTGCCATGGTAACAGTGGTAGTGGATGAATGATTTTCAGTACAGTTGGGTAGCTGCGAGGAATAAAGGAGGAATAGAAGGAGGAAAGCACAGCATTAAAGAGCATTTTCTTGTGCGTGAAAATGTTCATCGTAATTGCTCCAGCCTGCCCACAGTGCGACAGACAGCTGTACTAAGAGACTGTGTAATTGCGAATGAAAGATGCTGAGCAGGTTTTTTGTTTTTGTTTTTGTTTTTTTACTGCTTACACAAACAAGTCTTGAATGTTCATACAGATATTCTCTTGAAACAATTCATTATTATTGGGGCCTGCTCTGAAAGGGATATTCCACCCCAAAATGAAAATTGTGTCATTAATCACTTACCCCCATGTCATTCCAAACCCGTAAAGGCTTCGTTTGACTCCGTAACACAATTTAAGATATTTTGGATGAAAACCGGGAGGCTTGTGACTATCCACTGATGGCAGATGGACTATTCTGACGATGCTTTTCATACTTTTCTGGACTTTGACAGTGTTATTTACTTGGCAGTCTATTGGACAGTCACAAGCCTTCCGGTTTTAATCCAAAATATCTTAAATTGTGTTCTGAAGACGAACACAGCCTTTATGGGTTTGGAAAGACATGGGGGTAAGTGATTAATGACAAACGTAAAGTGACAAACCACTATGTAATTCATTTTTATGGTTTAAAAAAAAGTTTTAAGGGCGCCTTCTAACAGCTAACAGTTCTAACAGCTAACAGTTCTAACAGCTAACAGCAATAACACAATAATAATAATAATTATAATACAACAATAATAATAATAATTAATTAATTCTTAATTTCCTTTAACTTTGAAATATTTACATCTCTAAATAAAGTGTTTACCTAATATAACCATGTAGTTTAACTGTAAATATGTGTCATAATCCAAAGTTACACTGGTAGCATTGTATAGTTATCTATTCTTACAACTGACCAAACTGCTTCACAAAAATCTGTGTGTGGAAGAGCTCACAATAACGAGCTGAGGACATCTGCTGGCCAAAGCTCTGTCAATCTTTTTGCACAATATGCCACATACTACTCCAATATGCACCAAATATTGCATTATAAGACCAACTTTATTAAAAACAGCTAAATATACAATCTATAATCTATGTTTGTATGTATCTATCAATCATTAAATCATTATATCTATCTATCTATCTATCTATCTATTTATCTATCTATCTATCATCTATCTATATAATATTATAGCTTGTTTCTTCTAATGCAATGTTTATTTTTTATCAAAAAAATTATTAAAAGTATATGTATGGTTCTATATTTTATAGTCTTTATAAAATGGATACAGGAGGTTAATTGTGATCGGTCAAAGCATATATATATTATATAATCTTTATACATGTGGCAAATATTTTAATGTATCTTTTAATGTATCTTTCTTCCCTATTTGATAACCCGCTAAAGCAATTTAACACTGGGTCAAAAGGTCCAATATTTTTACTGAGTAACGTTAAACGTGTTCAGAATAAAACATAACACATCAAATACACTTATTAACACACCACACTTCTACATCTTCATTCTACTGAACAGACGTTTAAGTAATATAAGACGATAATTAAAAACCACATAAGAAAAAAACTTGTACTTAAATTACTAACCGACAAAATGCTTTTTTTGCTGGGTCCGATGATGACGCGTCCTGGGGGCGGAGCTAAACACGTCGAGTTGCCGGTGCCGCGAACAGCACGTTGCTCTCCGCCGCTGCTACGCCTGCAGTGGATTCACGTTTTTCCACGCAGTCGAGTTGTAAGATGGCGGCGCGGTGGGGAACAGGCGAGGAGATGTTAAAAGCCTGTAATACTCAAATGTTCTCACCGGTGAATCTTGACGAGGTAAGAACAGCACATCTGAATACTTATATATTGCCTTCCCAGAATTAAATTGTTGACATTTATCGCTGTGGGAAATAGCCGAGGCAAAAACCTGCAGATATATGCAGGACTTAGTGACACGTGGATGGTGATGGGGAGAGGGCTTTTGCAGTTCTACTAAACACCTGTTCGTTTATTTAAGAAATGGTCGTGGGAAAATAAACATTTATCACTTTCCAGTTGTTGTTAGATTTCTTGCGTATCCGAACTGAAGTCGCATGTCAAGGTATGAATGCACAAGTTTGGTCCTGTTAGCTGATGCTGCCATGCTTCTCTGCATTCTTGTTAACTTAGAGACCAGTGGGACAACTACATGTATTAATTTCTCTCTCTTTAAAAAAATAAGTTTTTCATTTTGTAAGCCATAAACGCATTGTTTTGGGTTTTAATATGGTGATGAATAATCTGTAACCAGGAAAGGTAGATGTTTTTTGTATTTTGTTACATATTCGGATGACTCACCCCACGTGGCTCAGTCATTTTAGGAGTGAAACTAGGATTTGTATCCGTGCAGGAGTTGACCTTAAACATTTCATTCAGAAACTATAATGTTAGTACATCATGCCTACTAAACTAAAAATAACAGATGAAGATCGGTATTTCAGTAGATGTCATCTGTCACTTATTGTTTTCTTTTTATGTTAGCATTTTTACTTCTCATTTCTGCTCTTCTTGGTTGCATTTGTCATCTTTTAATTTCGTGTTTAGCATTGTCGAGACTAAATCGAGGTTAGTCCCATGTGGTTGATTCTCTGTCCAGCACGTGGCTCAGTCGCACCGTGGGCCATGTGTGTGTTTACTGACAGCAGCCTTTCGTTCAGTATCTGTTCAAGGTTTTCAAACAAAAGTGCTTCATTATAATTAAACTGGCCTGGCGATTTAATCTTGTTCGCTTTTAAGAAAATAACATGCAGGATTTGATTTGTTTTGAACAGTGCCGGTGTTGGCTTTACCCAGTAATGCACTGCGGCAGGATGACGTGATGTGCGCAACATGTGGTTGTAACTTCAAATCAACGCATTCATAAACTTAATTCAGTTAGCATTTCTCTTATTTAACACCATTTTAATTGTTGGCCTATGATAATGGCTCGACTACGCCTGACCTCAAGGTTTAGTGTTTTTTTTTTTTTTTCATGAGGAATGTGAAAAATGATTAAAAGAAAATTGTGTATCAACAACATTTCACTGGAGTTGTGTTAATAAATGATTCGGTGAGTTGTATTAACACCAAAGCTGACCAAAACATCAGCTGCTGCAGGACAGGCCAGCATTTACAAACCTCAAAGACAGAGCACATTGTTTGCAGTTGTGCAATGTCTTTTTTGTTGTTGTTGTTGTTGTTTTTAATATGGGAACATGAACTTGTTTACCGCCTCACCTAATTGTAGTGATTTATGGTTTTTGATACATACTAAATTCTGGAAGTATTAATTTAAAATGTTAATACTGGGTCTAAGTCTAAATAAGTCTTTAAAATAGGCAAAATCATTTCCTGCTCTAATATTTTTCTTATTTCTCTCAGATTTATATCACAATAGAGAAGAAAAGACAGTTTTAACTTGTTTTTCTTTCTCTTTCAGGTGGAGATGCTTCAGGAAAGCTTCAATGCCGGCTGTCTGGAGTATCCTGGCCTTAGCAATGGAGATGCTCTGGAGGCTTTACAAGGCTGTCTGGATCCTTCTCTTTTGTCTATTTTTCAGGACAGCCCCACTGGAGGAGTAAATAAAGCCTTTTATAAACTGTCAACAGAATACTTGTTTATTGCATTATTTTGTTTCAACGCAGTTTGTTGAATGTCACTTGTTTTGCTGTCACTCAGCAATGGCATTTGTTTCCTCTGTTTCAGGTTAAAAGTAATATTGATGAGGAAAGTGAAGCGACGCTGCTCACCGCTCTCACTGAAATACTTGACAATGTTGATGATGAAAACTTGTCCCCTTTTGACACTCTGCCGGATTCAGAGCTGTTCTCAGGGCAGAAGGGTCAGGATCACTCACCGGTGAGTCTTCACCTGTCCAAGCATGTCAGGAACGCATTGCTTTTTTTATTCTAAAACCGCTCAATGAATTTTCAGGTAACAATTTTCTTTTTTCCACTTTAGCTGAGGAAGTTCACCACACGGTCTCCTCCAGAATCAATGATTCACACAAGACCGTTTCCTGGGAAGGTATTTAATTTTTTAAATCTTTTTTAGTCTATTTTTGGTATACAACTAAATACAGTGTATCATTCGATTAAATTTTTAATTCAGTTTAGATGGCAACGTGTCATTAATAATGATTTGATACTTTTTAAAGAATGTTTCTTTTGGTGAATATTATCTATTGTAATGTTTTATTGTTAAAAAAAATCATTGCATATAAGAAAATGACAGGAAAATACAGTGCTGATATTTATGGCTTTTTCAAATGTTGAACAATATTGTAATTGTGTGAAAAACCTCACAGGGTAATAAATATTCTTAACAGCCAGCTTTTATGTATTTCTTATTACAAGTTTGTGAAAATGGTTTCAACGTGTTGTTCCCTCATGTATGGGACAACCCGAAACTTCCTTCAGTTCCTAACTTGAAAGTCACAATGTAAGATGTTGTGATTTGTTTTATAGAGTCTCCCACGAATGCAGAGAGTATCCCAGCAGAACAGTGAAGGAGAAGAGGAGGATGGCGACGCTACTTTTTCAACCCCCATTCCTAATATTGATTTATCACTGGATGAATTTGATTGGTGCCTTCCTGTGTCCTTAGAGCAGGATGGAGAGAGTATGCAGTTTACTCTCAGCGATTTAGTAAAACACATGCACCCTTACTGCATGACATTATGTGTGGAAGGAGAAGAGGGACAAGAGCATCTCCTGCCTGAGAGGGGACTTGTGCTAGAAGTGGTTGATCAAGGAGAGCATGGAGAGCCCATCCTGGCAATCCCAGATCTCAGCATCCCTCTTTCTCACACACACTCTACAGAAGGTGAACAAAGAGTACCGGAGAATAGCATAAGCAAGCCAGAACTAAAGCGTGAAAATAGTGCGGAAATTGTCCCAAGTCCTTCTGAAGTGTCTTTCATGGAGAAGGAGAGAGAGGGTGTCAGGGTACGTAAAGGGAAGAAGAAGACACGTAAACTACCTGAAGCCCCTCTGGTTGAACAGAGAGTTTTGAGAAGCTCAAGAGTTAAAGAGGAGCCACAGACAAAATGCCAGGGAAAACAAAAAAAGAAAAAGGTTACTTTCTCACCTGTGCTCTCATCGGCAGAGCTCAGAAAACCTAAACGTGATCTTCCAACAGACTTGATGACCCTTAAACCGCAGGTTGAGATGGAGCATATCACAACCCCCCAAGCTCACAACTCGCAGCCAGAGAACAAACCTCTTGAAAAGTCTGTGGAGCAAGAACCACCCTCAAAGCTAGAGCCTGTTAGCGAACAGCCTGCTGCTTGTCAGCGGAATGAAACTAAGCCCAAACCTCTCAGTTTACAGCAGTACCGTCTTCTCCGCCAGCAAAAGAAACCAGATCCTGTGGACAAAACAGAGGATTACAGCACTAAATGGCCCAAGTTACCTGAACCACCCAAGGAGCTTCCCCCAATACCCTGCCTGCCAGACCCCAGCCCCAGAGATCCACGTAAAACCATGCATACCCCTGTTAAAAAAGACCTTGCACCTAAAATAATGCCGGCATGGCACCCGAGAGGCCCCGCTGCTCCCCCAACGCCTGAAGCCTTGCTCACCCCGCCGGCTTCACTGATGGCTTCCTCGAAGAAACCTGCAACTTCTAAACCATCCCCTCAACCTTCTGATACATCTAAAAGTTCACCCCAATCATTTCACCCCACTCCCCAGAAACAACCTGCTCCCATCGGCGTGTCACAGAACACTATTCATACTGAGACCTCTGCCCCCATCAGACATGTGGCTGAGGTGCCTCCTGAAAGCGCAGTTTCACTCCCAGTGTCGTCTACATCTGGAGGCTCTCAAGGTCTTGATGCACAGAGTCATAAGGAATGTTTACATGGGAACCCCAATGCTGCTCCATCCCAAACTCCCTCAAGTTCTCAGATGATCACTACACAAGTTCAGAACTCAAACTCCAGCCCTCATAAACCTAGTGCTGCTGTGCCTGCGAAGAGAGAGACCGAGCAGGTTGTTTTGGCTCCTGTGTCTGACCAAGCCAAAAACACCCTGCCAGCTCATTCTAAAAAGCTGACCTCACGGTCACAGCCTCATATCGCACCAATAGCTGCTCAGCCATTTTTCTCTGCTCACGTTCAGGCCAGAGTTGTTGAACTGGCAGATCAGATGAGGATGGCTTCCTCTGAGATCCCCAAACCTAAGAACACCACAGTTGAGCTGATTGAGTCCTTCACAAGTGAAATTGGTGAGATTTTTTCATTGTTGTTGTTGTAAGGTAATAATTTCTGTGGATTGGTTTATAACAAACTTTTTTTTTCATTAAGGTATTGAAGCTGCTGATCTTACAAGCCTCTTGGAGCAGTTTGAGGAGTCTCAACGTAAGTGGTATTATTTCTGAGCTCTTTTTCTTACTCTGTAAGTATTTGTTTGCTAATGAGGGTTGTTAAAATCATGTTGTAAGTCAAGCGGACTAGGTGAAGGATGTTAATGCTGAGCACGGCAGAGCTTTCTTTGGAAACGAGTGCCCTCTTAGTGAACACATACACCCATAATGCCATCTTTAGAATGCAGACCATTCATTTGTAAGCAAATAGGCCACACTAACATTTTGAGTTAGAATAAGTTGTCATTGCTTGGACAAAATAATTTGTTTCAATGTTGCCAGGGTCAAGCACAAATACAGAGTTCACAGTTAAACATGACTCAGTTTTTAGATTTAAACATGACACACAACCATGTTCATCTTATCTTGAAGTAATACGTGTTTGGTTCAAGTGAGGTAAAGGTGTGTTTCCTTTTCCTAGTGCAATTCTGTGTTGAAACTGAATGGTTATTGTTTTATCATTTTACAAACAAATCAAGTCACATAGTAGTTAAACTATATAATTATGAAAGTTATGCAGATCAAATATATTTTTGGTCATCCAGGGGGAATCTGTGTGATCAGGTGTGTTGCTTGAACTCAAACAATTCCTTCCACAGATTTTGCTCATTTTCAAATTAGTCATGTGAATTTGCAGTGTCTGAAAGGACTGTGCTTTATACCCAGCTATGCTATTAATAATAGACAGTTTTGGCTTATATCACACACCTGAATAATTGTGTCTGTTCCTTTAAGAGAGTGTGTGGCTTCAATGAAAACAGTTGATATATGTTCATGCTCATTGAACTGCTGGAATTCTGCCCTGTTAACAACACTATTTGGTGGACGTGCAGGGTCCGAAGACTGATGGTGTACCCAATTAAACATGCCGGGTCTGAAGACTGATGGTGTACCCAATTAAACAAGCTTTAGTTGGCTTTCTCAGCTGTTAGACGAGTGGGCAAATGCAGTTCATTTTTGAGTATCAATACATTCTTCTGCTTGAGGCGGAGTTCTGCTAGATCCTGGACAATCTGATGGTTTCATTTATTTTGAAGGGGTGTCCCATCTTACCCTGATATATTTGGTCATTCAAAATGCTACTTTTTCTTTCAGCGAAAGAAGAGCAGAGTGTACCGGAGGTCTGTGGTAGAGCAGCTGCTGTAGGAAACTCCAGGTGAGTATCATGAGGCGGACTGATGGAGTTACCCTACAGCCCTTGCGCTGCTCTCGCACCAAACTCGATGTTTGTGTGTGTGGCCCTAGGCCACTTTTCACCAAGACCTACCAAAACAAATGAAGTCCTCCATCATGGCTTCAGAATGTGAAGGTGGAAGGAGACTAACATAAGCATAGCTTGTGTTAGTCTGAGCGATGTTTCAGCAACATCGGTAATTCAGTGTTTTTGACGTTGTTCCACTGCTGATTGTATTTATTTATATTTTTGCTTTGAATTCAGTTATGAGCAGCAGGTGGAGACCAAGGCCGTGGAGAAAACCTGCAACCATGACCTGGCAAGCACTGCAGGTAAGGTGTCTTTACTGTGTGTGCTTTGGTCTGGTTTTAAATAAAAGAATGTTTTATGTATTAAAAAAAAAAGTCTGTTATTCTTTTTTTGATTAAAATATCAAACACACACACTACTGTTCAAAAGTTTGGCATCTGTAATTTTTTTTAATGTTTTTGAAAATTCTCTTATGTATTTTATATTAGCTTATATAAACTATATACCGTAGTCATTCCTCCAGTGTCATGCAGTCCTTCTGAATTTTTTTTTATCTGATTTGGTGTTCAAAAAAATTTTTTCAAAACAGTAGTGCTGCTTAATATTATTGTGGAAACTGATACATTTTAGTTTTGAAGATTATTTAATGAATAGAAGTAAAAAAAAAAATATTTTGCTCTGGCCAAAAGTTTGAACAGTACATGTAACTGGTTCATTTAAAATAAATGGCACATGGTTTGACTTATTATATATTGCAAACAAATTCATACATTTAAATTAAAAAAAAAATTTTTTAAGCCATTTCTTTGAACAAAAGTAAACTCTATTCAACTGATTTTCCCATAGGCCTTACACCTCCTGCCACACCCCCACACCAGATGTGGAAGCCTATTGCCCCAGTTTCACTTCTGGGGAAAACCAAGAAGTCAGAGGTCCTTAAACCAACTCTTAACAAGGCCATTGAGATAGAGGCCAGACCACTACCTTCAAATAAGCTGCGCAGCCAGCCTCAGACCCCTACTATTCCTGGACAGACTCAGCCTTTCTCCCTTGACCACGACTACTGCCTCCCCCCAAAAGAACCCTGTCAGAATGAAGTTGGCAGTCGGTGGAATGTCAAACTACAGCCTAGCATTGTTATCAAGACTGTTGAGCTGCCACCCAACAAGCAAGCACAGAACAGCAGAGCTACATCAACCCCTTCAGTTACAGAAGGAACCCAGAGAAATCTCAGCCTCCGTCAACCTTCTGCAGATAGGAGCTGTACATTAGATAGCTCTGCCTTGGTGACTCCGGATGCCTCTCCAAGCAGGCCTGACTCTGAAAGCTGTTTACTGGATGAAGAGAAATGCAACCAGCAGAAATCTGTGAGCTACTCTGAGCATACCTTCAGATCGTACCAGCAGGACAGAGGCCGCTCAAAGCGAAGATACAGAGCCCAATCCTCTAGTAGCTTAGAATCCAGCTCCGAGTCTTCTTCCAGATCACGTTCACCACCAAGGAAAAGGTCCGCTTCGATGTGGTTTTACACATTTATAATAATTGTAAAGGATAATTGAAAGCACATCAATCTAGAGGATGTTGGCAAATGTGTAGTTTTACATTTTACAGATACAGGTCTCGTCACTCAAGCAGCAGATCCAGTTCATCATCTCGGTCTGGTTCCCGATCCAGCTCCAGGTCGTTTTCCCCACCCCGCCGGCGACGGTATTCATATTCGAGTTCACGCTCTGGATCCTGGAGCCGCAGCCGCTCCCGATCCAGATCCCGCTCCTCTGATTCTCTTGGACATCGGCATTGGAAAAGTCATAGAAGGTGAGGACTGTCAACACTTTTTTTTGTGTTGATTTAGTAGAGATGCTTTATAGTTTTTAATGCTTTGTATTAAAATGTATTTTCCATTTTAAAATTGTAATTTATTTATTTTTTGGTTAAAGGGGTCATATGATTCTGCTAAAAAGAACATTTATTTGGTGTAATGCGCATTATTGTTTCTCCTGAAACGCATCAAATTTTACAAAGCTCATCGTTCTGAAAAGCGAGGTGTGCTGTGATTGGCCAGCTGTCCAGTGCGTTGTGATTGGCCGAATGCCTTAAGCATGTGATGGAAATGTTACGCCCCCTAACATATGGCAAACTTTACAGATCTTCTTTATTCACCAAGAGCTTGTAACACTCCAAAGAGAAAGAAAAAATTAAAATCCCATCATATGACCCCTTTAATACATCAAGTTAAAACTAAATTAAAATGCGAACTGTTACTTTTGCAGCTTGCTGAAATGGTTTAATTTTTTTTTTTTATTAGTAAATGTTTTTTTTTTTTTTTTTTTATGGTTATGTTTTATTTAACTATAATAACCCTGATATGTTTTGATTTATTTGTTAGCCCTAATCATCAGAGGGCTGGTTACCGGCATTCGCAAAATTGCAACGAGGATGCAAAAAGACACAAAGAGAAAGCCATTGTAAGTATTTTAATCATGAAAGATATGTTTTTTAGATTTTTCTCAAAGGCACCTTGGTGATTGCTGACATATCAGTTGAAATGTGTTATGTAGGAGGAGCGGAGAGTTGTTTATGTCGGACGAATTCGTGGAAGCATGACTCGTAAAGAGCTGAAAGAACGCTTCTCATTCTTTGGAGAGATAGAGGAGTGCACTGTGCACTTTAGAGAAAATGGGTATGGCTTCTTTAAATTTTATTTATTTATTTGGTATTATTGTTTACATCAAAAAAGAATATTGATAACACCCAATTTTGTTTCAGGGACAGCTACGGCTTTGTTACATACTACAATAAGAAGGATGCGTTTGATGCTATTGAGAGTGGAAGCAAGCTGAGGGAGCAAAATGAGCTTCCTTTTGACCTGTGCTTTGGAGGAAGGAGGCAGTTCTGCAAGACCAGTTATGCTGATCTTGGTGAGCTTAGCATGTTGTTGTTGTTGTTCAATTTAAAGTAGTAATGCAGAGGTAAATATTGTTTTCTGAAACACAAACCAAACTGAAATGAACATGGAACAGTATTATTATTTTTTTGGGATATTTATATTTGACTCTGAACGTTTTATGCTGTTCAGGGTGTTGTGTTCTCAGGTGATAAATAAAACCAGTCGCATTAAAATTCTCCAGCAACGTGTAGCCTCTCCATTTCTGATTCAGATTACACATCGCTATTGTAGCATAATTTTTGGTCACAGTTAAATGCATCAAGACTGCTGACATATTTACATGTTGTAACTTTAGGGCAGTAGTTGATGTTTCTGCTGAATATTTCTGGTTAATGAAATTTCAGTACACCACTGATTTACAGTCTTTATAAATGTTCCCTTTAAAGCCTCCCTCCAGATGCTACAGTGTCTTTTTAATCTCTTTCAGATTCAAACCGGGAGTACAATCCACAGCCTACAAAAGGCAAATTTGATGCACTAGACTTCGACACTTTACTCAAGCAGGCTCAGAGGAACCTGAAAAGGTAACGATTAATCAAGCCACAGGAAAGAAGACCGATTACCTCGGAGCAAAATGCTGCCCCGCATTTCCAGTGTTGCCTATTAATTACCATTTTTGGTTGTTTTTGTTTGTTTTTCTTTGTGTTTTTGTTTGTTTCTGCAAGTTTACACCTTCTATTGAAGTGATGATTTGTAAGAAAAATCGAAGTGCAAAAAAAAGATAATGAAATATAATAAAACTGTGTAATGAAATAATAGATTTTTTTTTTAAAAGATTCAATTTATTTAAATGTTTAATCTGAATTGCTGAATGTTGGATACATTTTAATATGAATTGAATGGAAACATTATGTTGGGGTAAACAGGTTTATAATGCTGAATTTATTTCAAAGTAAATAAACCTGGTTGTTGTTGTCTCTTTTGAGATTAAAAGTGTCTTTCTCTCTTAAACAGTCCTTTGAAACGTTCACATAACATTTGTGTCAATGTCGCCCAAATAAGCAACGTATTGATTAGTGTAGTAACAAATGGGGTTCTCATTTTACCCGAAAATACAGAAAAGTTAAAATTTAGTAGAATTTTTAATTTAAAGTAGTTTAGAGTTTGATTTAGTAGTGCTTTCTAGCTGGTTACATGAGAATATGATGTCTGTATGATTATATGCTGATTATAAGGTCACCATAAGGACAAATGGTCACCATCAAATTTAGCTGAACTTGAGCAGTTCCCAACAGATTAAAGGCTGAAATTGAAGCAAAAGAACGTGAACTTTATCTTCACTTATAACAATAAACGCTTAAATAGAGACCAAACTGATTTTTTTCCCCCTTGCATCACAAAACGGGTAAAAGCATTTTACACTTTTTTTTTTCTTTTTTTTTTTTTAACTACTGTGATGCAAAAAAATCGTATAATTAAATTCATTGATAATTAGTCGGTAAAAGACTTTCTCAGATTACTCATCATGACAACGTGTGTTGAAATCTCGAAATTAGCGCTGAAGCAATGGAACAAACCATCACGATACACTGAGGGGTGACATCTCGTACGCAAGAGGCCAATGGCCGCTGAATGTTAATTAAACATACCACCAGGTGAGCTATTTCGTCTAAATTCTCAACACTGACTACAATACAATGATTAATAAACAAGAAAACCGTCATTGGGTTGAATATACAAAAGAAAACTTGGTCTTTTTATTTATTTATTTTTTTTTTTTTATGCACAGAGACACCGACACAGTTCCGCAACACAACAAAGCTATTTTTACTAATACATTTACACGTGTTTTTATATAAAAAGTATCAAAAATCATTATAAAACGAAACGAATAAGCTGCCATCCATCATTCTTATTCAGGCTGACATTCTCGCTGTCCCTTTAAGAGCTTTGCTAGAGATTTGTTTTCAGACTCACACAAACCGTCCTCTACTGGTTCAAACCGGTTTTCTGATTCTGCGCAGTAAGTGTAAACAGGAAGGAGAGAGCAAAATTAGACCGCGTCGATGAACGGAACGTTACGTTACATTGACGGGTTTATTTGAAGTCGCGATGCTGGTGTACTGTAAGCTTAAATGTCATTAATTTATGATGTAAGTAGACTGGACAACAGCGATTAGAGAAAAAACCGGGTAACGTCAATGCTAATCGGCGGTTCTGACTTCGTTGAAAGACGGGTTCAGTTCGCTTGCTAGAGAAAAAGAACAAACAGTACAGAAAGCGTTCACTGTAACTGTTAATTGGGTGTGAATGACTGTCGTGTTTATTAGCAGGTAGTTGATGCAGATAATCTGCACCCGACAGAATCCCGCTCCCTGCTGGTGACTCGATGGCCTACTGACCCACTAACAGCTAACAGCCAGTGAATCGGGTTACGGGTTAGCGTTCCTGCGGAAGAAAAGCTTTGTCTGACGACTAGACCGATAACGTTACTTCCAGCAGAAATTATTAAGTGCAATTCGAAATGGTTCAGAAAGACAAAATAATCGAGTCGCCACAGCCGGAAAATGAACCAAATCCAGTTCCAAGCGAAGCTGTTGCGGAAACGCAGTGTCCAGTGGACGAGCCCATCATCGGGGTTGAGCGAACAGGCCGCAGGAAGTTCATCACTGGGGTTGTGGAGGGTGAGCTAATGTAGACAAATCCAACGTTATGTTATCAAACCAAAGAATATTCAGCATTAACAATTATTCCAATTAGTTCCATACATTGCTAGAAAACATCATATTTATTTTGCTGCTTGGGTGTGGATTGACTTTAGCGTCTGTTTGAGGAATATGCTGCGTTTGTCACAACCATTTGTTTTTCTTATTTTGTTCACCGCAGGTTTCTATGGACGGCCATGGACCATGGAACAAAGGAAAGAGCTTTTCAGGAGGTAATGTGCAATTATCCTGCCCCTTTCTGATTCATATTACCTAGCATAATTTAGTATATGCATTTTTTCTATATATTTGTCTATTGTGTAATATGTTATTAATGTAGTTGTGTGTATATGTATAGTAGATAATATTTTTCTGTGTACTGGAAGCTTTTTGAATTTAGCTACTTTAGCTACTTTAGTACTGTTTTTGAGTGTTCAGCCTAAAAAAAATCATATCTTGTATTTGATGTGTTTCAGGCAGCAGAAATGGGGTTTGAACACCTATCTGTATGCCCCGAAAGATGACTACAAACACAGAATGTTTTGGAGAGAAATGTATTCTGTAGAGGAAGCAGGTGATAGTTTTTTTTTCATGCTCTTTAAAAAGGTACAAGTCGTTATGCTTTATTTGGCTGAAGTTTCTGAGTCTAATGTCCTCCTCTCATTTCCTTTTAAAGATCAACTCACAACTTTAATAAGTGCTGCTAAAGAGTATGGGGTTGAGTTCATTTATGCCATTTCTCCTGGTCTGGACATTACATTCTCAAATCAGAAGGAAGTGTCAACACTTAAAAGGAAGTTAGACCAGGTGAGAATGAACCTATTCAGAAGCTTTAGAAGCACTGGGCTCGGATGGCCGTATATCCTCAATCTCTGTCTGTCTTTTGTGCAGGTCACTCATTTTGGGTGCAAGTCCTTTGCCTTACTGTTTGATGACATTGATCATAACATGTGTCCAGCTGACAAGGAGGTATTCAGCTCCTTTGCACATGCTCAAGTGTCTATCACCAATGAGATCTTCCAGTATTTGGGAGAACCTGAAATATTTTTACTATGCCCCACAGGTAAGATGGATATTATTATTATTAACTAACTATGCTGCTTTGTGTGATGCTATCTAATGTATTGTTTCTGTGTTATACCTACTCATAATTATTGAATGTTTCCTTGTCCTCAGAGTATTGTGGAACATTTTGTTATCCAAACGTATCACAATCGCCTTACCTGCGCACAGTAGGTGAAAAGCTGCTTCCTGGTATTGAGGTGCTGTGGACAGGTAAATTGAGTTTTCAGTGAGGGGATTGGAATAATAGTTGCTCTCTTGTGGATTTTAACAATGCTTTTACATGTTTGACAGGTCCCAAGGTAGTTTCTAAAGACATAACTGTTGAATCTATTGAAGAAGTCACAAAGATACTGAGGAGAGCTCCTGTCATCTGGGACAATATTCATGCTAATGACTACGATCAGAAGAGACTTTTTTTGGGGCCTTATAAAGGCAGGTCCACAGAACTCATCCCTCGGCTGAAGGGAGTCCTCACCAACCCTAACTGTGAATTTGAGTCTAATTTTGTGGCCATTCACACACTAGCCACGTGGTATAAGTCTAACATGAATGGAGTGAGAAAAGATGTTGTCATGAGTAAGTATGTCTTTGGGAAACCTTGTTTTTCTAATGTTTATGTATAAAAATGACCAATGTTTTTCTCTTAAAAGGTAAGTTCACTGAAAAATGAAAATGCTGAAAAAATAAGTTATAAATGATAATAGATATATATATGCAGATCTTTATTTATGTCTTAATTTTTTTTCTATCATATCTATCAATTCTATCATAATCTTTAATGCAAAACATGGGCATAGTTGAAAGACCAGGGCAATATTCAATCCCCTCCAGGAAACTTTCACTCTCCTGAGATCACCGCAATGAGCAAATGACAATGTTCCAGTCAAATGAGACTTATTTGAGAAGCGGTCTCACTCGGATATACTTCACACAAAAAAAAACAATTAAAATTTCTGTTTCTGGCTGACTGTAAAAAACGATATGGCAGATTGCTGTTTTTTAAGTGAAAATTGTTGCTCATATTTTTGATGAAGACTGACAACATCATAATATCATGTTTGTGTATTTAATCTTGTTTGGCTGTAGCTTCATAGCTTCTTGTTTCTGTGTTTAGCGGACAGTGAAGACAGCACTGTGTCCATCCAGATAAAGCTGGAAAATGAGGGCAGTGATGAGGAGCTAGAAACAGACATCCTCTACAGCCCGCAGATCGCGCTCAAGCTGGCTCTCACTGAGTGGCTGAGCGAATTTGGAGTGCCTCATCAGTACAACAGTAACTATTTCTTCTTTGTGTGATATATATAATGTTACATGATAGTGTTTGGTATCTTATATATCATAACCTTTTGTTTTTTAATCAGGTCGGCAGGTTCCTCACAGTGGAGCTAATAGCACTTCTATAGATGTTCCTGTGCTCACTGCACCCAGTCTGGGCACTTCCACTATTGTGACTACAGTCTTCCAACAGCCCATCATGAGTCCAGCTGTGCCCCTTAGTGATGAACCGCATGTGCTCGGCAAAGAAGAGGAAGTGGAGGTGGAGGTGGAGAAGAAGGAGTCTGATGAAGAACCCATGGAGATGGTCGTGGAGAAACACGACGAGGTGGAAGACACTAAAAATGTCAACCAGATCCTCACAGAGATTGTCAAGGCTAAAATGACAGAAGATCTCAAACCCATGGACACAGACAAAGAGAGCCTGACAGAGTCCAAGTCCCCAGAGATGTCCATTCAAGAGGATTCAGGCAGCGACATTGCACCGATGCAGACTGATGATCAGCTCAATAAGGAAGTCTTTGTTCCAGGCCCCAATGAGAAGCCACTGTTTACTACTGAGCCACTTACTCTGGAGGATCTGACCCTGCTAGCTGAACTCTTCTACCTGCCGTACGAACACGGTCCTAAAGCAGTACAGATGCTGAAAGAGTTTAACTGGCTGAGAGCCAATAGCAGTTGTGTCAGTGTTAACTCCAAAGCAAAGGATGCAGAGAAGGTGAGAAATGTCAAATATAAAACAAAGTTTTGATCAATCTGATCAATATGTGGTACTTTTATATGAGTGGGTGTTAATCTTTTCACTTCAAGCTGAACAAAAACTCTCAACTTCCATGGTCAAGAGAACTTTTAGAAATTGTCTTTATCTAGTCCAGAAAGTCAGATTAATGTAATATTCATCAATTCCTTAAAATTCCTATAATTAATGTACTTTAATTGCTGCTTCAGAATAAAAATATTTAATAGGTTAAATATTGCTCTTGTGTAGGGTAAAACACCCTTGTCTAATTTGTGAGATAATCATTCTTTTGAGTTGGTTGATTCCACAAAATGGTGGAAATGCTGTAATTATTTTCACCACATGGTGGTGCCTTTATAATAAGAACAAATAACACCTTTTTAGCAGTTGCTGGTTAGCTGTTTTGAAGCAGGAGACATTTGATAGTGTGGTTATGATAAAGATGGTATTCATATGTTTCACATAGGTAACTGAATGGCAATCCAGAGCAGAAAAATTTGAGGAGATGTGCTGCTCCGTCATCCAGATGTTCACCAGACTCTCCAACTCCGCCAACAGGACCATTCTTTATGACCTGTATCCCTATATCTGGGATATAAAGAGTATCATCTCAATGTTGAAATCATTTGTACAGTGGTTAGGTAGGTATGGCGACATCTCTTTTACTGTTTCTCAAGGCTTTTAAACCACACTGAACCCATGAAATACTTGAACGTTATTCGGTAGAATCCAAAAACAATGAGCAATCGTTACAGTAGTCATCAGTTTATAAAACATTCACATCTACACGTTTTATAGTGACATAAAGATTTCAGGTGCTCAAAAGGCCTTTCTTAACAGATGGCAGAGCATATTTTTAGACTTGGGAGAGTAAATTAACACTTTTCTGCTTGATTGTAAGACCTTAGTTCTCACTCACAGTATGAACAGCATCCACATGCGCGATTTGAAATTTCTTGTGCCAAGCCTCCCATTTAATGGAAATTCAGTCTAGTATGTACTCTCTTTTTCTTTCTTATTTTCACGTTTTATGTAAAAACTCTTTTCCTCTACTGACTGGATGCTGTCTTCATTGCTAGCCAGTGCCTCTCCTCCAGGCCACTCTTGATCAGGTAGAATGATTTGGACGGCTGTGGTCACATTTACCGTTGTGGGTCCTGCTGCTTGCTGTGCATTCAGTATCAATGTGCATTAACTTAGCAACATCTGTTGCAATCTTTTTCGATCAAGGTTGTGATCGTGAAGGAAAATAGGCCCTTAACGCCCAAGCGCGCCGCGCATGCGATCTTGGAAAGCAAGGCGGCTATGTAAGGCTATTCTGGTGCATCATGAATGATTGCTTTATATTTTATGGACTTTTTTTACCATATATGTTGATTATGAGCATTATAGGAAGATACTCCACAGACAACCTCAGCGTCTGCTTTACTCTAACTGAACTGGTCCGGTCAGAAAACACCTAACACTACATTCCAGTGAACTGTACACAGTTCTCATGATCCTCAGTCAGCAAACTGAAGGGTCTCTTATCTAAGCACTTGGGTTCATTAGCCAGCCCTTTTATTTATGATGATTTTATTGAGAGACCTGTCACTTGCGGAGAATGCCCATGTTTGTTATTCATATAGCTTCTGGGCATCGCTACAGTACAGTTAGAGTAATGGATTCTGCTCTAAATGAGGTTTTTGTTGGAAGTTGGTTGTGTAATTATAGCACCAGCATGGCCTGGGTTACCTTGGTAACCACATTTCATTCACAGGTTTCTGTCCGGATTTATAACAAAGCAACACAGCAGGCAGCAACCAAAACCGGCATGCCACATCTAAATTGTCTTTAACTGATGGAGGGGAAAATCAATTGTGTAATATTCCGCACTAATAAGAGTGTTCTATAGAATCTGAATCAAACATTTGACTTCTCTTAGAACATATAAAGGTTTCTTATTAAGTTAATGTTACTGTTCCTTTAATGTTGATTTATTAGGTCTTTTTTGGACTGTCCACCTCAATATGCTTTTCAGCCTCTTGTTTGCATGGACCGTTCAAATCCCAGTGCGTTTTCAGTGTCTGTACACTGTCTAAAGCAGTGCAGATGGCATTCAGTCAGCGCCTCACTGCTGTTGTGCTGAAATCAGTTACTAATGAGCTCTTTTATTGTCTTTTCCCTTCATTATGTACAGATGGAAGAATCCTCAGCACAAGTTTGTACTGCTATTGGATGGAGAGTGCCCGATGTATGCACAGTGCTGCGATTATCGGTTTTCTTTTTGGGGTTTTATGGATATTTTTTTTTCATTATGAAACGCATCACAATGTCTCAGGAAAGGAAAGGTTTTGGATGAAGTCACATTTGCACTGCCATAGCTCAAGTGTTAGTTGTTAACCCCCCAATTCTTCTCTCTGGCAGCTCTAACATGGTTTTTGTTTCTATCAGTAGGCCCAATTGAAATGGCTCAGACCAGCTTCACCACACCAACTTAGGGGAAAATTGATTCCGTTGCCTCAGTCATCTAAACACACGTTCTTAGTAAAACGTTTCAGTTCACAAATTATACAGAGAAAAATGTTCTGGATTATTTTTTATTTTATTTTTTTAAATGGAAAAGGAAGTGGTCAAACTCCCCTCAGATGGTGTGTGTTATGTGTCCTGCCATTTCACCACAGGATGTGTTTTAAGTATGGTCAAATTGAAAACAGGAGAACTTTATCTCCTGGATCTGCGCTGCATTTGTCTTGTTACATGACGCCGAGTTTCCATCCCCTCACATTGGTACTGTTGTTTAGAAACAGTTGGATTTCCAATCGCACTATAGAGACTGTGTCTGCTTGAGAGCAATAAAAAGCTCTCAATTATGTTGTAATTATCTGCTGCAGGAGCAAGCAGGTGTAGTGACTGGAAAGATTCAGTTGTTGCAGACTTTTGAATTAAAGCTTTTTAGTTTGTGACTTGCCCATGAAGGGTCCAGATCTGCTCCATCGATCAAGTAAGATTAAATGATATTAATTTAATCAATCAAAGAAATAGTGCGCGTGGTGGCTGATGAAGAGCGCTTGATAGTCATGTGACAAGCCAGATAGGTCTAAATGTGACTTCAGATTCAGGTTAGAATTCAGAGGGCTTAAACAGCTGAAACTTATTTAGCACCAGCGAGCAAACTGATGATGTATAACTAACAAAATCACCAAACAATCTGTCTAAAATGTAGGAAAAGTGATCCAGCCATTAATTGTTAAATGTCTAATTTCTTCAAAACAGACTAGCAACATTATTTAGTAGAAGAGCTAGTGTTTTAGTACCTTATTTTAGATTGCATCACAAATCTTACCTAATTCTAAATGCTTAAGAGTTATGTGAAAAATGAATCGTTCCAGTAATGTGCCCAAACCTGGCATTGCAGTCAGTGTAAGCCCTCTGTCATTGTAAGTTTAAGCTGCTTGAGCCCTAGGCAGACGAGATCTGCAGTTTTCACTGTTGTGCATCTTGAGGTGTGTTCCATGATTGTTGTATCAACATTTATTTTCAATGAAGTTATTTGGAAATTAGACGCCTATACCCTATACCCCTTCCCCCTCATTATGCCAGAAAGCCCCTCACATAATATTCTCCGCTTGGATCTGATCTCAACAGGGTGTCGTAGTCAGTCGTCAGCACAGTTCTTAAGTGGCGACCAAGAGCCCTGGGCCTTTAGGGGCGGTCTAGCAGGAGAGTTCCAGGTATCCAATATTGAATTACCAGAAAATGTTTGACGAAGATACATTTTTGTTTGTTTTAGATGTTGGTATGGTTGCAAATCGCTACAGGTTGGTCTGTTTAAGGTGAGCTGTCAGTAGCTGCATAGAAAAACGAAGGGGTGTTGGGATCCACTTTTTTTCTGAAATGTAAATTAAAATTAGTAAAAACGGTTACCGTTAGATCCAGTGTTTAGGGTGATGGTGTTTTCTAACCCAGCATAATTTTGGATTTCTTTCAGCAACTGCCCAAATGAGATGCTGCTTTTCCCCTTGCGCTTGCGACAGCGCGGCATGGCTAGGTTTTATTTTATGACATCTTGTTTCTTTGCAGGAAACTATTACCAACTATTAGAAATTATCACATTTTGTCTGCGCCTGCGTCCACAACACTGCGCTTGCGTGTGCGACTGCGAGTCTACTCAAAGCTCCACGAACAAATGAGTACTTATTCATTACTTCCGCATACTTAACATCTCAGAATGATTCAGCTTAAATAGTCTAAATTAAACACAACTTTTTATTTTAATTATTTTAATCTGGAAATATTTGGTCATGGAGTTTTGCTTTGTGCGCCAGCTTCATCCTTTTCTCTACAGGAAGTTCTTGCGCAGCGAAAAAGAGCGGGAAAGGAGCATCTCCTTTAGCCAGTTAAGCCTTTCTCAGACCAAGCCTGCGCAATTTTGTTTCATTTTGGTTTTCCTCTGAAAAAAAAAAAAAAGTTGGAAATGATTTCCAGTGGTGCATATCTTATGTATAATGTTTACATGCTCTTGCTGTACTCTGACCAACCATAGAAGCCAGTTCACTTGTGAAGCCATTTATTTCAATTGCCGATATTAGGCACATTCTTGTTCATTGTGTGAGGTCGGTTCAGTTGGAGCAGGTAAACACAAGATAAAGTTTCAGTAGCAGTGCAGTCACATGGTCAAACCTAAAGAAATTCTAAACTCTACAATACTTTTGCTTTGGTCTTCACAGAGACTGTTGCCAATTGAAGGGGCAAATGATCTTTTCTACCAGCCACCACCACCAATGCCAACTTCAAAAATCTATACCATACGGCCTTATTTTCCCAAAGATGAGGTGGGTTTTGGCTGGGCATCAAATCACTGATATCAGCCATTTTATTTTATATTGTTTTAATTCTGTGCATGCAATTCATGAAATACTAGTCACCAGGTTAGGGTGACTGGTTGCAGCAGCCATTTGTAAGTTCTTAAAAGAGTCAAATCCATTCTAGTGTCAAGTAACTAGCTAGCCTATAACTACTTCTTGTAAATAAATAAAACATTGCAATTGGCTGCTTGTATTCCCAGCTGAGGTGTCCCAGTTTAAGCAGTGCTTTTAGGTTTCTTTGCAGCACATCTGAAGTATTCTGCTGAAACAGCAGTCTGGTCCACCTCTTAGTCCTTAGAGGGCTCACACTTTGTGGAATCAGAGCTGTCAGATGCCTTCACATGCTGCATCTCTCTCACTGTCTGTCCTCAGTCTTCCGTCTACAAGATCTGCAAAGAGATGTTCACTGAAGGCTGCGACAGCATCTCTTTCCCAGACGAGTCACCAGACCTTATTGGAGACAGGTGTGGTTTGAGATTCCACTTTGTTTAGTCACATTAATGTATTATACATGCTTGGTTAATAACTTGCGAATGTTTTACCATCATCTTCCTCATTGCAGGTTAGTGGGAGGTTTCCTGACGCTCAGCCCAGACTATGGCTTTGTGCTTGAGGATGAGGAAGGTATTTGTGGCTATGCTTTGGGCACTGTGGATGTCAAACCTTTTGTGAAGAAATGCAAGATAAGCTGGATTCCGTTCATGCAGGAGAAGTATATCAAGCCAGACACAGAGAAGGACTTATCAGAAGCTGAGGTTAGTATGTCATTCCTTCTACAACAAACTCATTCTTAAAGGGGTCATGAACTGCATTTTTTATAATGTATAATGTATAATGTTGTGTAGTGTGATTTTCATTCAAGAGTTGGATGTAAAGCCCACTACTGTGATTGGCTAACAGTCTGGAACAGACAATGCAATAGTGTTAAAAGCACTTTTACTCACACTTCTGTGTGACATTACTGTTGGATCGCCATTTTTAAACTGAAAAACAAATTGATTCGTGACATGACACAACTGCACTCGTGTCCGATCTAGATATGTTGGGATCTCAAGGGAGGCAATTCAAAGACTTATTTTTCCCAAATTTCATTACACAGTGACTTGCAATTTTGTAATGTCATCTGTATGGTTCTGTTGATGGAGTAATCCTGTGTTTGTGTCTCTCTAGTATTTCAGTGGGTGGTGCTAAAGAGGCAGTGATGTAGCAGCAGGCGTTTAAAAAGTGGCACATCCCAAAACCAGTAGTTTTCTGAGCTCGGTTTCAATAAAAACTGTTTTTAAACTAACGAGAAAGTTTTGAAACTTACAGGATGTTTTTAAAGTACATTGACCTGTTACATGTCAAAAGATCAAGATGACCCCTTTAAATTCCTGACATGTGAAATTATATTTTTATTAATTGAACAATGTGTACTTCAGACAAAAAAGTAAGAAAAATAAATACTTTTGATGATGTTGATCATTCGGAAACCTGTGTTCCCTATAGAAAATGATGCTAAGTTTCCATGAGGAGGAGGAAGGCTTGCCAGAATCATTCCTCAGTAACTTCCCATCACTCATTAAAGTGGATATTCATGCAAAGGTTACTGACCCCAGTGTTGCCAAAAGCATGATGGGATGTCTCCTCTCATCACTGAAAGCTAATGGTATGTAAAGTTAGGTTGTGTGAAATGTGTAATTTTTTACGTTACTGTCGTTATTACCTACTATAGTACTAGCATTGTTATTAGTCAGTTATTACTTAAATACATTGTACATTAAAGGTGCTTTTAATCTCTGTGTCTTAACTTTAACAAGCAAAAAAATGAATGCCTCGTTTCCTTTTCCTCCTCCTTTGTCAGGTTCGCTTGGTGCTTTCTGTGAGGTCCGGCATTTGGACAAAAGGATGTTGGACTTTTATAGCAAACTGGGTTGCTTTGAAGTGGCCAAAATGGAGGGATTCCCAAAAGACGTTATTATAATGGGGAGGAGTTTGTGAGTCGCCAAGAAGAAAATTCATACAGAATGAGCCACCAAGAAAGTGCACAAGCTTTGGCCCCAACGCACTACCTGTTCATGTAACTATCACGTTTTGTAATAGCAACGGTTGCTTCATTCACATCATATGCTCAATGCATTTCTAGAAATTTAGATGCTGTTCCTTTGCTTTGCCAGTGTGTAGTGGAAGCTCAAGTGAGTGTGCACATATGTGGTGTTCAAGGGGAGTGAGAAATGGAAAAATAATTGAAGTGAGTCTGCAATAGTAATTCAGGACGCACAAGTTATTTTCAACTTTTTTTTTTTGAGGTGGACCGATTGCTTGAGTTGGCCGAGTGCCATTGAACCCACTAAATCTCTTAGATGTGGCCCAGTCACAGTTTGTGTTCAGCATATGTGTATGTTTAAGTTAATGTCTACATTCTAGAGACCAAATACGTCCCATTATTTGGTAAGAGACATCTTCACTGTTTTTAATAATTCATTTCAGTGCTTTATAGTGTTCAAAGTAACAATCTAGAAGGACTTCATAACAGGCAGGGTTTGTGATATTGCTTTCCAGGACATTGTAATAAAGTCTGCCATTTTCCAGGTTCAAACGTTGTCTGTGATCTCTCATGGAGAATACAGCAGTCTAAAGCTATCCTTTGAGGTTTGTGTTGCTGATCAGGTATTATATAAATTGAACTTGGAGCAAGTAAAGATGTAAACACAGTTAAACCGTAAGTCTGTTGTTTTTAAGACCGCATGGGATAGTTTTGTGTAAGCCTTTAGCATGTGTACATTTTAACCATACATTTTTTTTCATTTTGTACAAAAATGCCTTTTGGCTCTAGCCCTCCTCTGGAATATATCTGAGGGTAATGAAAAGTACTTTCCTACACTCATGCCTTTTGTTTAAAGTGGTAAGTGATACATTTCTGAGATAAAACAGGATTACATTATAATTCTGAGATGCTTATGTGTTTACAAAAAAATTAAATAAATAGACAAGTACAATTTGTAATGTAAAGCTGAAGACCAATCTCTAATTAGAATGGAAACTGAAAATAAATGAAGGTACAGTGGATTATTTTTAAAATATCTGAGATCTTTCTTTTTCTGTTGCCTGAGGAGAATCACAACATTTGCCTGTTTTTAATGACAGTATGCCTCTTTAATATATTTAAAACCTCTACAATTGAAGTTGGGTTTTTCTGAAGTCAACTCTTCAATGTCAATGGCAGGATTATTTACCAGAATGTAGGTACAATAGAAACTGTTAATTCTGTATTTACTCCCTTTTCTTTTTTTTTTCTTACAAAAATTACTGACATTATTCTTCTGTATTGTTGTGCTATATTCTGAAAAACTTAATGAGCACAAAAGGCTCCTGCAGATTCCCACATGTAATGTTAAAATGTCTTGAGTTTAAGAAAAATGTAAATAGTTTTGTGCATGTAATGGGCCAACTGTTTTGACAATTTTTCGACATTTGTACGTAAAAATAAATAAATAATAAAAAGGATTGCTATTGTTTATCTCTATATTACGGAGCCCCACACATGACATGCTAGAAAAAATAAAAATCGTGCGCGATAATACGTTCCCTCGATGTACTAAAACAGGCACACGATTACTTTTTCGTTTCCTCCATTTACTAATTCGTTCTCTCGATTTATGAATTGTGTGCATGATTTAGCCTACTATTTTTCTTGCATGCCATGTGATGGGGTCTGTACTATATGGCTTTTTGCTTGGATTATTTTATTTTGGTTGATCACGTCCAATGTAAATGGCGTTTCTATTTTTCTCTTTTTTTGAAAGGTCATACATTTAAAAAGATGAAGACCTTTCTGTACTTTGATGTAATTATGATTATGTATTATAGTTGTAATTTCTGTAAGGGTTCTATGTAACTAAGATGGCTATTAAAATGTTAAATAGAAAAAAACTGTGTGGTTAGTGTGTCAAATTAAAAATGTTTTTTAGGGCCACAGTGACTAACCCAGCAAATACTCTCATTTCTGACATGGTTTCTTTAAAACTTTGCAAGTGGTTTGAATTGTTTAAAACTGAAACTGTCTCAAACTTATTGCATAGTAGTATACAAAATTAATAGTCCTGGAACATAGTTACAATTTCTGAGATGCTGACACAGTTTTTATATAACGAAATATATATTCGTATACATATATATTTTAAAAGAAGATGAAGTAATTTAAGTTATTAATTATCTTAATATTAAACAGGATCTAAAACACAAAAATTGCTAAATAACAAATTTAACCTTTCAAACAAAGGACAAAAAAAACTGGTATTAACTAAAACCCCCATCTTTTTTAATCTAATGGCTGGGATTTGTGATACTTTGGACCCGCCTTCCGTGTCCATGTTGATGACGTCATGATCTCTGCGACGAATTTCGCACACTCGTCACGTGTTTTGAAAACGCGACCTGCACTGTTGATCTGTAGTCTCTATTGAAGTGATCTTAGTAACATTTGGGCGATTATGTCGTTTGTGGATGATGAAGTATCAGACTGTGGAATGGACTCTCGCTCGCGATTGGAAAGCTATGTGTTCAGTAAGATCAGTGAAGCGCAGCCTGCGCTGATTGTACATTTGTTAACACACGTGGGACAACGGCAATCGTCAGAATTTTCTTTAATAATTGTTTAACTTCTATCAAAAGAGTCCTGTATTACTGTACATCATGATGTAGTTCAAACATGGCCGTTTTCAGTAATTACACTCATTTATGCATTTAAATATACCTATTTAATATTTTGATTTTGGATTCCTTCAGGTTGTGAATTGTCTTCTGAAGTTCCATTTTACACATTTCAAGCAGACGAGGATGAAGATGAAGATGTGGAACATTTTCTCGAGCTTAAGACGGTTCGTAGACTTTTACTACTTTCGCTTGTGTTGTTCCAAACCTGAATGTCTCTGTGTGGGTGACCGACGTGCTCTATGGAAAATAATAATAAAAAAATGGGTGTAATATGAAGGTGAATAAATAAAAGATTTTAATTGGTCTGATTCATACTTTTAAAGTAGAAATAAAGATTCCATATTTTCTAATTGCATGTTGTAGGTCGTAAAAACATTTAATCTGTGCATGTATATTTATTTATTTTCATTTTTAGGTTTTAACGTTTAATTAAAGTGTCACCACTGTGGTGAAATGACAGTCTGACAGACATCTGTCTGATGATGTCTAGAGGGCTTTTCCATTCATTTAAGATGTGATCAGATTACCAGTTGTGTGTTGTCCATAGGGTGACAAATGAAGCATAGCTCACAACTCATGTGAAACTCTAGATTAAACTGATTCCTATTGAAATTACTGGATCTTGCATTGCAAAAATTTGCAGAACCTGCCTCCACTTTGGAGTGCAGTGCACACATATCAAAATCCAGTGAACCAAGTCCTTGTCCTTCTTTTTTTTTTCTTTTTTTTTCAATGTATGCCACAATATGGAAGAAAAGATCTGTTGCAGCTTCCATTTCATCATGATTTGAATTTAAGTGCTTGATGACCTGTGCTTTTTAATGCATAACTCCTTTACTTTTCTCTCAACCCATTAGATTTGTCTAGGTGACTGTGCCAAAGAGGAGAATAACGTGGTGGAAGTAACTGCTATGAATCACCAAGGAAAGAAAATATCGGTCCCTGTAGCTAATCTCAACATTTCCTGCCTGCCTATGGTAATGCTATGTTTTTTCCGAGTTACTTTTTTTAATTGCACTGTTGTAGATTATACGTGTTCCAGCAGTGTTATCTGTTTTTACTCAGGTAAGCCTCGGGGAGTTTGAGTTGATGGCTCCGGTAACACTACGTCTGAAATCTGGATCCGGACCAGTGACCATCAGTGGGTTACATTTAGTTGGTGAGGAATAAAACACTGTGTCACGAGCACACTCGAGCTCTGTTTCACAAAATTGCATTTAAAGCTTTTTGTTTTGAAATTGAATAATGTGTCCTTCAGCCACAGAGAATGAAGAGTCTGAAATATCAGATGAAGATGATGATGATGTCGGTGAGGAGGAAATGCCCTCAATCAAACCAGCAAAGAAAAAGCAGAAAGCTTAATTTGAGATGTTTACACCAGACATTTATATGTTTTATACAATATTTGATTTAATGTGACGGCGGGTGGTGTAGAATGTAATGGAATTATGTATTTTCAGATTGTGGTGGCAGCTGTTAAATAGAAAGGTTTAAATCCTCCATACAACCATCACTAGGAACATTTACTTCATGATTAAAGTGTTTTATTAGTTAATACTGTAAACTGCCAACACAAGACTTCAGATTCACGCTCTGTTCAGGTTGATTTCAGATGTGCCATCCCTGTAACATACTGGAAGATGATAGCCTGTCAATCTTCTGCCCTTATGGGAAGCACCAGCATTGTTCTCTACAGATATTTCTCTTACATGTTGTTTTGCTGTTTTAAATTTTATTTAAACATTTTTTTTGGGGGGGTGGGGCAATCAGGGTTTTTAAATCTTAGTCCCTTTTTGAAGGACTGAAAGTTTTGCATGGTGCATGTTATGTCGAGATCAGTCGAAGGACTTGCCATGGTTGCCGTTTTTGTATTTTTACAGATTTATTCACTGATTCCGTAAATAAAGTTTTAGTATAACCAGTGCAGTTGTTGCTTTTTTTTTTTTTTTTTTTTTTTAAACATCTCACTTTGTAACTGTTTTGATTTTGTAGCACTAATGATCAGTGCAATAACAATTGCTGTCTTTGCTAAAATGACATCAACTGTATGAAAAACCATTTATGTAGAGAGAGGGAGAATTATCATTATATTATACAGTACTAATATTATCAATAATTTGACTAATTGATAATCAGAAGGACAGTGTGAACACAATTAAACCCGCAAAGGTATACATTAAGGCAAGAGTGTACTATACAATCAAGCTAGATGTTATCAAATTAAACATTTATTCATTTATCGTTTTTTGTACTCTATCTTATACATATGTTGTTTTCTGAATAGTTTTGTGATTCATAATTCTGTTATTTTTAAAAGCTTATAGACTGTTACTGGTTGGTTATATTGTGACAGTACCCGTATAGAGTGACAAAATGTGTTTAGTGTGTTTTTCTTTGTGCAATAACGGTGGAAATGTTCAGCAGCTATAATGATCTCATACCTATCTTTAACGAACATTTACTTTGAAACCTGACCAGAGAAATGTTATGAAAAATAAATAAAGATCGCTTTTGCTTTAAAACGACGCCAGCGGGCGGTGACGTCACTGAGCGTCCCCTAGTAACCCTCGTCAGCGTCTCGGAAAACACCGGGAGGAAGATGGTGAGAAGTTTTCTGACTCTTGTCATGTCTTTGTGTATTTTGTAGTGAACTGGGGTTGAAGAAACTTACTGGAACTGGGGGCGTGTAGTCTTGATTAGTAGATGCAGTGGCGGGTTTAATGTAGGAGTGAAACCTGATGGCTCAGAGGCGCTCAGGCTTAACTAACATTAGGCTAGTTATTTGCTGTCCTGCTAAGTTACTTACTTTCCCGAATAATTAAGCAGGAATGATTTTGCTTAGTCAAGAAATTTACTCCGAAATCCAGAGCTCCTGCCTCTTTTTCAGCTGACGTCTAAACGTACATTTTTGATATACGTGCTTGCTATAAGTATTGATCAACAGCGATGGTTCACTAATTGTTGACATCATTCAATCACTTTTCAATTTCATTGCTTTTTTATTTTATTTATTTAATTTTTAATAATTTATTTTTACACACCAATTACATGAATTACATTATTATCTTGTTTGTCCACCCCCCATAGTGTCATTGTATCATTACTGTCTTGTTTCAAATCTGGTTATTGACCATGTTATGTTTATTCCAGGGCTTGTTGTCAATCCTAAGAAAACTAAAGAGTGCCCCAGACCAGGAGGTACGCATTCTGCTTCTCGGATTAGACAATGGTGGAAAGACAACACTTCTCAAACAGCTCGCCTCTGAGGATATTAGTCACATCACCCCAACACAGGTAACACACAGAAAGTACCCAACATTACTAGAAATGATCTCCCTTTTGCAGAAATTACAAAGTTCCTGGTAAAATTTTGAGAAGTTTATTATCATTGTTTAATAGAGGAATCTCTCAAGTGTTTCTGCTTTTATTTTTCTCTTGCTTTAGTACAGCAAACAACCTTTAATTTACATTTAACATTCTTCTGTTCTTGCCAGGGCTTTAACATTAAGAGCGTGCAGTCTCAGGGCTTCAAACTGAATGTCTGGGACATTGGAGGCCAGAGGAAGATAAGGCCTTACTGGAGAAACTACTTTGAAAATACTGACGTGCTTGTGAGTGTTTGTTAAGAGATGTGTGTTTATGAGTTAAGCTTAGACAGACCATTGAACAAAGCTTCAGTTTAAAGTTCATTTATTTTCATATACACTACTGCTCAAAAGTTTGGAGTTGATTTTTTTAATGAAGTCTCCTAGTTTTGCCCAGGCTGCATTTATTAGATCAGAAATAGTAAAAAAAAATTTAAAAATCATATTATTACAGTTTTAAATAATTGTTTTCTATTTTAATGTATATATTTAAAATTCTATTTATTGCTTTGATGGTAAAGCTGAATTTTCAGCAGCTGATTTGATGCTCAAGAATCATTTCTCATTATTAGCAATGTTGAAAAGTCATGCTGCTTACAAGTTTTATGCAAACTTTAATTTTTCAGAACAGCATTTATTTGAAGATTTTTTTTGTGACCTATATTTTTTACTGTCACGTTTGATCAGATTAATGCACATATTAATTAAAAAAAGCTACTGACCCCAAGCGTTTGAACAGTAGAGCATTAATATTTCTTGTGTAAGAGATATTTCCCATAAATGCTTATGATTCCTGAGGTTATGTTTTTGCTTTTCAGATTTATGTCATAGACAGTGCAGACAGGAAGCGGTTTGAGGAAACGGGGCAGGTATAAATTGCAAATCTGTTTTATTACAGCTTGTCTTGTTTGCGTGTGTAGATGAGAGAGAGAATAACCATCCAAGGCCTCTGCAGGATATTTCTCAGACTATGGTTAATACGGTTCACTGCAGCATTGATATTTCACACTGATTTGAAGTGAAACTCTAAAATCCCCCAAAGATATGTATAAGCATATACTTGATCTTGAACGCATTTGAATGAGCTATTTTGAATTGTTCATGTGGTGTGCAGGAGTTGGCTGAGCTGCTGGATGAGGAGAAACTCAGTGGCGTACCCGTTATGATCTTTGCCAATAAGCAAGACCTGCTGACTGCTGCTCCAGCCTCTGAGATCGCAGAGGGACTGAACCTGCACACCATTCGGGACCGCATATGGCAAATTCAGTCCTGCTCTGCTCTGACAGGAGAGGGGGTACAGGTGGGTCATTAGCCGCCTTTTATTTTCCATTGCATTTGTTTAGACCTTCCCATCAGAAACTGTTTTTCACATAAAGTGACCGCCTCTTTCAGGATGGCATGAGCTGGGTCTGCAAGAACATTACTGCAAAGAAGAAGCAGTGAATCGAGTGTATTTGTCTACATCCGTTCAGGGAATGTGAAAAGCAAACTTTGTGGACTTGTAGATTCCCTACCTGCAGGTTAAAGGAATATGAGAAGGTTCAGATAGGCTTTTTTTTTTTTTTTAAATTCATATATATATATATATATATGTGAACCACCTCAGCCACTGCCTCAATTCCTCAGCCATCAGCTCAGTCTGACTTGCATTTACTTCATAAAAAATGTGCAATAGCATTATATTCTGAATTAATCTGATTTATAATGTACAATCAACCAGTTTAATAAGTGTTTTTTGCATTATTATTATTATTATTATTTAGTCTGTGTGATTTTGGAATCTTTTTCAATATCTTGGATATCTATGACTTCTTCCTTTTGAAAGGTTTTATACTATGCTAAACCTTTTTAGACCATTGCATAAAAAACATTTCTTGCATAGCCTGTGTTATTTGACTGGCTTGAACAAATGTGTTATAAAAAGCCCCAAGTCCTTAGATACTTTACTGTGGGATGAGTGCTTGTAACATGTTTAGCAACCTTTAGCATCTGGCTGTGGCAGTGAAGAGGTTCTTTCTTGAGGACATGAGATTGAGAGCATTATATTCACATGATGCCTTCTGTAAAAGTCAGAAGACTAAAGCACCAGATGAACAGTGCAGATGCTCTTGTCACAAACAGGAAATCAAAATAGATGCTGTTTAGACCGCTTAATATTTTGGATTTTTCCTCTGTGATTGTGCGTCACAAGATTAAAACAGCTCTCTTAAACTCATTTTAAGAGTTGTGTCTCTTTCCTTTATTATTTAATCAGTAGTTTTTAGGAATGTGCAAGGGAGTTTGCTGGATGTTATGATGAACTGATAATTTTGTATGTCTATGAAGTGTAAATTTAATGGAGAAAGTCAAATGAGTAATTTCAAGATTAATATGCGCATTGACTAAATTGATTACTTTCAGGTATGTCAGGGTTAAAATTGTATCCAAAATAAAAGGTTTTGCTTACGTAATATATGTGTTTGTACTGTGTATATTTATTATGTATATATAAATATATTTTTCTTAAATATATACATGCATTTGTGTTTATATACAGCATACATAATAAATATACACAGTACACACACCTATATTACATAAACAAAAACTTTTATTTTGGATGTGATTAATCGTTTGACACCACTAATATATATATATATATATATATATATATATATATATATATATATATATATATATATATATATATATATATATATATATAACAAAAATAAATCTATTCAAATAAATAAAATCATCAAATAAAAAATAAAATATGATTTATTTCTAAAGCGATAATCTTATGTTTTCTATCAGCCGTGACATAAATCTGCATGTTTATATATATATGTATATATATATGTATGTATATATATATATATATATATGTATGTATATATATATATATATATATATATATATATATATATATATATATATATATATATATATATATATATATATATTTAATCCAAGGGCATTTTTACCTTTATAGAGGTAATTTCCCCCTAACCTCATTAATACTTTATCTTTCATTTCAAATTCTTACATTTAATCTATAAATTCAATTATAATGTTGTGATTATTGTTATCTCTACATTATATAATTAAACAATTTACACTGAAAAAAAAATACAATTGCATTGAATAATGTTATGAGATAGTTTTAAATATTTTTGGAATATACAAACAAATGATGGTGGAAATTATACTTTTAACGTAAATTAAAGTGAGTGCTTAATGAGTGAGTCACTGAGTTGTTCATTCAAGCAATTTGTTCAAACCTATGATTCATCAGATTTTTATGCATGGTCTAATGAAACTTTGATTCAACCGATTTGTTCAGAACACGGAATCACTCGACTATCAACGATTATTGTACTTGCTTACTGAACAGTCGAAATGGTGAAAACGTTGTGTGATGTTGCCTGTCTAAATGTATTTTAAATATATTTTAAAAAAAATTTGTTTTTTTTTGTTTATCTTTATCTCAGCATGCTTAATTGTCTGACGTTAATGTCGAGCCCTGGAGTCCAAAAAGGCTGTACATGTGTGAGGCTGTACATTCTCATTTAATAATAATTGAACTATAATAATGAACTACAGTTCAGGCCCCATCATGTTACAGCACACTTTAATAAATCCACCTTAAATCAATGCAAATTTAGTCAATAAAAGATGATTTTAAAATCTCAATGGAAAGAGACATTGCATTTACCAGATTTGAGCAAAGTCCACTGTGTGCGACGTAATGTACATTATTGAAAAATACAAGTTCATTCTCTGCCATCAGGTGGCGCTCTCGGCACGGCAGAAAATAGAGCGGTTTCCTCAGTTATAAAGAGCTTGAAGTGATTATTCATATAATGAAGTTTGGGCAGGCTATACAAATTAGTATTTATCTATCTGTGTGTTGAGAGAGAGTTAGATTTGGGCTGGTGATATCACTCTGACCTTGTGTTCACTGAGGTTCTCCTCATCAGAGGACAGGGCTAATGTCACACCTCCACCAAACCCTATGTTGCCATGGCAACTGCTCCAGGTCATGTCAGAACTGTTAAATGTGTGGAGACCTTTTGTTACATAAATGCATAAAGGCACTGCCCACATTTCTCTGGAATAACTCCTAGATATTGATCTCTTATTCTTGGTAACTGAAATGCATAAGCTTACTTGGAAATCCAATGCCTGAGTGACAGACAAAGCATTCAGAGATGATGTGGACTCACTAAAGAACTCATTCCTCAGAGTATACATTCACTCAACTCCTTGCTTGGCCCAGTCTTCAGTCCAAGCACTCAGCAAACACTGCTCTTAAAACAAAGAAACACAGGGCACCGGTACTGCACCGGTACTGTCAGCACCTTCATTCGCAAGTCTGTGATCATCAGACATTGGCTGTTTTTGAGTTTGTCCCCTGAATGACACCGAACGGGAATTCTCCACACACAGGCCACCTGGGCTGTGAAAGATATGGTGATGAGGTGTGTCAGCTGCAGGTGAGGTCAACCCACAGACTTCTGATTCGACTATAGGTTACAACAAAAGATTTAAGTTAATATTGAATCACAAACCTGTTTAAAACTCACCGGACCCTATTAACTTTCAGTGAATTAATACATAATAATATGACCTATGTAACTGCACTGACGCTAATGCAACTGAATTGAGCTAGATAATGACACTAACTTTGCTATATTGGAACTGAGCTGAATCAGCACTGAATCAGATAACTGAATTACAGTATTATTGCCTTCTTTAGAGCTGCTTATAGCTCAAAATAACTGATGAACACTGACAGTTATTGAACTGAACTGAATCAACATTTAATTGCATTGAGCTGAATAGTGACATTATTGCATTCTGAAGAGCTGCTTAATTGAATTTGTTTCATAATTGATACATTTTACATTTATACTGATGTTTTCTTGTTTGTTAATGTGAGTTTGTACTGTTTGTAGGTATCCGTATTGTATAAATTGGTATATAAATAAAAGAGACCGATTAAAAAAAAAAATAATAATAATGTTTTATGTTACACTGAAGAAAGAAAGGGTTACAGTATAGAATGACAATAATGAACAGAAATAAATTTTTGGAGCAAACGTTTTTAGTCATCATGAAATCTAAAATGACAATATTTATGGAATATTGCAGGTTTTTTAATATAAATTATAATATTTTAAAAATTAAGTCACCATTTTTTTCCTTTTAAGAAGCCATTTTACTCCGATATACATCACAAACGGGAAGGAAACACTTTTCATTTCATGCTGAATCGAGATGTCTAGTATTCAGGTGAGAAGTATCATCATTTTCTGTTAGTGCTGAATATTCAGGAATAATGAATCTTATGGAAAGCATCTAATGACATTTTATTTATTTATTTTCTTTTGCAGTTACTATCGTTTGCCTTTGATGACATTCCCATTTCCATTTCAGCCTTGGGTTGTCAGTTCAAGAAATCCTGCTGTCTTAATGATTCATAACCAGGTTCATGTATAAATGTGATGCGATCTAGGAAAACCCACCACATGGTGAAATTGGACCTTTTTTTAGGTTTTGATACCTTATGAAAGCTGGTCTATAAGGTTTGCAGTAAAAGTTGGTATTTCAGAATGAACACTGCAAAGGTAGCCTTAACAGAAAGGAAAGCTGGAAGAGAGAGTTGTGCCACAATCCTCAGTGTAAACATGTCTAATGAGATGATGACATCCTTCATTTACACAACATGATCACATTAATGTTTCTGTTTGAGACTTAATACTTCCCCTGTGTCATCATTTTTCCATATGGAGCTCGAGGGCAAGTTTAACAGGGATATAGTGTGTGTTGTGAGTGTCAACTCATCAGTAGATCACCTCATTGGTGTGTATTTGCCTGTTCACTGGGGTGTGGCTGATGCACTTGACAGTTGTGTGTTACCATGGCAACCGTCTGTGTGTGTGTGTGTGTGCGCGCGGGCCTCGGTGAAGGTGTGTTTTACTGCTGTTGCCCCGCTGGGAGCCTGTCAGCTGTTGTGCAGCTGCTGCTTGCATTAGCAGTCCCAAAGCCCTGTGCATTTATCCATCTCCTCGCTATGACACATCACACTTCTAATTCCAAAGCCTAATCAAAGACATCCACACAGTGCAGGGCTAGTCAGCCAGCACATGCTACAGAGATCCTCTGGTTTCATATTGCTGTAATAAGTAACTGGAGACAAGGGGGAAATCTGCTGCTCTGGCTGCCCTCTTTGTTACCCGAGTATCTCAAATTTATTAACACTGGAGCCTCCAAACAGACGCAGTGTTTCCTGTAAGCCTCGCTGCTATATACGCCTAGTTCAGTGTTATATTTAACCAGGATTTTAAAATCCTTGGTATTAACAGAACACACAGATAGGAATAGTCAGTAACTTAAAGGAACAGTGTGAGCCTAAAGTGACATAAAATGAAGATTCTGTCATTCAGTCACCCTCATGTCATTTCCTGAAGGATCATGTGACACTGAAGACTGGAGCAATGCATGGCAGCTGAAAATTCAGCTTTGCCATCACAGGAATAAAATACATTTTAAAATAGATTCAAATATAAATTTTTATATGTGACTTTTTTATAAGATTTTGAGAGATGCTACAAAGGGAAAGATTATCAGAGAATAATGACTTCAGATTTGATCTGTTCCTCAACCCAAGCTACTGTATCATACTACAGAACACTTCAATCTATTGTCTGAATTCGTTGTATGGTTCTTTTTTAGGCATTTTTGATCCTTCGTGAGGTTTAACAGCCTCTGGTCACTTTGAACCCTAGGTGTATTGAAAAAAAAAGCAGTGTGAAGATTCATTATTCAAAACGTTTCCACAGAAACAATAGCACCATGAAACTGAAAACATTAATTTCCCCCCAAACTCTGCTGTGCTGTTTTTCACAGTGACTGGTATCCATTTATCATTTTCAGCATGCGTGAACGATAAAATGTGCAAACTTGATTCAGTTCCAGGCTTCAGAATGCAGTAGATAACTAAAACTGAATCTAGTTCACACATTGTATATGCCGCCAAATACACTGAAATGGAAGTGCAGGAGATCTCAGGGTTCTGCATCTTTCCTGACTCTGTTGCTCCAGGGCTGGCCTCACAGGACCTAAGAGGGATTTTGGATTATCCGTCCTGGCTTTAGGGATTGGAGCTGCAATGTGCTGGATAGCAGAAATCTTAATTCTGCATGGTAAATAGATTATTGAGCATGTGAGGCACTGACAGACTTGCTGCCTTCCCTCTTTCGTCTCATCTTTCAGTTTCCTTTTTTTTTAAATCTCTTGAAAACTTTATCCCTTCCCCCTCTTTGTCTTTCCTTAGGACTGTATTGGTGTAAAAAGGCCCTGCATACATCTGGTATTAACATCTGTCTCAGATTTACTGCTGAAGTGGTCAGCACTACATACAGGTGTGAATGGGGTCCACAACGTCTTGTGATCCAAGCAATAACTGCATTTGAAGTACGCATGTGACTGCATTAAATATGTAGCGTAAACTCTCATCCTCCCTGATGCATCCAGTACAGCAGCAAAGAACCATCTACTCACCCTTTTTTATATAGAAAACACATCTAAACAAAAAAGCACAATCAGTTTGGCAGCACTCAGAGGTCAGCAGCTTCGGCCTGCTCCGTTCAGGCAGATCCCCGCTAAGGGATTGGTTTTCTTTTTGAGAAAGTGCTATGCATCATTTATGTTTTTCTCCTCTCAGTACTCTCAAGGCTTGTTCACACGAAAAACGAATGTTTGGTGTGTATATGCAGCGCAACAAACACGTTAAATTGCAATGGACATGGTTGCTTTTCCCAGAGGACGTTAGAGAAATTTGTACTTTGATGTAATATGCAATTCTAATCCTATCCGAATCTGCCAAGTCTGTTTTTCTCACAAAACCTCTACAAATTCCAGAGCAAATGACCTAATGTTTTTCAGTAAACTCATCTAATCCTGTCCCGGTGTGAATGTGTTATTGCTGATGTATTGGTCTATCCCTGAGCCTCCTTGTGGGATGTTTTTGTTTCTTGACTTACCTGAGTGACTCTTTATGCACCAATCTTGCACCTTTCAAAACGGATAGTATCCAACAACATAAAGTCATAAAATCTAGGAGAAACTAATTGTGGAAGCTGCAAATACTGGCCATTTGGAGTCTGCTGTTTTATTGTAAGCAGCCACTTCTAGAAACACATTTATTTATAATAAAGTTGCATCGATAAATAATTAATAAAAAAGGACAACCGATAAACTTAGCAATTTTGGTCACATTCCCAGAGCACATTCCCATTTAATAACTGATGGCAAGATCAAGCAAATGTGACTTGCAAAAAAGAGAGGCTTTAGACTACAGCTGGTCTGTTTGTTATGTCCTCAAAGGGAACAGCAGCAGAGAAGACCCCAAAGCCTTTGTACAAACATGTCCACGCCCTCAAATTCCCACACACCAATTTCCTACATGAAAAAATGATGAGAAATCCCCATGTTTGGTGTGCTTTTAATATCCCTTTTCACTTCAGGCCTCAAACACATCCCGACGTGATCACATGTATAGAGGAGTAGAGCCGAGCAGCCTCTGTTGTGTTTTGCAGTCGATCCTTCCGGCAGGCTACAGTCCTCCCACGGGCTGCAATGAGCCAGCATGAGCAGCCAGCGTGATTAGCATCATGGGACGGCAGAGCTCAGAAAAACAAACCCATTGTGGAGCTCTCGGAGCATATGGCGTGTCCACCCACAGCAAGCTGGGGGGAAACAGAGGCTAGAATCCAGTCTGATTTCTAATTGGTCACAAAATGTTGACTGTGCTGGTGTGAGGCCGCGGTAAAGCTGAACGTACTGGGTTTGTGGGAGGAGAGGGGCTGGAATGTTACACTTTATAAATAAATGATGAGCTGTTCTTCAAGCCTGATTACTTCCCCCATCCCCTTTCCACCCCAGCCAGCCCTGCACCCAAATCCCATCACGCTTTAATGGAAAAATGTGACTGATGCCCCCATTGTCCCATGAGGAAGAGCTGGAAGGTCTGGTGTAAATGATTAGACTGCTATATTTAAATGATTTAAAAGAGTATGGCCTTGATTAACTGGTTCAGGTGTGTTTGATTAGGGTTGAGCCTAAACTCCAGGACTGAGTTTGGAGACCCCTGTTGTAAACAAATGATTAACTGCTTTACAAATGATTAACTTCAATTCAAACATAACCTCCAAACCCGTTTTGATAATCAAAAACAAGGTCTAGGCAAATGATCCAAAGCCAAAGTTGAACACGGCCCTTGTAATCCCACACGAGTAGCTGATGCTTCTTTGTAACAACCGTGACAATCATTTATGCTTAATAGTGATACTTAGTAACTTGCCAGGCATGTAGTTTGCCACGGACATGTAGATGTTTTATGTGTGCACATAGAACTTACCCATTTATGCATGAACAATTTATGAAGCACATGCTAAAGTCTCAGGATGTTTTTTCTGCACTTTACTTTAGTAAAGTGATTCTCAACCTTTTATGGCTCCAGTACAATATTCAAAGCCCCCGTGACTTTTTAGTTTTTTGTGATTTAATGGATAAGGATCGGGTGCTTATAAAAATATTTGACTTACAATTTCTAATTTTTAAAAGATTTCAGAGCTTGAAAAAAAAGTACATTTATAAACAGTACAGAAAGGCCTGTGGATCAGTTTTATTAATTTGCATGACCTTTCCATGTTAAACAAATAAAATAATAAAAATCCAACTTTTAATTAGGGTTCTTCTTATATATCCTAGTTCATCCAAGAAAAAATATCTTGAATTTTACTTGCAACCTGCTTTAAGTTCTTGTTTTGTCTTATTTTCAGTCATGATTAGAGGTTTACTGAGGCCGTGATCTAGAACCTAAGTCATAACTTCTAGTTCTACCAGCAAAAAGAAACCTACATTACACGATTACAAAAGAGATTGCGTACACTTTAGTTTAAACCAGGATTTAATACTCTTTTGAAGCACATTTATTTCAATTTCCAAATGTATGCAGTCCATTCAGTTTTCTTTTCTTGTATAAAATATGTGAAAAAATGTCACCAACTGTCCTCTAGTCTCACTCAGTCGAGTCTCTTGGAGTTCTGAGTGCACAGGTAGGCTTTCCTGTATGCCTACAATCACAAACAGGAAGTGTTTCAGCATGTTCATGACAATCAGTGTTACATGGTGACCACAGACCCCATCAGGCTTCACCATCATGGACCAAACCAGGAAGAATATCTACACCGTTATAAGACTGAGAGGTGTGTGTAGGCCCCAATCATCCTGAACATGCTTATATGTGCTTGAATGCAGGAAGAAACATTATCTGACAAGAAGCAGAATCCAGAAGAACTAGCTCATGACATGCTTGGTGGAAGCCTCCAAAGTATCTGGATTGAGTTTATGTACTGATCTTTTCCAACCTACCGAAAATTTATGAAAAATATTAATACATAACTATAAATATAACAGAAAAAACAAGATGCTCTGGCCTCTATAAGGAATGTAAGTAACACGTTAAACCGTAATCGGACTTGCGGAGTGGTTCAGCAGAAACTTAAGCCTAAAACCTTGAGGTCCAGTAGAAGTGAAATATGATAAATAATAAACACACTCGGAGTCTCTTTTTTTCATATTAATATTTCCCATCTTCTATTAATAAAACTAACAACCAACCAGATTCCAGATGCCCTAATAATAGGAAGAGGGGAGGTGAAAGGAGTTAAAACTAACTCCATTTACAAGCGATCATTATCTGATCTGGGTCAGGATTGATCCAAAATCTGTTTGAAATTTTAAAAACTCCGCCTCCACATTTCTAAAAGAAAGATTCCCTCATGTTTTACACCGGGACAGAAAAGGTGTTAATGCTTAAGTTGGAAGAGATCAGTGTTTGCATTGCATGCTAAAAAGTGCTGTCCTTTTGATTGTGATGATAACAATCCTGATTTTGAAAGACAGGCAGGAAAAAGGTCTAAAGGTGCGGTCACATTTGCCGTTGTTTGGCCAAATTTTGCTGGCAAAATCCAGTCATTGCAATAGGAATCCACGCAATTGGGAATTTCGCTCAAGGGCAAAATAAATTCCCCACACAGATTTCGCTCATGTTCAAGTTGGTCATGCAGATTTGTCTGGTTTGAAACTGACTTCTTTGCGAGCTGTGCTTCATACATCTCTATGCATTTGACAATGGACTTGTTTTTGCACGCAAAATTTCGCAAATGTGACCGAACCTTAAGGAAATGGGCGAGTTATTGGAGATAAACCAGAGATGCAGTGGAAGTTAACTGGTGACGTATGGTTTAGTGGAAGATTGGCCGTACAATCCATAGAAATCAGGGTGCCTGTGGCTCTGTGAGGCATCGATCCAGTCATGCATGGAGAGCCCCTGGAGAGGCTGGGACATTGAGGGCGTGGAGGGCAGGGGGTGGGTGTAGTCCTGTGTCCAAGGGAAAGATCCAGAGCGCGGGTAGGAAGGATGGCCACGGTGGTTCGATATGGAGGGGACACTAGAGCAGTAGCAGTTGTCCATCGTGCACATGAGAATCTTACGGCCGCCGTACTGCGGCAGCATGGCCTGCTGGGACGAGCTGGGGTTGGGGTAGTCAGCAGGAGTAAAAACTGAACTGGAATGATGGACAGACTGGGCACTGCTGCTACTGCTGAGGCCTACAATGTGCTGGGTGGAGCTACAGGGAACCATGGGCGGCTGCGACATCGCCCCGTCTGTGGAGGTGGAGCCTTGAGCCAGGAACTGCTGTTTGCTCATGGGGCCTGACGAGGACTCCAGCAGGCTGGTGCTGCTTTCAGGGAAGGCCGTGGGGTGTTTGCGTTTCTCCCCCCCAGAGGTATTCACACTGGAGGGGTGGACAGAAATGCTCTGGAGGAAGTGCGCAGGAGTACTGAATGGTGCTGGAAACAAGGGGACGGGGACAAAGAGTTAATATACATGTATTTAAGTTTTTTTTTTTTTGTTTGTTTTTTTTGAGTATGATTTTTGAGGACAAGGGCATTCCAGGGTCAATGATGAATAAAATTGTATCTAGTTTAAACACGTCATTGTACTTTTGGTATTCATGTTAGTTTCATATGGGTTTGACAAACTTAGAAATGTGACCCGTGCTGGCAAAATGAGTGGGAATGTGCATGAGCTAATTTTAAACTACAGGCAAAAAAAAAAAAAAAAAGTGAAACATTTAGATTTTAGTTGATTTTGAGGTTCTCACAAAAATGAGTTTATTAAGCCCTCATCTAGCGATCCCAATGCTCCAAATAACAATTTTTAAATGTTTAATTACCACTTTTTGTAAGTTTTCTGAGAGGAGTAAATTTTCTCTGAATTCATTTATGTATGAAATGCTTTTTTTTAGTGTAAAAAGTGCAAAAAATGATATATTGGTACCAGTCTAATTTGGCTTGCTTCTACCAAGTGACATAAATATGCCAAAAAACTTACTAACATAACTACACATGATTATGTGGCAAGTGGCTTTTTGATATTTTCATATACCATAGTTTATCCTTGATCCAATCAGAAAAGATGTGCGACCCACCAGTTGTCACTGAATCACTCAAGTTTTTACCCACCTTCCAGTATTTTTCTCAAGTTCTTTTCCTTTTTTGAGACTTCAGACAGGAATATTTTGGAATTAAGATGACCCACTTTACAAGGAGGCAGAACACTGCCGGTGCTTGACTGAGATCTGCAGAAAGACCATTACACGTGAGAAGATTAGTACATATTCAAAATGTCTATTTATATATACTTCTGCACTTTGGCTCATAAATGGCCTACCTGTCCATGAGTATTTTCACTGGTTTTGTGTTCTACAAAGCAAAACAGAACAGAAGAAAATATTAATCTCCCTGCAGTCTACAAGCTGCTGCTTGACTGCCTCTTTGTCTGTAAACATAGAAAAATCTGGAAGTGCAGATCTGCTGAGAACAACCACACACACAGACAGGGAAACATTTCTCACAGGTATGGACACATTCACACAGTGTGTGCCCAGTCAGACAGACTGTGTTTTCATATGATTTCCAAAACATCACGTTTAGTAATCGAAAACAGGTAATATTTAAATCCTTTAAATTTAAATTCCTTCGTGCTAGACATGGAATTATGTGTGGAAAACAAAAGAATTATGAATTCAATGTTGTTTATATTAATCAAAAATGACCTTTACGAATTCATTTGCATCTTTCAATCACAGCATTTCTTCCCCAGCAACATCCAGAACGCACATTTAGGATTGTGGCATATCATAGACGGCGAAGGACGAGCAGATGAAGGCATCTGTGAAGGGTGAGAGAGAGAATGGATCTCACCTTCATAATGTTAATATCCTCTGCCTTGTCAAACACAACTTGGACAGAGCTGAGCAGTTTCTTGGCCTCCTGACGGCGCTCACTGAGCTGCAGGGTTTGGGTCGAGTTCTCCTGGCAGTATTTGGAGTGTGCTTTATCCAGCACCTCTAGAGTTCTCCCCAGGTCATCTTCTAAGAGCTGGTGCATTTTGTGATACTGCACACGCACCTCCTTCTTCAGCTGCCGGACCTTATCCTGCACAACACACACAGCAATTTCAAGTTTTCTAGTTTCAGAAATAAAAATGTCTTGAACTATGCTCGGACTTTAACATGCAATCAAAAGATCTCAATAACATTCTCCCAAAACCAAATTATCTGAGCTATAGAAGAGATTTTATAGATCTATGTTCTTATTGTATTGTAAAATTACCTTGACAACTTTTAGGAGGAACACCGGTGACAGAGTTGATTAATAAATGAACCTGCATTGAGTATCTGTGCTATCTAAATCATATTTAAGAATCTTAATATACTTTCACAAGATCATCTGCAAACACACACACATGCCACAGTTTGATTTTAGAAAAATTTGTTCACAGGTATATTTTTACCTTACCAACCATTAAACTGCATTTTGTTTCGACATTTCAATATTATTTTAGTATTATTTATACATTCCTAAAGTATTTATTATTATTTTTAAATAGCTTTGGCGTTTTAAGTTTTAATTTTAATTTCAACTGAAGTTTTAGTAATTTTGTGTGCTCTTGCCATTTAAAAAAATATACATATATTTAGTTTTATGATACTAAGTTTTAGTCATTTCAGTATTTCAACTTATTCAGTTAGTTGCCCAGACTACTTCTAATTTTCAAGAGATTTTTTAAAGGTTAGGTATTTTATGTAATATTTACATTATTTGTTTATTAATAATGAAGTTTTAATTTCAGTTAATATTAACAACACTTTCATATTTATGTCAAAACATGCAGGTCATTATGTCAGTCGAGTTGAGATGAGAGATTTTGATCCTGATGATTTTGTTTTCATAGCTTAATATGAGAACACTCACTGTGTGTCGGCACAACTAAACTAATCACTTTTGTTGTTCATAGGTGGAATGAAACATGATTTGATTGCATTAGATCCATTCAATTTTCTTTTCTTATTTCTCTTGTTTTAAAACTAATCTTCAATATTAATTGTTATTTTTATATCTGTATGTGGATATCAGGAAAACCAGCAGCTATTGTAAAAGCTAATGGAGATCCATCTCCGAAACAAGGAGAATTTGACAAGACTTCTCCTTGACAGTATTGTTACATAGTACAGCATACTTATCTAATTCATTTTCCTCCAACACCAAAATAAAACTGCAGGCAGGGAGAAAAAGTCCACACAAGGCTAAAGCACAGACACTGCCAATGTCATACCAAAAACAGCCTCTTCCATATTCATTAGCTGCTGTAGAGGGTGAGGGGAGACACACAGACAGACAGACAGAAGTGTGTGTGTGTGTGTTCATGCTCCTTACCTCCACCAGGAGTTTGTCAGACTCTAACTTATACAGCTGCTCCTCGATGTCTTTCACTCTATCGTCAATGCGATCCTGCTGCTTCATTAGCATATGCTGAAGGGAGAGGAAAACAACACAAATCAAACCTTTTTCCACCGATCCATGATCTGCCAAGCTCAACAAAACAGAACGACTCCAGGATCAAGGATCATCTGAACTATGAACTATTTTTAGAAATAGCTTTCATTTTAAGTCAGACTCAAGCTAACAAAAGCAATTCACTCCAAAATAAGACTCGAAACATCACAAAAACCCTCTATATAAAATGCAAATAAATAAATAAATAAATCAATCATAGTGCAGTAAATGAGGAAAACCCCTATCACAGTTCAAATCGCAATATAAAAATAAATTTTTTTTGACAAAATCTTGCAGCACTAAACTGTAAATAAATACATTTAGATTATAAACAATCAAAATGAAACACTTTCTAAAAAAGTGCACATTTGACTGTGTTGTCGAATTATTTAAATATTACACTAAAATATTTAGCTGTGTCAAAGGTTCTGCTGACAAAAAAACTTTGGGAATCTCTGATTAAAAGCTTTTTTTTATTATTATTATTTAAACATTCTGTGAAAGACTAATAGGAAAAGAAAATATTAATAAAGTGGGAGGTCATTGTTACACATCATATATGATATGATAATTTACTAAATTAAAAGAAAGCAAAAAAATGACATTAGAACATCCTTTGCAGAGTCTCATAATGCTCCGCAAAAACTGAACTACAAACTATTTTTAGAAATATTTATCATTTTAAAGTCAAACGCAAGCTAACAAAATCAACACATTTTCCATCTTCTCTAAAATACGACCCCAAACATCCCGTAGGGTCTCACTATGACATCCAAAAAAAATTACAAATCTTATTACAGCAAATGAGGAAAACAAAACATGTCAGCAATGAGACTAATTCATCAGAACCACATGCTCACGTTTCCACACGATTCTGCTTGCTATTAGGTGTCTGGACAGGTTTTAAATTGGATTCAGAGGAAGCCACTAACCCCAAAGCTCCCCCATCCCCCAGCCAAATCAAAGCCTGACAGTGTGCTGAAGCTTTTATAATCCCCTTCATACTCTGTCTCACATGCCCACAAGAAGAAGACTGCACCTCAAAACCCCAAAGTCAACTGGATACAGAATAACAAGACAATTTGGTTGTTTTATCACATAAATGAATATGCAACATGCAATAGGCCGATTGCAAAGGGAGAATGCAGCTGTCATGACAACAATAATGCACACTGTGCATGCACGAGTGTGCGCATTAATAAGTGTGGAAATTTGAAGCAGAGCAAGAGGGGGCAAAGCCATCTCGGCCTCTCATTTTGCTCGCCATCGCACCCTTTGTTTGCATGGGCTTCTTTCAGTGTCAGTGACAGATTCTCATGTTATCCCTGCATAAAGAGAGGTGCACGGGACCGCTGCAGGATCTATATATCACATGAGAGGAAACACATTCTTGGGGACTACAGCAACTGGGCTCCTGCAAACTCCTGCATGGGTGCCAGGCAAACAAACAGAATCTCTACAGACAACAGTAAACAGCGGTCACTGCTCACCATGGACACTGATAGAGCGCAACAGTGCGGAAGTAAAAATCACATTCATTTTCTCCATAGAAAAACAGACATGAGCTGAGCTCACGGGGCAGTGTCATTTTAACTTCTTTAAAATAAAATACATTTAAATGGCAAATTAGCAATGAAATAATACATTAACTACAATTATGAAGTGCGATTCAGTAATCAGAGAACATTCTGTATCACTATATTTGGACATACCAGACATCGTACCCCTTAGGGGTTTGTGAGTTACTAGCCATTTTCATCACCCCTTTTTTATGCGCATTTTGAATTATCAAATCAGAAACATCTGGAAATGGCAAATTTCGGAGAGAAGATAAAAAAAAAAAAAAACGTAATTCGTCAAAGTTTTTATATTCACTTGAGGTGATTTTTGACTTGTGCGATTTATAGTGAATAATTAAAGATGGAAACGCATTTGCAGAAAATAATTCTGACATAGAGAACATTAAATGCACATGACTTACTGTTGGTTACTAGGTTATCAACACTAGTGTCATCCGCTCAACTTGATGGAAACACACCTAATTTGCATTTGGGGTTTCTATAATTATATTATATTATATTATATTATATATATATATATATATTTTTTTTTTTTTTTTTTTGTTTATTATTATTAAGTTTGAGTTAAAAAAATATATAATAATAATAAAAACAATAACAATAGTTCATATTAAAACATTGTTTTGGCCACCATGTTTCAGCAACAGCAGCAGTATGAGACATTACGGCAGTCAAAAAATATATAATTTTGAATATTTGTCAAATAAAATAAATAAATCCACATTCAAATGCAAAAAGTTGCATTCGAATTCTAGGTCTGCGTCAGCCTTCAGTCGGCCTTATCAGTGGCGCACAAAATGCGACGATGATGTAAGTGCCATTGCATTTTAATGCTTTTGTTTGTTTTTAAATGAAGTAGCCTACTCTTTGTGATTGGTGTTGGGTCCTTTGTATTAACTATAACTATACATACATGCATGGTGCCGTTTTGTTTCTAATTGTTTAAGCAACTTAATTATATATGGTTTATAAATATTATTTTAAACATCATGAACTTTTTTTTTCCCAAAAGATAGTTGTATTATTTTATTACACCTTTTCCCCCTATAACTAATATTATGCTTTTTAAATTCAAATTTTAGTCATTTTGACAGCCCTGTGAGACACTATCTTATAAAGATACCATTTTTGTCTTATGGCAGTTCAAACAAAATATGATACAAAACAAATCATAACAATTTTTGTAACTAAATCACCAAACACTATACTGAAAAAAAAGAACTTTCAATGAAAAACAATCAGAATGTCATGTGACCTTTAGTCAACATCAGAGAACTCAGAACATGCAAATGTGTTGATTAATGAAATCCTAAATTAAAAGCTTAATATTGTTTTTAAAATTATATATATATATATATATATATTAATTAATTACCAAAAAGTACAAAATTTGTGCATTTCTGTGCTCATCACATCACTTTAATTCGCTTAACAGCATGTTAATGCCAAATTCAAACCTGATTATAATTTGATCTTGAGTTTTGAGATCAGTTTTAATGGCGAGTGAAGCTGCTGCTCATTTCATTTCCGTTAGCATGCTGTCATTAAAAGCAGCAGGCAGAACAGCTCACTACGCTGTGGAACAGATCAATAGTTTAAACAGATGAGTGTACCATTTCCTTGGTCTTACATACTGGCATTTTTAGCACTTCGTGGACTCAACAGTGCTATCAGACTGAGTCACTGATTACACACGGTTACGAGTACAGGAAACTGTACATCTTCAGCTCGACAACACCAAAAACTTCACGCAACATACCAGCAGGAAGTTACCGAAAATTACTGCTCTCCTGGTGCCATTTTGCTTATCAGCAATCAAAAGAAGACCTTTTAAGGTTTTTAATTTGTTACAACTGTTGGTGTATAGATGAATGTATCCATGTGCTATACATCTGTGCGAGCGCTTCTCGCTTCAAAACACGCAGATGTGCAGATACGATCTGTCAATCTCTTTTGACTGGGAGCACGGAAGGTAACATCCAAAAGAATCTACAGACAATTAACTGTTTCTGTTATAAATGTAAGCCATTTAATTGCAGAGATTTAGAGCCTGATGATAGGCTTGTTGATGGCTTTTTTATGCTTTTAAGGTGAAGAAGATCGGAGCTCAGACTGGGACCATAATAATCTGGTTTTGTGAGGTAGTGTGAGGGGCGTGTGTGAATTTCACAGCTAAATGCTGGATTGAGTTGATTTATTTCTGCAGTTTGTAAGTGGCTCAAAACAACCTACGTACATTCACAGCAAAGACAAAAGGTCAGGCATCCTAGCAGCTGTGTGTGAAATGTGCAAAGGGCACAGTGCTCTGAATGCATAGTGATAACGTACAATTCACTTATAAGTCGACAAAACCTCCCGTGTACTTCACAGAATGCATTCATAATCAATCACAGAAGAAAAACTCAGAAAATGTTGTAATGAATAGTGCATGATTTTACAAAACAGATGAGAGTACATTTCCACTTAAAGAAAGGTCAGTATAGACACATCCTACCTACACACAGATCTGACACTTTACATGAATACAGTAACCGTCCTGTGTAAATAGAGTATTTTGCCGTGATAACTTTTAGAGGCATTATCTGACATTAAAACTAACCGGTTGCACTTTATTTTACAGTACGTGTACTAACATGTACTTATAGTGTACTTACAGTGCATTTATCTAAGAAGGTTCTGGTAATACAAGGTAACTACATGGGGTAGGGTTAGGTTTAGGGGTAGGTTCAGGGTTAGTACCTAGTTATTGTAATTACTATAATAAGTACATAGTATGTATGTACATGAGGAACAGGACTGTAAAATAAAGTGTGACCACCTAACCAATCATGTGAGCACATTTAATATTTAATTATTGCCTGTCCCACTTCAGAGGTCTTGATCTCATTGACTGTATCCAACATGAAATCTTACAAAACCTTGAAAATGTTGACATAATCTGGCAAACAGATATAATAAAAAAATAATAATAAATATATAATATATATATATAATATATAGTATATAACAGTATAATAATATATAGTATATACTATATTGTTCCTGTAGCTCAATTGGTAGAGCACTGCGTTATTAAGCGCAAGGTTGGGGGTTCGATTCCCCGGGAACACATGATATGTAAAAATTGATAGCCTGAATGCACTGTAAGTCGCTTTGGATAAAAGCGTCTGCTAAATGCATACATTTCATTTAAATTTAATTTAATATATATTATTATTATTAACCAATTAATTTAAATTTACACAACACTTTTTTAAACATGTTCCATAAAAACTGCAAAAACTGAAATAGAACAAGGTTGCTAATAACAGAAATAGGTTGCTAAAAATGAATAGAAACTTCTGATATCAGATTGATCTCCTAAAAGTGAAATATAACTTTAAAACACTAACCACACATTGCTGTGTAGTTCAATAATGTTCAACAATGAGGGCTTATATATAAGTGAATCCATCTAAAAGCTCATTTGGAATTACTGACAGAACTGTATCCTCCACCTGAAACTGAATACTGTATGTGTAAAGTATCTCTATATTCAACAACCTTACTTTTAGATGTGCTCAAGATGCTTACACAAGCGTTTTCTGTACGTTTCACCACCACTTTCACAAAATAAATTAGAATTAATTTGAATTAATCATTTAAAAAAAGAAAATCACATGTTACTGGTTTAACATCTGACAAAACCTTCACTGAAAGAACTCACTTAATTAGAAAAAGTTGTTACTGAATCGACTTTTTTTTTTAATTCACATTTTTACCATCCAGCTAGTTTGTCTTAGAATACGACAACATATAGGTAAAAATACACATCTTACATTTGTAATAAATGATAGTAATTGTAAAAATATATATATATATAATAATCTTTCAGCCAGTTTGTTAAATCTGAAGAGTTCATCTAATATTATGAAAAAACTACTATTATCTTGGCAGACTGGCATGATGGCGATGGGAAATGGCATTGCACACAGCATGATGCACAATATTACAGTACAAACTGCTTCCACACAATCACATTGTACATTCATCTGAAGCAGCAGCCTTGTCCAGATGAATCGCCATCACAAAAGACATTGCCTAGCTGATAAGGCAAGCTTTCTTACTACTCCACATCTCTGTATTTACCTACTAGACTCGTTTCACTAAAAGTTTGTGTTTGCAGTTCATGATTGCAGTAAATTATTGTGTTTATGTGATCCTATGCAGAGCCTACATGTCACGGGTGCAAACAATCAGTGGTATTCACCACTTTCACAATAATATGACTGTGATTCCAAACATCTGAAGTCATCTGACTGTACTGAACGTTTCTCAAGGCCGACTGCGAGAGTGATATAACGCTGTCCGGGCTTGCCTGCGTGCAGCGGTGTGATAAGAATGGCCTCTCAAATTATTCAGTGACACCACAATCAATTCTCAAGACTTTCTGGAGCAAAATCTGGAGGACAATTACATTTCGAATGATCCGGTCCAACTGACAGCATGACTAATTTCCCGAAAATGGTCAAATGTGGGCTGAGCCAGGCATCCACACAAAATTCCTCACTGCTTGTGTCCTATATTTAACACAGAGTTAATGGTGGAAGTGATTTTGTGGAGCGTGAATGTCAACGGACCATCCAAAAGAGTAAACGGGTTTCAAGCAGAAAAAGGGGAAAAGAAAGAAGAGGAGGAAAAGAGATAGCAGGGTGATCCTCCATTGGATATCCCATGATGTCATCCCTGCAAACAGGAGGTGGATTATTGGGAACGGAGCAGAGAGGGAACTGAGGTCACTCCCTTCCTGTGTCTGCCAGGAACCCTACGTCCTATTCCTGAACAAGAGGCGAGGGAGCAAAGAAGGCCAGGCAGTTTTACTGTAGGTCCACTTGAGTCACACTCTCTAAATTTATGCACTTGCGAAAGAAGGAACAGAGGGATGTGTGTGTCTTTCAACAGCAGCTGTGGGTAGAGCAAGCCTTGTGTCCATTTCCTCCCTCTCTTTCACTTGGCTGCTTTAGGATCCATGACACATTGGCCATCTAACGCATCCACAAGTCATCCCTGCCAAGTCCAGCAGCAGCTCACCTCAGCTCACAACAGTTCATTATTCTGGGAGGCATCTGAAGGAACCGTGTGGTTTTTTCACTCCTAAACTGCAGAAAGTCCCAGCTCAGTTTCTCATTAGCATATCCATCACGGTTTAATTGATAGGTAAAAAGCTTTTAATAAGTATCTTAGGAGATCAAGACAAATCATTTCAGGAAATAGAAACAGAAAGATGTCTTTACAAAATGCAAATGATATCATCAGCATAACAATTTGGGTAAAAGCTGAACTGAAAATCGAACATGAATTTCTTATTGTCTTTGTTCTTGTTTTGTCTCTTTTCTTTAAGGCCAGCTGCACTCGAGTTGCATACGTTTTTGTGAAACCTGATGATCATGTTCTCCAGCAAGATTTGAGATGATCCAAAAGAGCCTCACTGAAAGAAGAACATCTGACCAGCTGGACAAAGAGTCACATGATCAATGTCACTTTTAATTTATTTAACTAGTGACCTAGAAATCGGAAACATTTCTCCATAAATGTAAGTGGACTTTTGGACCACACCGTATGTATTTGCTTATATATGATTTTCAGACAATTCAGTTTTCCAATAATCAAGAACTTGACATTGAGATAAAAAAAAAATGTAAGATGACAAGTCTATGTAAACGGTCTCATCTATAAAGCAAACAAAGATAAGTATTCCTCTGTGAAGTGCTACTCCGCAAAGCCAGTTTTATGGACAAGCTCATTATTTCTTTCTGCTATTTGGCAATCAGTCTCACAGGAAAGTAATGTGTAGGTGGCGTTTGCAGTGAATGTTTCAAATCAAGCACTCGGAGAGAAATCACTTCTTAGCATAAACTGACTTTTTATTCATAATTTCAAAAATGATTTACCATTTAGATGAGATTTTAGATATTAAAGTACTTAAAGCGTCCATTTTAAGTTGATAAACCTATAGAATATAACCATGTATACATATATAAGATTTTAGTTGCCCTAAACAATGAGGCTACTGAACATTACAAATAGTTTTTTTTTTTGCTTTGTTTTTTTACACTTAATGTATTTCTCGCTCTGATGAGTGTTAACATTCGTCTGACTGGGCAGAGATTTAGGATATGACAGAAGTAACTAGGAATGGTAGCATAAACTCATGTTCCAGCACAACTAATGTTTCAAGAGGAAGTGATTACTTCAGTCTTTGACAGGAAGTTCACTCCTCACCCCATCCATATCCAATGAGCTAATATAATGTATACTGTCTTTTACGTGTTGCATTGCAAATCGCTCTGCGTAAACATAAAACCATGTCTGCATTTGTGAACAGAGAAAAGACAATCAACAAGCGCTACTCTGCACTGCTTAAAACTTGCATTTGAATCAGTGGCAAATTCTTTAAATATGAAAACATTGTTACATCTTAATAATCTTATGTGAACAATGTCAATCCATGTGTTACTTTTTTTCCCATTTTGACCTTGTAAATTTTTATCAAAAAGTTATAACCCCATCTTTCCATGAAACAAGAGAGTTCTCTTTGATGACGTACACAAAATCTCTGCAATCATTAAACCTGTAACCGTTTATATCTGCTTCCATCCAATCAACAAACGATGGATTAAACCAAGTCCATTAAGTAGAATGTTTAGGCCCCTGAACACAGGCCCCCCAGGACCACTTGCTGGGGTCCACCAAAACTCTAAATATGCCTCTGTGCACACTTGCACTGGACATCTGATCTCCCTCAAAAGAAACTTCAAGAACCATGTATTTACATGTATTATTATTATAATAATAATAATTATTATTATTATTATTATTATTATTATTATATGTTGGCAAAGCATATTTTAGGTAATACAACAATTTCATAAATGTGTCACGCATTTAACAGAGCATGAGTTAACTTGATACAGTATACCTCTGATGTCTAAAATGGGCTGTTGGCTCAGTCCCTGGTGCAGGAGGAGTTTAGTTACACCCCAACAGAGAAGTTCAGAGTGAAGCACTCACCCTGATGTCATTGCGTCGCACTTCCACGTCGCACACCGCTTGGCCGTGTTTGGGCGCACATCTGGAGAAACAGCAGTACTGGCAGACCGCCACCTGTTCCACATCGCAGTGATAGAGTCTGTACTCATCATGGTGCGAGCAGCTCCAGGCCTGCACCTCCTCAACCCCCACCAGGAGGTGTCCAGGGGCTGGACAGGGCTGCTGGAGATGCGTCTGGATGTGAGACTGGCAACACGGTGTATTACAACGAAGACACACTTTCTGCGCTTGAAGAGGAGGCCCTCGCCTGCACAGAATGCAATGCAACACGGCCGGAGCTTTCTCGACGTTCAGCGCGTTAAACTTTTCTACAATATTAGTCAGTTTGATGTTATTCTCCAGGTTGGGTTTCTGGTTGTATGCATGGTTGCACTCCGGGCAGCGCACACTGGCCGTGTCTTTGGCCCAGGCCTCGCTGATGCAGCCCCGGCAGAAGTTGTGTTTGCACGGCAGCTGCACGGGCTCCACGAACACATGCAAACAAATGGGACAAATGAGCTCCTCCTCGAAGCAGTTCCACCAGTTCTCAGCCATCTCAACCAGTTGATCAGACATCCAGTTTTGAGTTGGCAAACATCAAGCTCTAGCACCTTCCCAACAAAGTTATGCTCATTCTCGTGACTCCTTCATTTAGATCCAAGTGTTAGCTCAGTAGATGAAGACCATACGAGCACAGAAGCCCCAGAGAAACAGCTGCAGATCAGACCCAAACATGCCAAGGGAGCGTTTCTGCTCCTGGCACAGTTCGTCAGCAATCAAATACCACAGACGGGCGTGAAAGAAGGAATCTTCAGGCGTTCAGGGTTCTTTTTAAGAACGAGAGAAACTTCGACGATCTATCGACAACAGAACGCTAATTATGATGTGATCATTTAGAGCGTGCGAAACATGACAGAATATTACGTTCCTTAACTAATCTAAAAGGCTATTATGAAAAATCATTATAACCATGGTGTTAGTTTTACGAAATTTCTGAACATTCTGAATGAATTACTATTATTTAAAATATATATTTATATATTAAAAATGTTACTTTACCTGTAAATACCTTTTATTGGGCGCCCAAATCAAACCCGAGACAGATGTCTCAGTGACAGATGCCCAACTATCCGCTAAAAGATAACTAAACTACTAGTTAAAGGCTACTACATCGTCTAATATCCAGTGTCAGTCAAGTTAAGATCAGTTAAATCAACATGAAAATGTCTTATCATCGGAAGCATATAGTAATGTTCAGAGTTTAAACAGGAAAAGGGTGACGCCACAAGTCCTCGAAGCAGCTGTAGAGTCGCTCACTGAAGCAGTCGATCACGCGTTTGATTTGTGCACATGACATCTGCCCTGCTGGAATATAATAAAGTAGACCTGAGCCTCTGTACTGCCCGTGTAACACTATATCGATAGGATTTCTGTCCCCTGCAATAACAAGACAGGCAGCTGGTAGAACTAGAAAGACTATTTTTTATCTATTATGACACGACTTTGAATGAACATGCAATTGACGCGTATACATGCATGGCGACATGCTCTCGTGCATTTAAACCACAAAGAGCTGCGATTTTATCATGATCAAAGATATTCTCTCGCTATCTGTGCTGGTTAAACATTACAGAATGATCCTCAACCTGATCCCTGTCCATGTTTCGCCTGATGTTTACCTGGCCGCACTTACCAGACACGGATTGCATTCATTTTTAGAGCCCGATGTCGTGTATTTTATCTTGACGAAGCGAAATCGCCTGAAATATTTATGTATTAAAGCCAGATACCTTTGTTGCTCTTAAAGGAGAGGATATCGTTTGGCCCTTGTTATCGCTCATCAGCCATCTTGTTTTCCCGTTTAACGCGAATTAAAAACGACGTATCTGTTTACTTTCCTCTCGTTTGTGTGTCCTTTATATAGGCGCTTCACGTAAAACAAAACAAAAACAGATCCAGTTCCGCGATCATCCAGGGATTTCACGCCCTTTAAAACGTCGATCCTGATTGAAAACAGATGCTTCAGCGCCGTATTCCAATCTGCGTCTGTTATTATTTATGATTTTTCCCCCCTTTCAAGCTAACGTTAATCCTAGATGAGAGGAATGCAGGCACAGGACTGCAACTCAGGATACAGTTCACATACTCCCCCTTCCCTGGTCACGTGATTAGACCGGAGTCGATACATAAAAATGGGAGGGGTTATTAATCGGAGGGCGGGGTTTGATTTAAAGGCACACACATCTCATTTTCTTTATTATTTTTTGTAAGCTGTCAAACGCACAAGCTCAGATTCTGTCCAGTACAGGGACAGGAACGTGTAATTAAATTTATTAAGGAGAAAAAAATTAAAACCTACACCTAAACACCTAAGCCTTTTTAAAAACAGCTGGTTCCGAATTTAGGTTTGAATAGGTTAGGTTAAAGTAAAAATGTAGTGTAAACATTCATTTTACTCAATTTACAATGAGATACAATTATTTAAAGTTAGGTAAAAACTGTTAGCTTTAATGCACTGTAAGTCGCTTTGGATAAAAGCGTCTGCTAAATGCATAAATTAATTAATTAAAACATTTTTACTGGAAAACATTGCTTAATAATGCCAATTCTCTTCTGGGTTTTAGAACTTAAGAGCGGTGTTTGAATCTACCACCCATCATCTCAACAGCCCACCAGAATGCCATTACTTAATTCAGAGAGAGCATTTACATTGAGACAGCATCAAGAGATAGATGCAGACCTGTTGGTTCTCCATGAGGAATTTCAGTGCCATGGTAGCTTTTCAGCATTTTTTATTCAGTTTGTGTAACTAAAATCAACAGGCACACCCTGATTTATGTTAATAACTTTAATGCACTTTAGGGTAACAAAACCACAGGCAATGTAGTGATTCTCCAGAATATAAAAATGCCAGTACGCTAAGTAAATTCATCTTTAAAAAAACAAAATACAAAACACTAATAATAGAGGTTCTTTTTTTACACGTTGACCTATTGAGCAAATATCCCAAAAATAACAAATGCACATTCTACAAAATAGATTGCTGTCCAGGAACCAGTTAGTTTGCTTCCCTATAAAGAGGCTTGGAATGCAATCCTAGAGTCAAATAAAAGGAAGTTCAATACAAGTAAAATAGTTAACAAAAATAAACAAGAGAGAACAGGGAACTATTTAGTGTTTCTCAACTTTACATTACACGCGAGGCTTAGAAAACACCCATACTGTACAAGCTTTGGTATTGTGTAGGTGAACTAACCACCTATTGTTTGACAACTAAATTAAGACCTTATGAAATATCAACCTTAAATAGGCACAGCTACTTTTATATATGCAAATCAATAAAACCAGATACTCAGACTCAAGTATTATTATTATTATTAATTTTTTTTATAAACAAGGGCATATTCCTTTGTATGCTTACCTTCACATTACAAGCAGGATTTAGAAAAATTAAACTTCAGTCCATTCTAAGGTGAATAAAGGCACCATTACTTGCACCTTGTTCAACAGACAAATACATGTTTTTTTGAAGCCAAGCCAGAAAAACTATTTATACACTTTAATACAAAAAATATACACTATTCTTTCCTTAAGAGTGAATAGGTAGACCAATGCAAAAACAAGTGGTATAACAGACAATACCAAATGTTCTATATGTAAAAAATGTTTGTGCAATTATATACGATGCTCTCTGAGAAAAAGGGAAGCGTCTGTTTCGTTCAGCCATCTGTAGGCACATGAGCCAGGCAATAGAGTTGAGCTTCTTTGTGTAGATGTGGGTTTGTAATCAGGGACAGTGTGCTCCCAGTCTTATTGCAGTGGGCTGTCAAACACTGTGTCTGGTAGGACAGAGATCTTTAGCTTCTTATCGGGCCAGCTGTACTCCTTAGGCAGCTTAGACTGGGTGAGAGGGTAAAGAGATATACAGCTTGTTAAAAACATTCAACAGTTTATAAAATCAGTAAAACACTTTAACAGGAGGTGTAAAATCATACCACTTCACGGGTGCTCAAATCCTGAATTTCAGCTAGCATCTGCTCTACAAACTCCTCAGTAAGAAGTATCTAAGTTGTGGAGATCAGAAGTCACACACACATGGAAAGGAACTGAACTTCAAAAATCATTCACCCAAAAATTCACTCAGCACCAGGCCACTCAAGATGAGTTTGTTTGTTCATAACAACAGATTTGGATAAGTTTAGTATTACATAATTTGCTCACTAATGAATCCTCTGCGGTGAATGGGTTTCACTGGAGAAAGCAATGTTATAGATAGAGGACTTGTATTTAAGAGGACTTATATTTAAGCTGGAAGCATCTTGACTTTTCTCTGCGCAATACGTTAACTGATAAGACTGGAATTGTGTGGATTATTGTTTTTATCAGCTGTTTAGACTCTCTTTCTGATGGCACCCATTCACTGCAGAGGATCCATTGGTCAGCAAGTGATGTAAAGCTAAATTTCTCCAAATCTGTACAGCTGAAGAAACAAACACATTTACATCTTGGATTGCCTAAATGTTAATTTCTGGGTAAACTATTCCTTCAAGCGATGTAATAGTAATGCATGACTGTTACCTGTAGCCATGGTCCATGTGCAGCATACGGATGCTCTTCTGTGGCAAAGGCCCCTTCTACCCCAGTGGATACAAAGGTGATTGCGGTGTCTCCATTAATGCTTTTATATGTGAAATGTCGGCCATGAAGCAGACGACCTCTACAAGAAAAGATTAAAAAGAAAAAAAAAAGAATTAATAATTCACACGGACAAGTGTTGTTAACACAAGCGGGAAATATTAAAGGCTAAAACTATAAGTAACCTGATGTTCACTTTGTCCCTGCTCTCATTTGAACTTTAAACAAAGGCATCTCTGTGAGCCTTGTCTCTGTTTCTGTCCAAACAAGAAGATTACATAAAACTCATATCCCACTCTTACAGTGCCAGAAAATTCAGAGCTGTTAGCATTTCAGTGAGAATGTTTGTAAAACTGAAATATACTGTAATATGAATAAAGTGCAAATCAGCAAACCAGCTAAAAAAAGCACCACCAAAATAAACAAAAATTCAAGTTAAGGAGGCAAAAATGCCCTTACACAATTAAACTAAAAATCTTAAGACTGTCAGGATTAAAGTGAAATGTGGAAAAAAAAAAAGTTGTGCTAAATTATCTTAAAATAAGAATAGGTTGTTTACTTGCATCGCAGCAATGAAAGTGTCTGCCTGTTCAATATGGATTTATATAGGCTAATAAAATGTCAATATTTACACATTTCTTAATATTTGTCACAAATAACTTTTTTATTTTATTTATAAAACGGCATGCATTTCTGTGTGTTATTTGTTCTTTATTTTTACAGAGAATGACATGACATTGTGAAAATTGATTTAAAAATGATTTAGCCAATTCAATGAAAATGAAAACAAAGGATGGATTAATAAAATATCCTCACAATTAAACTCACAGGTTCTCTCTTTATACTCAACAAAGTGCACACACGATGTGAATAGGAGAATCATAGTACAGTTAGCTTCATTAATTATGTAAGGGATAATGTACATCCATCCAGCTGATCTCTCAGAATAAACCCTAAAAGGGTGATCAGGACCCCCACGCGAAGCAGAGGAGCTGCGTTTGAATGAAACGAGAGTGAGTCCACGATACCAGGATGACATACATAAATAATAGTACACCATTTTGAATCGGGTTTTAATATTTTATTAGCTAAACAAATGCAAAGCTTCCACCAAGAAAAATAGTTCAAGTAAGATCACAGCGGCGACTGGTGTTACCCAGACGAGCCTGTTTTTGATTAGCTTTTACCGGTTGTTATCCAGGGATAACATACCTCGGAATGTCACGACTGACCAATCAGAATCAAGTATTCCACAGAGCCATGTAATAAACTTAAATAATTGACAACTTCAGTGATTTTAAAAGGGGCCTTTTAACGTGCATAAAAAAAAGTGAAAAAAAAAAAAAGTTTGCTGAATATGTTTGGAATACATTTAAAAGGCCCCTGAATTTTTTTTTCCTATAACGATTATAGAAATTTAAATTGATTAATGGAAAATGTCATTTCTGACCCAAGTAATTTTCAAGAAAACATATGGCTAAAGACCCTTATTTACACAAGTACATTCCCTACAGAGTTCTGCCCTACCTGAGACACAGTGGGAGAAGAGTGCCAGACTCCTGGTTGAACTTCAGATGCACGCTTTCCAGCTGTCGTGTTCGCACCAACTCGTGAGGGACGATAGCAGCTGAGCTCTCACTTTCTAGACTGCCCTTACGGCTCCTGAGATAACAGAAGAGGAGAAAATATAAATAAGAAAAAAAAAAAAGAATGAGGGTGCCCAATTTGTGTCCAAGCGCCCAGTTTGAATATTTGGGCACTAAATCCATATTCAACATTATTAATGTAAATGCATTAGATAACCATGCTATGACCAGATTAAAACACATTAACTATGAACACAATACCATAATGTTAAACTACCAGAAATGTTCCAAATACTGATGCAATGATATTCATACATTTGTAGCTTAAATGGTTAAATACTTTTTAAGAACGTAGTAAACAAATACTGCAGAGCAGAGTTTTGTGTTTCCGTATTTTTCAAACAAAAAAAGTAACTTGTAGACACTACTGAACACCCATTTTCAATGTGGAATAAAGAAGAAGAATAGTCTCCATAGACAATTTGTTGGAGAAATAGTTTCAGTTTCACTCGTAGTTGGCTCTTACCTTGATGTCTGCTGGGTCTGGAAATGTCCAACTGATTGTCTATGGAGAAATTAGGGGCAGATTTGTACCACAGTGAAGTGAATGAATGCATTTACCACTACTGCCACATGGCAAATCAATTTTTTTATTTTCAAAAGCCACTTTTAACTTTTCCTCTTTTAAAGAGATTGGGAGCACTCCTTTAAATGCATCCACATATAATTTGTAATTCTGCTAATTCAGTTGCTACTATAAGGTATTTTAAGCAAGATGTTAAGACCCGATGCATGAGTGGAACAAGTGTGGCAAACACAGCTTTAGCAACTGATTAACAACCGTGTCCATAATGATAACTGACTGCTTTATTAAAAATAGGTACAAATAAGTCAGATAAAATTGCATACAGGATTTGAATCATTTTCATCAAGCCTGGTTCTATTAATGGTTCTTTAACGTGCACTGGTCAGCAATGTATGTTTCGAGCAATAGATTTCAGCAGCAAAGTAGTCAGATTCTCCAAATAATTAATCTTATGATCCAGTTCTTTATAGTACAACAAATCATGTATGAATCAATGAAAGGGGGTATGTAAATTAATCAAATACTGAAACTGCAAGTCATTACTTTAGTCAGGACAAACTGGAAATTCAATACAACAGCTTGGTCACAAGTACTAAAACAATTGTTAATAAAACTGGAATCGTTAAGAGGAATCTGCATAAGAACTGTAAAAAATTTTATGAATCTCAGTCATCGCAGAAGCCTGAAATCTTTTTCCTCTCCATGAAGAAAGTATGTACAGAAGTGAAGACTGTTATAAGGAAACTGTCATTGTATATCACTTCAATTCAGCATTAGGTTTTTCATCATGATTATTTGGAACAGGCAACACAACCAATTTCAGCAGGCTGTCAGGCTGTGCTCCAGGATGTATGTCTGAATATCTGGCTGGGCTACCAGTAGCAGGGGACTGTGAGCAAAACAAGGGGCCGCAGACAACAGGATAGAGAGATTAACTCAGACAAACCATGCACTAAGAGGATCTGGATTGCATAGCGTTTAATGAGATGAGGATGGAGTGCTTAAAACAGTCACCCCAGCTAACTGCTACCATCACAGACCTAATTATAGGCAAGTCTAATAGTGCAAATAATCATGAGTCAAAGACCATTTGTACTGGCAGACCATTGATACTCGAAGCTACTTCTGTGAGCTACAGCAGGCCGGCTGGCAAGAGTCGGTACTCATGAGGACAGAGACTGAAGGGACACGCTGTGTCTGAAAAATACTTGCAGGTAATTATCCACATATTGGACAGGCTTCTGATCCGCTGTCAAACCAATAGTGATTTTGATATATGTAGCAGTTAAGCTGAACCAACCAAAGTTCATGAAATTAATTCCTAAAAATTGCAGGCCTGTTTAAAAGCCATTTTTCAACTGTGCACCAAATAGGGGTGGGCGGCATGTCTAAAACCTTACTGCATCACATAACCGTATATATCAGGATCAGTTCATTTTGCAGCGTTTTATCACATTGCTCTCTTGCAGTATGCATTGGGTGTTTGTGTGCAGTTTACACTGGACGTCTAGCATTATTTTTTGTGTCACCAAGTGAAATCTATGAATGAAGAAAACTCATTATGACCGCTTGTTTTTGTTTAATAACTACAAGCAGTCCTAATGAGTTTCCAGCAATAACAATATTTAAGAGTCATTGAGAAAACAACTTTTACTTGAGCTTTTGATATAGAGGAGATCATCGTACTAAAAGAAAAGAAAGAGTTTCAGAACTGAAAATGTCCTTCTTATAGAAAGCTTTAATTAAAACCAGGCCCAGCAAACGCCAGATCCTTGAATGGGTTAAACAGCACCCCCACAGAAGAATTAATAAGACATTGTAGGGAAATGATGCTCAACCAGAACCAAGCAATAAACATGCCATTGAAAATCGCAAAATATTGTGCAGTGCCTGACTGTGGAAGAACAAAGTCGCTGTTTAAGCTTCCTTTGGATTAAGAAACTAGAAATGCGCGGTTGAACTTTATTTTTAATGAAGTTTCAGCTCACGTGAGTAAAATATTAAGTGTTTGTTTGCTTCATTTCACCATGGATTCCTTTGTAGACAAGACACAGGTCTGCCCTGGATTTGCTGAGACTAAAAAGCAATGCTGTGCCATCTATATTTGATCCGACAGGAATGGCGCAGCACACTTATGCGAGTAAAAAATACTTATACAATGTGTCACTATTGTTTTGTTAGCAATTACTTGATATGTCCTCATTTTGTGTACGTGTCTAACCAAAGTCACAGAGGGCTCCAACTATGAAGGACGTAGCTTGTCAAACAGACACACAGAAAGTTAGTTTACTATGCAAAACTGTTATCCAATCATAGCAGTGGGTGTTTACTTCCAAGTCTTCAATGTGGCATGCCCATAAAAAAAATAAAAAAATAAAAAAAAAGAGCGTTTCCCGAGCCAGCCTCAAAACCAGTGTAGAAAATAGCCTATTATTTCTTGATTTTTATGTTTTTGAATGTAAAAACAACATGAACGTCATAAGTGAACCCCAGAAGAACAGTATAAAATAATTTAAAAAGCCAGTTTATAAACAAGCGTATAGACTAATTTATAGGGGTTGACATCCCATATAAATTAACAATCATAATTATCACAATCGTGACCATTTTTACGTGATTAATTGTGCACCCTGTGCAATTAACAATATGGCAAAATCTCTACCTGGCGACACACAATGTATATATAGTCAGAACACCCAGCCCTGGCACCAAACAACTTTGGTGTCCTAGCCATAAACCATAATGATGCTAGGGGTGCTCCGATCACGATCGGCCAATCGTTATTGCGCATCTCGTCAGTAAAGCCGGTTTTCTAATCAGCGGTTAATTCCATCAGGTGCGTGATTTCACATAGAGCAGCTGTTACTACACAGAGCCATTGTTAACTGAGAAGATGCACCAAAAAACGCTGAAAATTAACGTGATTTGCGCATCTTCTCTATTAACAACGGCTCTGTGTAGTTACAGCTGCTCTATGTGAAATCACGCACCTGATGGAATTAACCGATGATTAGAAAACCGGCTTTACTGACGAGAAGCGCATAACGATCGGACGATCGTGATCGGAGCACCCCTAAATGATGCCATCCTGTCCCAAACAGGTGGCATAACAAACCAAAGCAATTTGGTGTCGTGCAACAATCTCTTCAACCTGCAACTACCAGAATTATGGTCACAGCACTGGTAAACCATACTTCCACTTGACCAGTATAATCACTCAGTCCTGGAGCGCTGATTGTCGTGAAAAGAGCAGGACTTACTGTGGCCGGTCTTGACTGTGCCTCTGGCTGCTGATGGGAGGCAGGACAGACTTGCTGTTAATCTCCAGTCCTTTCCTCAGGGCCTCTCTAATCTGTTCAGTGTCTGTATGAACAATACACAAATACTCATGACAACGACACGTAATTTGGGCCAATACAAAATCTCTGAAGCATAGAGAGTTTGGTGTCTTGTCCTTAGCACCCATCACCTTTGTCCGACAGCCTGCGTGGCTGTGACCCAATGCAAATGCTCCTGCTGTCGTCCTCATCCTCGGGAGGTCGGCTCAAGTCATCCCAGGCACACTTGGCACTGACCCCGCTCAGGTTAGAGCCATCCGTCTCTATGCCCTTATCCACTCGCTCCTGCTTGGGATGAGCAATCAACACACACACACTAATCAGCAGGAGATCAGCCTGGCTGGACATGTGTCCATCTCAGCGCAGAGAAGGAGGGGTCAGAGGACTAACAACAGGTGGAGGGGTTGAGTTTAACAGCCACAGACTTAATTATACTCCATCTTTTCCCATCACTCCTGAAGCATCACAGTATGAGTTATAACAGATGACCTTAATCGGCAGACATAATTATCATTCATTACTTGAGAGAGGTAAAATGTGTTAAAAAAGAGGGCATAGGTGCAAAATATTTAAAGGACATGTCAAGTTTAGCTTTGATAAATAAATAAAAAGTATCTAAACGGGCCACACTGTTAACAAAGCTCTTAATTTTAAGGAATAATTCACCGAAAAATTAGCAGTTGCACTGATATTAAAATTCTGGCTGATATAGATCAGCAAATAATTATGATGCAATGGTCAGTAATGAAAAATGGATATTCATTGCTATAGATTGCATTTAACGGTGTTATAAACATTTTTTCAAAAGTTAACTTTTAGCGATGACAGAAATCTCTGTTCAAAATTAATACTTATTAGAAATACTTCAAAAAAAAATGTTTCTTGAGCACTTAATCAGCATATTAGAATGTTTGACAGTTGTCATATGGTAAAGAGGAACGTGTAAATTAAATGATTAAAATTCTTCAAAATATCGCTTTTGTGTTCCACATAAAAAAATAACAAAAAAGCCATTTAGGAACAATATCGAGGTGGGTATATAAGAACATTTTCGTTGGTGGGTGAACTGTTCCTTTCAACAACATGCAAACTTCAGAAAGCCTTACTTGCATATGTGGATCAATCTCAAAAATAGTTTCCCCTCTTCTCATGTCAGTGATTAACCATGGACCCCCAGCGCTGCAAAAACAACAATGAAACAAGACCCATTTCAGAATTAAGGAAAAACAAGAATAGCACAAAGCATCTCAGAGCAAATGAAAGCTCCTGACCCATTCCATACAGAGTAACAGCATTCAAAGTACACTGCCCTTATCTACAGTTCCCACAATGCCTCAGCAATAGTGGAAAAGAGACATGAATTAGGAACATAACACCCATATTCTTGCATTTGCTTACAGTAAATTTAACACAAACTTATTAAGGTCACCAATCCATAAATCCCATAGAGACTAAGTAATAAATCAAGAGCATTAATTTAGTTCCTCAGGTGGTTAAATCAATCCAGGAGTTTCTTTAATGTAGTTTTCCCACCAGTTGAGCACGAGCATGTCCTTGGCCTGTCTCATGGCTGGCTGTGGGATTACTCACATGTGCACTCCTCTCAGCAGGTCCAGAATGCCTTGACCGTTCCACTGCTGCGCTGCCTGCAGCTCCTCTGTGCAAACACCCACAATCTGATGAGCACAGAAGGAAAAACTTAATTTACACCGATCACAAGGAGACGCATGCACAGGAGGACAAGGTTAATAAGTGAGGAATTTCAAATGTACAGAGAGGCACAGCTGAATCTACATGGCTGTATAAACATATCTGTGAATGATCTCAATGGCTAAAGAAACAAATAAAGAGAACTTAATAAATGTGGACTTTATATTGCCCTACAATCAACCACTTTACTGAAACTGCTGGCATGTTGTGCCTGACCTGAAGGAAGCTGACGTGACCAAAGGGGGTCTGCACTGGCAGCATCTGGGGGTCCTCCGTGAGTAACATATGCTGGATTCTAGACTCGCTGTTGTCCAACGGACTGTGCCACGAAATGTGATCGCCGCTACAGAATGTGTTTTCTGTCGCAGAGCAAATTATTTGTCTGAGAGATTTGCATACTTTCAATTGAAATTAAGTTTAAATTAATTAAATTATTGCATACAGTACAAGCAACAGAATATAGACATAGATACCTCCTATGGGACAAATCTGCTATTTGTACACTAAAAACACTAAGAAAAGTCTGTATGTGAATTGTTTGCACTTCCAATCAATAAAGCAACAAAAATACAGCAAAAAAAACAGCCCATACATATTTAGATATTTATCACTGAATAGTATTCTAAAATAAAAGCATTAAAATGATCACAATATCAGGCTGAAAAACAATCATAAAAAAACGAAATTGAGTGCTTTTAAAATGAAAAAAATAAAATAAAATACATGACTAACATCAAGGGGGAAAATTAAATTATATAATACAATGCCTTTAAGAGAGCCCTTTTAGACCAATCATATTAATTAACTTTAAATACGTTAAAGCTGAAAACAACAGCTGCTCAAGTGTTTTGAAATTACAGAAGGAATGCTTCTGTATTGTAACATTACTGTTGGATCTACTCTAGTCAAACCCACTCAGCACTGCATCATTGTTTACTTCCAAAGCCTGTATCCTACTATCTTGTTTAAAAATTAATCAGTAGTAGAGGAAGACTGCATTTACATTGCAAGTCTTCATGAACAGATCTGATCTTCCGACCCAATCCGATTTTTTGGCCTGTCTGTTTACATTCACTTTAGACACTGGTATCCGATATCTCTGTTTAAATTAATCACCGCCCAAAAGGATTGTTTGTAGTTATCGCTTTGGGTTATTAAAATTATTTTTATTATTTACGTCGAGAGGCCATAATTATTTGCCAGCATGGACAACGGCTGTTTTAAACACAAAATGTGACTGAAAGGATAAATAAATGGCAAATATCGGTAAATTTAATTTGTTAGCCTATTTTATCTACAGCTCCCTAGAAGAAGAATTCTTTAGTCAAATAAAGTAGCACCAAGATTACATTTATTTAAATTAATTCAAATGAATTAACTAGAGAGAGAGAGAGAGAGAGAGAAAGAGTGTGAAGCTTGCGAACGTGTCAAGTTTGTTGGTTTAATAAAAAAAAACTAAGTTATCACCTCATTGCTGAGAAATATAATGTAGCTGTTGTATTTATAAACTTACGGGGCAGGGGTTGAAAACCAGCTCCTGAATCTACAATTTCTTACCTACAGAAAGTTTCCATCTCAATAAAATGGGAGGACATACAGCTCATCACTTTCTGCAGAGGCGGTGCTTAAACGTCATAAAGTGGCACATTCCAAAACAAGTCATTTCCTTAGCTTGGTTTCAAATAAAAGCGGTTTTTAAACGAACAAAAAAGTTCTGAGTTTCAAAACTTACAGGATGTTTTTATAGTTCATTGATCTGTTATATGTCAAAAAATTGATTTCTCAGTCCATGACCCCTTTAAGAGTGGGTGCAGGTACAGTACCTGATTGAAACACATATCGAGCCAGGCCTTGCATGAGCTCAGCTGGCCAGGTAGGGGGTCCCGTCTCTCCTGCTTCTCTCTTCAAGCGAAATGTGAGCTCAAAACCAAAACCACTTGGGCCCTCTTGGCCTGTGAATCTATAAAGAAGCAAAATTCATCTTAAATTTAATCAATACCAAGCAACATCAACACAAATGTTCACACTAAACTAAACATGTAATTAATTCAACTACTGAAACTCACGGTACATCGTGTAAATATGAATACAAGTTGAACTAAACTAGCTGGGTATTGCTGTAACAACACTGCCATGTAATGAAACTGTTCATCTCATAATCTTTCATTCTTACTCATGAACTCTGTTGTCCCCGTACAAATCACTAAGACCCAAGCTGACATAGTGCCAATGTTCTGGTATGTCTTGTCCAGGACATCCCATGTTTCTGTACATACTGATGTAGTCCAGAGGATCTGGACCCCCTAACCTGAAAAGAGGATTATAGAAGAAAACAGTGAGTCATTGAGATGGGAAAAGTACACTTGAAAGTTTGTTATATGCCTATTAATGCTTCTGCTGACTGATATTTGATTGTCCTCTTTGATCACCACTCAGTGTTATAATAATAAAAACTAGTTATGAAATAGTTTAAACTAAATTCAGTTTTATTGAACTTGTTTTTATGTGTGCATATCAAGCAACAACATAAAATAGAAATGCTTCAGACGTCTCACCAGTACTTCACAATGGCTGTGACTTGCAGCGGGTTCGCCTGATCGGGATACAGGCGCCTGGATTCCCCATAAATGGCCTGCAATCCCGGGGGAAAGAGCGAGGCGAGGCCGAGGTGCGCTGCTGCTGCTGCTGCTGCGCTGCTAGGCCGCATCTCATCCATCCCCACACGGACTCACAAAACAGAGAACAAAGTTGCCGAAACGCAAGAAAAATATGTGTTCTTTAAAAATTTCAATAAAAAGGGCAATTAAATCACCGGCAACATAAAAACACTTCCCCCCCTATGTTTAACCCCTGTTGCAGTTTATCCTCAGTGTTTTTTATGTCCAGAAAGGGGACGTGGCTATCTCTTTGATTGGCACTTGACCCACCCAATCAGAACAGCCGTTAGAAAGACGAGACATGAGAGTCGCGATGCGGTTGGACGTTTAGCGTTCCATCAGTTTGTTAGCTGTTGATCCATGTGGAGGTGGAGGCTCAGTGGTCTGCTACGCGGAATGCGTCCATATCCAATGCTATTGAACAACAGTTACTTGTTTCTTTTCTTTTTTTTCGTTTACTTTTGCAACATTAAGAGACTATTTTATAATTTATTATCTATTCCACTTAAATTTCAATTACCCTGTTAAAACTTTATTACCTTCTGTTAGCCTTCCAATGACTTCCATAATAAGTTTCTGATTTTTCTTTTGCCCACCACGCATACATAAGTTAATTCATATCTTATTCTTTACATTTCCATCTTTTTCTATTTTACACCCCCCCCCCCCCACAAAATAATAATCTACTTTAATTGATACTTAAAAAGAAGTGTAATCTTTATTTTAGCCTACTGTTTCAGTAATTTACTGCTAATATGCTATTTAAAATGTATTGTCCAAATGCCAGGAATTGGAGTAATTTATCAATTTGTTTCGTAAATCAAATTCATTTTAGATTTGTACTGTAATTGCTAAATGCTTACATTTGTTTGTGAACCTACTAACTGTACTTTCCGAAGTAGATTAGTAGATTTAGTGCCACCTGCTGGTCAGATTATTGACTGTACGCTCTGTCACATGAATCATCCAGTACTGGACCCTATCAGGGGTTTTCCATCCTGTCCTGGAGACCCCCCAGCCCTATACAGTCTGTATGTCTCCTTCATCTAACACACCCAATTAACTCACCAGCTCATTAGTAGAGACTGTGTCTGACAAAAGAGACAAAATATGCAGCGGCCGGGGGGCCTCCAGGACAGGTTTGAAAACCCCTGCCTTATATTGTAATGTAGGATGTTTTTCCCCCCAGCCGAAATATGCAAAAGACACAATTTTTAGGTCGACTTCCTTGAATAATATAATGTATAAATAATATAATTCAAACAATCTTATGTTGCATTATGCTTGTAGCTAAATACACATCATTCTCTTGGCAGCAGTGTTTTACCACTATTTTATTTATTTGTTTTTTTATCTTTCCCATTTCTAAGCATATGCTTATGTGCAGAAGGAAATTGGAAAAGAAAAAAAACAGAGATTAAGAATCATATCTCCAGAAAGTCAGTTACAATACAGTTTGTCAGAACAGATTATTTATGCTCAGTATACCAGGCCAGTTTGTGGCAATTATGACTGATAAGACGTAGGCTTCATGTTGTTGATGTAATATGCTGCTTGAATACCAAAAACCTTTGTTAAATTGGTTACAAGTGATGTGTTACACAGAACAGCACACAGAATCTGCAAATGGTTAAGTACTTTTTTTCCATTCTCATGACTCAAGCAAATTGTTTGATCAGATGCTTGGTTTTCATTGTTTCATTTTGACTTCAATTCTTAATCATATGGAAGAATATGCTTCAATTTAAGACAGCTGCAATAACATTTCCAGTAAATTGATTTACAGAGTTGTTTAAATTTACAGGTATGTATTTTTTTTATATTTTTAGTATCTTCAGTATAGAATAATATGCAGATTACACCATCAGGACACAGCTGAGCATGAGTATTACCATTTCTATGGACCAAACCAAAAAGTTTATTTTTAGTCCTATTTGTTACCATCAGTCAAGTGTGCTTCCCCTGCCAAATGTTGCTCCAAAAAGCATTAGGATTCAGTCACCATGAGATGCCCAGTGAAGCATGGTGGAAGGGTTGACCCTGAGAGGGGAGCTGCGCTGGGGGAAACTCCAGAGAGTGTTCTGTGTGAAAGCTACCAGACTTCATGAAAGAGGATCACTTACCCCAGCACATCTGTGTGGATCAGCTATCAGAACAGGCAGTTTTTAGTGCGAGGGAACCCTTGAACAGGAATACAGGGTGGAAAGAAGGTGTGGGAAAGGACAAGACTTACGGAGGGGCATAGGGTAAATTAAATAAAAGAGAAGAAGAAGAAGACAAAAATCAAAAGGTAGTGATCTTACAGTGTGGCTATATTGTTGTAATGTTTCTGTTTCGTGCTGTCTGTCAGCTTATTTAATTGGGATAAAAAGAAAAGAGTGATTACAGAGAGTAGGTAAAGGGAAAATGTAATGTGTTAATAAGAATAGATGATGTTTGGGAAATAAAAATATGATCATATAGATGTAAACTGAAAGAAATTGGCGCAAAAACAATTTTCACTCAAAGTGGTAGTAAAACAAAGAAACAGAAAGGAACACTTTGAATTAAACATGAAATTCTGAAGTAGAAATAATATTTTCTTTTGAAATGTGCTTGAGCAAACTTTGTTTTATTTAGAATTTAGAAAAATATTTTTTACAGTGCAATATAGAATTTGATATTTGTTTACAAAGTTTATTCTATTACAAAAACTGAATGATATAATATCAATATTATAATATATAATGTAAAAATATTTTGTATCACGTGTGTGAATCACATTCTGAGTTTTTTTAACCTTATTAACACAACAAAAACCACTGTAGTAAATAAAAAAAGATTACTATTTTAGTTTTTCTTCTAACTACTCTTGTTACTTTGCATTTCTTTGTAATATTTTGTGAAATCTAGCAATTTCTAAATAAAATTCTCAGCGTAAATCACACAGTTGTATTTTTCAGTGAAACACACACACACTGTAATATTCATCTTCTTCTTTAAATTGTTCTTACTGTATGAATGATAATGTTTTTTAAATATATTTCTTTTGGATGTGTGAAAAAAGAATATAAATGGTTTATAGAAATATATTTGTTTTTGACTAACCAAAAATTATTTAATCCTCAACCAACACTTTTAAATGGCTTAAACTATTAGGTGAAATCAGTTTAGAAATCTACAACTGCAGTTAAGATATATACGTACAATTGCAAAAGCAAGTAACACTTCCAGGAAACAATGGTGAAATGAGAATGCACTATTGGTCTCCAAAAAATGAGGTATCATTTTAGAAGAACCCATTACTACATAAAATACAGATATCTGAGGGATTGTAATGCATAAAAAGAGCATAGATGTGTCTTAACAGAACTGTATTGAACAGAACATGGCCACTATATATCATTGTTATAGTCTCTTGACTGAATGAGTGTTGAATGGGTCATTATGATATTCAGAGGAACAGTTGTCTTTTGAAGGTGTCCATTACTTCAGATTTCCAAGGAATCGATCCTGAGTCATTTGCTGGGAATAATGCCTGCGGTCATAGAGTGGGAGTCAGTGCATCATTTGCATAACGTCAGCTCACCAGTGACTTTACAGAAAAATCTGGCCATGCTGTCAGGCAATACATTTAGAATTCAACCCACAGACATACAAGTAAGGCGGATCTATATCACAGCCACTCTGAAAGGCACTGCTGAAGAGTTGACCTATGTTACTTATAAGTGCCCGGTTCTTGAAAAAGGACCCGGAAGTAGTGGACAGACTTGGTCATTTGATAAGCACACTCACAGTGTCTGATAAATGGGAGTGTGCATCTGACATAATATTCAAACATAATTAAATTAAATAAATAAAAAAATATAATAATTAAATAATACAAAATTACATAAAATAATGTAAAACAGCCCAGGGAGGTATTTGAATGAATTTGTAAATGTTTATTGGAGAACACATAAAACATACATATCATAAAATATCTCAAAAGTAAACCTTCCACCATTGGCTGTGAAGTAAAGTATGACATTGTAGCATTATATGGCAACCAAACACTCTCATCAGATACAGTATATAACAGATTCAATATCAATAAAAATGAAATTAAACAGAAAAATGTAATGGGCTGAATAGAATAGAAAGTACATTTTATTTATGGAAATCATTTGATGTCTTTTTGGTAAATTGGTTTGGAAGACATTGAACACAATGCCAGAAGAACTAAGCCCATAGATGAACTCTTTATGGACACCATCTATGGAATTCAGTTCTCAGGGCTTTAGTGCTCCAGACGAACTTTGTCAGCATTAACTGAACAGGAATCTTTCAAAATCACAATCATTTAGTAATGCTGTTGCCACGGTGTGTTTTAAAATGGTTATTTCAACTAAAACTGTGTCCAATCAGTAACCCAAACCTGAAAACTTCTGGAAGCTTTCAAAAAATACACGAACAAACAACCAAGAAGCCCTGTTTATTAGAAAATTACAGAGTTCAGGACTCTTGATACACTTTTACTGCTGTCGTTTTACTTGAACAAGAGAAACACAGCTGATAAAGTAATAGGTGTATCTCTGCGAAGGCAAGAGGGTTAGTAACTCACCTCACGTTTTTGTCTTAATGTTATCTCCATCACATATTTGTTTAATGTTTGATCATTACTTAAATTCAGCAAAAAAGCATTGAACTTCATGCCCTTAACTGAGAACCTGCCACACCTGAGGACTTTCAGGAAACTGTCTCTTCCCAATAAACAGCACTGAACCAGTCAAACTGCCCTGGTGGGTGCACAGTTGGAAACCCCCTCTGAAGTCCCAGATTTCGCTTTTTTATATACAATGCTCTGATGAACAACGTGTCACATTTTTTAAATTGATATAAAACTACATTTGTAGAAGCTCACAGCTTTGACATCATTATTAAATTATTCGAAATTTCACGAAAACACAATATTGAGATTTTATGTAAGTAAGATTATTTTTAACCACCACACATCTCTCACAATTAATTTTACAAGTTCAAACATTTATTTATGACATTTATGTCATACTAAACATCCATTACTTATCTGATAAGGAGAGAGGCATTCTTATCCCAGCTTGTCAACATCAACTTCATATCTCTTGCTCCTGTGTGTCTATGACTATCATGGATCAAGCTGTTGCTTTCAAATCCACAATCCTTATTTGCCTTTACAGTCTCCAGCAACTCACATGTAAAGCCAGAGATGAGCGGAGTTCTTGTGACCTCTGAATATGACTTCTGTATTCTCTCAGTTTAAATATCTCTCTCTCTCTCTCTCTCTCTCTCTCTCTCTCTGTTTTTATCTCCCTCTTACATTCACTCACTCACTCACAGTACCGTAAGCCTGCAATCACTTCCCAGTAAGAAGGAAGCAGTGGGAGGGAGTCTCCCGCCCCCTCATAATGAATCAATGCAAAGCGCTTCTGAGGAAAAACATCTCACTGGTTCAGCCCTCTATTCCCATAAAACAAAAAAGGGAAAAAGGGAGACGGAGGAAAAAAAAGGGCTTGTCAGAGAAGGAACCAGGAATTCCCCTCATTGCAAAAGAGCAGTTTCATGACAAGAGCAGTGACTTAGCAGAGACAGACAGCAACGACGCTGCCGTGTTTCCATAAAGGAAATGGAAATGGCACATTTGGAACCTACATTTGCAATCTCATGTTTACATGTGCTAAAGTCTCTGACAAAAATAGTTAAAAGTTGTCATATGGAATTTTCTGCTGACTGATACATGTATATTTCATCATAATGAGGTGTGGTGTTAAAACCATGAATACAGTTGTTCCACTCCCCACACTACTTCCATCTATCGCTTACTGTAAAATGAAGTCAGTGAGCATTTCACACCCTCCTTACCGAAGCACGTAGTTTCATTGATGGTTCAGTGTTTAAGCTGCTGCCTTGTGTGGATATGATGGTTGTTTTTCATTATTTTCATTTTGTGTCTAAAGGAAACATCAGATCAGTTACTAATATTGTGATGGAAATAATATATTTAGGGTGAAATGAGAACTATTGGCATTTGGTAACTTACAACCTTTACCTTAAATGATTGGTTCATCCATTTTTTTTTTAATCTCTCAGTATTTACTTGTTCACACAATATAAGTCAAAGGGGTCCAATGTTGTTCTGGAACCACTGACTTTGATAGTCAAAAACAGTCTAGGAAGTATTGTGAAAGAAATTCATGCAGGTTTGGAATGACACCAGGATGAGTAAATGATGACTGAATTTTCATTTCGGGATGAGCTGTACTTCCTAAAAAAAGACACAGACTGAGAAGGAGTGAGGATAGGGTCAAACCATCCATGTGCAATGACTTAAAAGCTGACGGCCACAATAAGGGGAATCTACTTTCAGAGCAAATCCTTCTGCTGGTGGGATAAGTTGCAATTGACATTTTGCACAGACTTCAGAAACAGACCTGGCTTTCATGCTGCTGTTTGAACACAGGGGAAATTGCCTGCAAAGGTCACTGAGCCCATTTCCTCTCCCCCTTGCTCACAGAGACTCAGACCTTTACAGCACCCACTGCTTTTTACCTGCACTGTATTATAATAGTTACCATTCTCAAACGCTTAATGTGTGTGTTCTACTTAGGTGAGGGTTATTAAAGGTCAGCGTTCAATGTATTTTCTTCCTCCGTGTACAGTCTCTGGTATGATGATGCCTTCCCAAAAACCTGTGTCACAGTTGAGATGCATGACTAAGAAGAAAGCAACGATTGCTGAAATTAGCAGAAGTGGACGTTGCCTTTATTTCCTGTAAACTACTTGTGCAAAATAGATTGATGTGGTTGCAGAAGTTCTATTGCTATCTTTTTTTTTTTTAAACATACAGTTGTCAGGCCATTGAAGAACTTGTATGTAGGCTACTTAAATTATCCTATTCTAAAACCCTTTCATGAGTTGTTACAATGAGTTGTTAAAATGCTATTCTCAGCCAGAATTCATGTTAAATATGTCAATTTACTTTATTTTTTAATTGTTATTATTTCTGACCATTTTTTTAATTACACAGCATTTTTTGGAAATGCAGTTTACTTAATTCATGTCTTGATGTCAATGTACTTACTTATTGCCAGTATCTTTTTTTTTTTTTAAAGAACACTATTGTAATTAAATAAAAGGGGAACCCTGGAAATGTTTAGATGACTTTACAAAAGTTATGTAGATTAAAAATGTAAATTAACAGGTGAAAAAATAAAGTGTAGAGGAGCGATTGAAAACACAAACATTCATTTTTGAATTTTTTAAATGTCTGAATTAATTTCTAGCGTTATTCAATATTTGCTTGGTTATGACTAAAGCTCACATGAATCTGATTCAAAAATCTGACTAAAACTAGTTTCGTTGGAAGATTCCTTCATTAAAAAAGAATGCATGCCATACAGTGAAATGAAATGAGGTTATAGCAAAAAAAGGAAGGCACAGACTCCAGCTCTGCCATAAAGTCAGAAACAAATGAGCAGTCCTACTTACATTTGTACAGCATTACACTGAGAAAATGCAGTTGTTGTGGTTTGTGTGTGTGTGTGTGTGTGTGTGTTATGTTTAATGTGAATGGAGGGGAATGAGGAAGCAGGAAGTATTGTATAAAACAGAAATTCATTCAATAACTTGAAAAAAAACATTAAAAAATTCAGTATTTGAATACAGAATAAAATGATGGGCATTTATATTCAGTACAGCCAAGAGTGGATAAAGGTTTATGATAAGATCAGAAGAGAAGAAAATAAGTACACATAAGATTTTTTTAGCTTGTAACAATAGCAGAACTGTTTTGTGCTAATCAGATCCCTTTAGGTTCCACAAAGAACTACGTGTAGTATAGAACCTTGTCTGAATACACAAATTAAATATTGACATTGAACATTAATTAATACATAATGAGATACAACATAAAACACAAACACAAAATTGATGCAATGAAGGCCAAGTCCCACTGAAATATCTTTACTATCCTCTATGATACATCTACGTCCATCATTATGTGTATTTTGAAATTGAGAGGCATTTTTACTCAGTGCATCTCTTTCATTTTGTTAAGTAAAAGCAATTAAAGTATGAAGGCCAAAATGGGCAGTATGTGAGCCCTTCACAATGTTAAAAGGAAAAGTGATTAAAAAAAAAAGGTCATGGTACAGCTTTAGCTTTTTGTGTCTGGTCATGTTTATGCATCAAACTATAGCTAACAATATGGATCATAAATGCAACATCTCTATCACTTGCTTAGTGGAGAAGAGGAGTCCTCTCACCGGAGCTGGTCCCACTCACATGTTCTGTGAAAAAAACTGAAACGAGAAAAAAGACATTAAATGGTCTGAAACTTGTTGAGAGTGTGACAGTCTGTGTAGACGGACTGTTGAGCTCCAGAGAGTCAATAATGAGTATTTATTTATTTTATTAAATCACATTAGAATAAAACTGTTCTTCACAACAGCATGGATTTAGAAACAGCTACAATTAACATTAAATAGTCTTTAAAAATAAAATAAAATGTAATTTGATTAAAACATTAAAAAAAAACAAAGAAACATCACAACAAAACTGCTACAGTTCCTAAAGTTAAATATTTGAATTGGACAGTTATATATGGAGAATGAAGAATTAATATAATAGTAATTTTGTAATATAGTTTTTCTTCGCTCTGGACTCTGGGGAGGATGAGGACTAGTCTCCGGAAGGAAACAGTGGTTGAAACAATCGGTGGCGGTAATGTGCTAGTGTAGTTTGCTATCCGCCGTTCAAAACACCCACGAAGAAGACGGGGAGCACGGGAAGTCTGTTTACAGTTGACGGTAGTTTGTAAACAGTTTGCGGTCGTGCCAGGTGTGGAAACGGTGTATTTCTCGAGGATGAATTGTGCGGAGCCGCTTTTGTTTTAAGACGAATAACCCGAGGTGCTACGATGCTTCAAACACACACTGGAGGTCTTTAAAAATACGTTACATTGGGATGAAAAAAGCGATAGTCTGTGTTAATTTACACTATATAATAAGATTATTTTAGCTGGTCTCCCAGCCTGTCTTCATCCGAAAAGTTTTTCAGAGCAGGAAGGGACTTCTAGACTGGCTTAAGATGTCATAGATGCAGAAATGAGCATTAAGTCTTTTTGAAAAATGTCCTTGTTTTTATTCCCACAGTTTTCACATTGGATCATCTGATTGGCCAGACCGAGCAACGTCCTTTACATTTTCAAGAGGAGCAGAATTAAAGAGCATGCTCTGAAGACAAATGCCATGATGTGACAGCCTTCCTGCATGGTACTGGTGGTTATTTTGTCTGTGTTAAGATGCCTCGACTAGAGGAGGTAGCTAATGTCGTCTTCAGGGTGCCCAGCATCTTGGTGTTGGATACGCTGTATAAATGTGACATTGACAGCTTCACGGATCATCTCAAAGCGAGGACAGAAGACATGCTCTTCAAGTACAAATATGTCATCTGGAACATTTATTACTTGGGTAAATACTATGAGATCATTATGAGCCATTACATTGTAGTATTGGCTAACTATTTAATATGTGACATTGTTGTTGGCTTGTCCTGCAGGTCTCATAGTGAGCGCCATGGTGCTGCTGTTGCCTCTTAAGCATATTATCCAGTTGTACCTGCATGGTCTCTGTGCCCTGCTACTTTACATGGGTCATCATATTGTCAGGTGAAAATAACAATGTATTTTGGGTCAATTTTATTTTCTTAAATATGTGAATAAAGTTATCACTTTGTCTGTCAGTAGGTTTTTCAAATGGTTTTGTTGTGTTAACAGAGATTATGTAAGAGATGAAGCTCAGTATGGGTATGATGGTGCGCTCTTTCTGGATTCTCCGGCACTGAACCGTTTCGTGACTGCACTCACCAGTAAGTTTCACAACCCTTATAGTGATGCCAAAAAGTACTTAGACCTTAAAGGTATTAAGCTTTTTGGCAAACATATAGTTTACTAGCTTTTTTGCTAAACATATTCCACAAAGTCTGACAATCAATTGATGGAGGCATTGTCTCCTCTTACTTGACTTTCCCCCATTTATTTTCAATTACACCCCGACCAAACTCACCAAGAACTTGATTAGCAATTAAAATATTATATATAAATTGCAAAGTTTACTTAGAAAGAGTACACCTCCTTAAAATGATAACTTAAGTGCTTAAGAGAGGGTGCAAGAAAAAGTGTTTTCTGTCATGCAATTTTTGTATTTTGATTATGTGTATATCAGTCCTGATTATGACTCTCTTTAACAATATATGTATGTGTGTGTGTGTGTGTGTGTGTGTGATCACCTGCAGGTCAGATAATAGTCAGTACACTGTGTGCCTTCCTCATGCAGACTCGGCATGTGTGGCTGTTCTCAGCGCACTTGCTCCCTCTTCTGGCGCGTGTGGTATCTGTCCGTCTAGACTGGCTCCTCACACTGTCCTCCGTGGCCTTGATGATCACAGGGGTCGAGGTCGCCGTCTTCCTCCTCGCTAACTTCTTTGTGCCGTACAGACTGGCCAGAGCTGCTTACAGAGAGATAATGGCGATTGAGGTAAAAAAACGAACACATACCAACACCCTTGCATCCCTGTTCACACATCGCCATCACAGATCTTCTTTTCTCAATCTCTGTTGTTTCTCTAGGTGACCGAGTTGCTCAGACTGATGGCAGTTGGAGTATCTGTCTGGCATGGCTTTGCTGTGCCTGTGTTGTTTAGTGTTTTCTGGTTTGTGCTGTTTGGAGTGCAACTTGTTACCAGTTATGGCACTGTCACTGCCGTCACACAGGGTCTGCTACTCTACTTCCTCACCAGGTAAACGGCAGGGTATTCAATCTCACTGAATGGCCAAATCAAATGTGAGGTGTATCTAATGTGCATGTGTTTTTCAGTGTTTCTGAATGCTGTGCTACCCCATACTCCCTGCTTGGCTTAACGTTTGTGGTGTCTTATACGGCACTGGGTCTTCTGAGTCTCTGTAAGGTCTATCTTGGAGGATTCAGTGCTCTCCAGAACCATAATGTCATGCACAGGTACGAGCAGATGGTGTCTGTTTACTGTGTGCATGTGTTTGTTCAGTTCAAGCGTTCATGTTTTTATATATTGTGGTAGGGGTGTGACAGAGGGAGCGACTCTGCTGCTGCTGGCCCTGCAGACTGGGTTGCTGGACATGGCAGCTCTACAGCGCTGCTTTCTGCTCTTTATCATCCTCTTCATCGTTCTCACATCTACTCTACAAAGCATGATTGAGATCACAGAGCCTGTTGTGTTGGGGCTCGGAGCTAGTAGAAACAGGTATGTGGTTCCATTTACAACCTGAAGAAATGACTATACTAATGACGGATTGGAGGTATGATATTGTGTATACCTGATGTACATGCAAGAAATGTGTTTATGAAATATGTCTGTTCTGTTATTGTTTCGCTACAACTGTTTTTTTTTTGTTTTTTTTTTTTTCGGGATTTATTGGTTAGTAGAAAATGCAAAAGTACAGCATTTAAATCTTTTCCAACATAATTGTTATTAAACATAATTGTAGTCTTTCCCTCTCTATATATATAATTTAGTTTATACTTTTATTTATTTAAAATTTGGATAAGAAAACAATTTAGTTAGTTATTTTCCACATTAACATGTTCAGTCTGAGAGTTTAACATTGTTTTTTTTTTTTTTTTTTTTTTTTTATGCTTGAGCAAATCCAATTTTTTCTTTCTGCATCCACAGAAGTGTGTGGAAGCACTTGCGTGGTTTATCTATGTGTGGATTTCTGCTGTTTTTTCCGGGATTCATGGCCTACAAGATCTCCCAGATTTTCAGCATGGATTTCTGGCTGCTGATCTTGGCCTCTAGCTGTATACTCACCTCACTGCAGGTACGCTCTGTTTTATGAACTCATTTGTTTCATTATTTATTTATTTATTTTGAGTGAGATCCCAGCATGCTGTGCTCCCTTTTATAGGTGACAGGCACTCTGCTGATCTACAGCCTGTTCATGGTGGAGGTCTGGCGCGGTGCTGCCCTGCCCGGCTTTGATGAGATTGTTTATTATGTGAATGGAGTGTGTCGGCTGCTGGAGTTTGCGGTGGCTGTATGTGTGGTGGCATACGGGGCTTGGGAGTCACTGTGGGGAGAGTGGAGCTGGATGGGAGCGTCGATCATTATCATTCACTCCTACTGCAATGTGTGGCTACGTGCCCAGTCTGGCTGGAAAAGCTTCTTGCTTAGACAGGAAGCTGCTCACAAAATCAGTGTACTTCCACGAGCCAGTGCAGAACAGCTGCAGGACCACAACGATGTCTGTGCCATCTGCTTCCAGGTCAGAACAAGCAAAAAGAGCAGGTGTTCTGCATGTAATAGTTAGTCATCAAGTTCTGTCCTCATGACCTTGACTTGCAACATACTCAAATGTGCTAGTAGAAGTTGTGAGGTGTTTTCATACTTACTGTAAAAAGGTGTGTATCATTCTGTAATTAAAAGTAATTAAAGGATTTAAAAATTATTAGGATTTATAAAAATAAAAAAAAAGGATTTTTAAAAATGACTGGAAAAACAGGAATAATGTGAAATATTACAATTGAAAATAAATGTTTCAATTTTATTATATTTTAAAATGAAATGTATTCCTGTGATGAATTTTCAGAAGCCATTACTCCAGTCTTCGGTGTCAAATGATCCTTCTGAAATCCTTCTAATATGCTGGTTTGCTAATCCAAAAACGCGCTGCTGCTTAATATTTTTGGGGAAGCTCTATGATACACTTTGAGGTGAACACTTTTATTTAACAAGGTTGCATTAAAATGATCGAATTGATAGTAAAGACATTTATAATGATAGAAAAGATTTTCTACTTCAAATAAATGCTGTTCATTTGTTCTGTCTATTCATCAAAGAATCCAGAAAAAAAGATGTAAAGTAGCTTCCACAAAATCTTGAGCAGCAAAAACTGTTTTCAGCATTGATCAAAATAAAAAATATTTATACGTAATTAATTAATAAGGTTACAATTTATAATGGGGAATGCACATTCACTATTAACTAAGAGTTTTCCCTCAATAAACTTCTAAAATGCTAATATTAATAGTAAGGTAGTTTAGGTATGGGGTAGGATTTAGGGATCTAAAATATAGTCATGCATGCACAATGAGACATTCATATGTGCTTTATAACTACTAATAAACAGCCAATATGCTCGTAACATGCATGCTAATCAGCAACTAGTTAATAGTGAGAAAAGACTGGAGTAGCGATGCTGGGAATTCAGGATTGCCCTCACAGGAATAAATTACATTTTAAATATATTCAAGTAGAAAACAGTTTCCTAACTCTACTGTTTTACATGTATTTTTGATCAAATAAATGCAAAAACAAAAATCTTGAATTACTTCAAACATCTGATAAGTAGTTAAATGATAACAGTATCTTCTGTAAACAAATGTAACTTTGCATCACTATGATGATGGTAATTTTTTTCTAACCTGCAGGATATGACATCAGCGGTGATCACATACTGTGGTCATTTCTTCCATGGCACCTGTTTGAGAAAGTGGCTTTATGTGCAAGAGACATGCCCCATGTGCCATTCCTCCATCAAACCCTCCTCAGCTAAACCCAAAGCTGCAGCAGATGAAGCTCCACCGACCCACCACCACCCACCTCCATCAGAGCAACCGCCTTCTCCAGACACCCATCAGCAGGAGGAGCAGGGATCACGGGTAGACAGTGTTTACTCTGCAGAGACCAGCTGTGATGAGTCTGACAATACAAACTCAGAGAGGACTTGCAGTAAGGAGAGTCTCCAACACTTGCACTGTGGCTCAAATGGTGATTCTGAAGGTGTGGCAAATACTGTACCCTTCTGCTTATCGGATGGAGACCCTGAAGTGGCTTCTCAGGAGCTTCGGGAAGCAGACTGAAAAGTAAGCTAAGTCAAAGAAGCATGCATCAGAGAAACTGCCATGCCAACAAGACAGACTGATAGAGGGAAAACACAGAGCAAAGCTCAGAGAAAGTGGGACGCACTGAAAGGTAGCCATAACAGCAGAGGGTTACAAAGGACTGTAGGTACTTCAGTTACCCTGAAGACTTTCTGCTGATTGTGTGCTTAGACTCAGACCTCAGCAGAATCAGATCATACTTACCAAATGATATTCATTTTGAAGAATCTTTTCTTGACATTTGTTAAGATGTAATGTTGGATGTTTCAGTTCTGAGGAAGACATGAAAAAATAGATGCATTACAAACAAATTTCAGTTATCAGTTAACTAATTCTGTATTTTTTGTGTGTGTAATTTGGGACTTTTCTGTTAGTTCAGATACAGGCTATGGTATGTGTGTGATGCAGGTCTGTTAATATCTGTGCCTCTGACCTTTCTGTTTGCTCCATTGTGTGCTTTTATTTAAACTGACATTATGAAGTTGTAATGAAGGATTCATGGTGATTGTTCTCTTAATTACATTATGGTTTGTGGATGAGTTCTGCCAGAATGAACGGATAAAAGACAGTCATTGAAGTTGTGAGTTGTGCATAAAGCAAAGACCCAGTTGAGGCTATGTTTAACAGAGCAGAAAATAATGATTAAAGACACACTGACTGAAAAGTTGTTTTACTCTTGCCTGGTTTCATTTAAAACTCAGTCTGTGTGATTTGAAGACAGTTCTGTGTCTAGTTCAATGTTTCTTCTTTTGCCTTAATGTTGTATTATGATTAAAATAACTTACATTAGTGCTGGCTGATGGATTTATTATTTGTATAGTTATATATTTAATTCACAGGTGCTTTAATAAATGGTGTTAAGGTTTTTGTTACTGTATTACCTATTTTGTCTACTTTGTCAGTGAACTTCTCCAGTATGTAGCACTTAGCAGCAGTATCCTGATGTCTAAAATCTGGTAATGTTATTTTTTGTGTATATGCACCATTGTAATACTACGTTATTCTTTGTACCTTGAAGCAGCATTTAAACATCCATTAATACGTTGATCATTGAACACAAGTTCATACAAGTAAAACAAAAAATCCCAAAGAACAGGGGGCCTCAAAATGATTTTAATTGATGAATTAAAATTATTTATTATAATACAATTTAAAAAAAAAACTAAAAATGTAGGTATTTCTTATTAGGTAGCCTAATTAAATGTATATATATATAGTACAGACCAAAAGTTTGGACACACCTTCTCATTCAAAGGGTTTTCTTTATTTTCATGACTATGACAATTGTAGAGTCACACTGAAGGCATCAAGGGCTATTTGACCAAGAAGGAGAGTGATGGGGTGCTGCGCCAGATGACCTGGCCTCCACAGTCACCGGACCTGAACCCAATCCAGATGGTTTAGGGGTGAGCTGGACCGCAGACAGAAGGCAAAAGGGCCAACAAGTGCTAAGCATCTCTCGGGGAACTCCTTCAAGACTGTTGGAAGACCATTTCAGGTGACTACCTCTTGAAGCTCATCAAGAGAATGCCAAGAGTGTGCAAAGCAGTAATCAAAGCAAAAGGTGGCTACTTTGAAGAACCTAGAATATGACATATTTTCAGTTGTTTCACACTTTTTTGTTATGTATATAATTCCTCATTGTGTTAATTCATAGTTTTGATGCCTTCAGTGTGAATCTACAATTTTCATAGTCATGAAAATAAAGAAAACTCTTTGAATGAGAAGGTGTGTCCAAACTTTTGGTCTGTACTGTATATAAAACTAATTATTAATAAACTACTGGGAAAAGGACTATACGATGGAATTATAATTTGATACCATCCTGGCCCTTTCACATATTTCCCCTGTTGCTGTTTAAATCTGTCATTGTGTAAGTTTCACTGCACCATGACCATCATCTTCACATTTAATCTCAGTTACCCGTAGGTCAAAATGAATCTATAATATCCAAGGAAGTACGAAAAAAGTTTCCGGATAATCCCTTTACGATTCTCCGTCGTGAAAAATTTTACGTGTTATTATTATTTATAATGTTTTTTAATTTTTGCAGTTTTTAGTGCTGCCAAGACTGTCCTCCAGCGCTCACGGTGGCGCTCGGCTCGTTATCACGGTTTGATTCGCTGTTTTCTCCGCAGTAGAAGAAGAAGCGGCTAACAACAACAAGCTCTCGACATCTTGTCAGCGCAGTCAAACTGAAAGAGAAGTGTACACACATCAGCTTCACACGCACCGACAGCGACCACGGCCTGTCTGTATTCACACTTCTGATTGCCATACCATTTTTTTAGACACTGAACGTAAGATATGTTTTTTGACATCCTGACATTTTTAATGTTACTTTTTATCTAAGAAGCTGGCTAGCTCTCAGGTTAGCTCACATTTTGAGAAAGAGCGAGGTTTAGGGCGCTAGTTATTGAGGAGCCACTAACGTTACACCCAGCGGGAGAAGATGGCGCTTAAACGAATCCATAAGGTGAGTGGGAAACTATCCAGTATAAATATACCAGCCAGACATATTATAAACCAGTGTATCATTAAATTATTTAGTTGTCTAGCAGCGGCTCGGCGTATTGTTTATAACGCGGGTGCCCTACTCAAGCGACGAACGATTCTTTTGTATGTTTATTAATAAGGATATCAAAAGTGTGTATATATATATATATATATATATATATATACATACGTCTGTGTATACAGTTTTAACGTGCCATTTTAAACGAGTGTGATAAGATCTTGACAGCCAATAATTATTTACGTAAGACAGTCTCGATGTCATTGGTGGCATTATAAAATGTTTAGAATATGTTTAACCTCACATCGATTAACTAATAATTAAAATAATTACTATAGTATTGGTATTTTGGATCGTGATGTGGACAGTACATTCTTACCATAGTTAGTTTTATGAATTGAAACGAAACAAAAAGTGTTTGTAAATATTAATAATTTTGTGATTAACCGTGTAAAACTTTGACATGTAGCCTTTTTAAAGGCGCTATTGAAAATAAAGTTTATTATAAGCCCTAAACGTTTTGACGTCGAGGTTCATTTGTATTCCTCATTTTGTTAGCTGACTGTAAGGTTTAATTTGGGATCCTAAATAGTGTTGTATCAGTGTGTTGCGAAGTTCAGACCTGTCTGTGGTTGTGCAATGCTACAGCTCTGGAGTGATGCCAGTTTTCTGTGATGAAATACCCCCAGGTGTCTCACAATTCAACAGTCATGTTGAAATCAAAATACACGTAGTGCTCTTGAAGTAGGGAGCGCAGAGGGACAAGCCTGTGGGCTCCTGCAGATTGTGTGCCAGCTCTTCTCCCTCATGACCCCTCTGGAGCTATAAATACACTGGGCTGCTAAACAGTCTATCTGCTGGTTTCATCTTGCTGTCACCACAGTGATAAAAGAGCAAAGCGCATTCATTATGGAGACCCTGTGTCTTTTCAGTAGTTTGTGCATTGCTTGTGTTTCATAAAACTCATTCTGACTTTTCCCTGTAGGAACTGAATGATTTGGCACGTGATCCTCCTGCACAGTGTTCAGCAGGTCCAGTGGGGGATGATGGTGAGATCCCAGACTCTTTACGTATATTGTGTGGTTTGTACAGCCATATGTATTTTCTGTAAACTGATGCTGTACATGCAATCTCTCCTGCAGTGTTCCACTGGCAGGCAACAATCATGGGGCCGGTGAGTACAACAAAACTTTGCTGTAGAAGCATGTCAATGAATACTATAATACTGACACAAAATGTACAATACGGTTCAAACGTTTGGTGTTGGTTGCATTTAAAAAAAAAAAGTTTTTGGAAGTCTTTTATGCTTGCAAAGGCTGCATTTATTTGATCAACAATACAGTAAAGACAGCAACATTTTGAATTTCAATATATATTAGTTTTGCATTTCAAAATATTTTAAATGTAATATTTTCCTGTGAAGCAAAATTACATTTTCAGTTCCACATGATCGTTCAGAAATCATTCTAATATGCCAACTATTAATGTTGAAAACGGTAATGCTGCTAAATATTTTTATAAACAGCATTTATTTGACGTTGATTTTTTTTGTAACATTCCTTTTGAAACTTTTTATAGTTTTAATGCATTCTTGAATAAAATTAATAATTTCTGAAAAAGATTTTTTAATTAAAAATTAAAAGAAAAAATCTTACTGACTCCAAACAATTTGAAACAGTAGTTTAAATGTACTAAAGATATTTTTTCCCCTTTTTTATTTAAAAACAGAATGAAAGTCCATATCAGGGTGGCGTTTTTTTCCTAACCATACACTTCCCAACAGATTACCCCTTCAAACCACCAAAGGTAAGAACTTTAAAAACAGCACAAAACACGTTTTTCTTTTTTTTGTTTGCCTGTAGGTGTGTATAAAATTTTTCTTTGTGTTAGGTTGCATTTACTACAAGAATCTACCATCCCAACATAAACAGTAACGGCAGCATCTGTCTGGACATCCTCAGGTCCCAGTGGTCTCCTGCTCTTACTATTTCTAAAGGTACACACACAATTATAGGTGTTTCTTTATTAGAAAATGCTTAGAAACAATTAGTCCTCATACTTGAAACAAATTAGGCGTATAATAGATAAATAAGGTAGCTCCAGTTGACTAATTTGATTGGACGAGTAATGTGATATTTTGTAGAATTGAATTCCCTGTGCTATATGTCAATGACGTGGTGTATGTGTCTACAAATTGTGCTCCTCTCTCTAGTTCTGCTGTCCATCTGCTCACTCTTATGTGACCCCAATCCAGACGACCCTCTTGTGCCAGAGATTGCCCGAATCTATAAAACAGACACAGAGAAGTAAGTACAACCTGAAGCACTACTGGTGTAAATGTAATTATTTTTAAATTCATAACATTCATGTTTACATATTTTTATTTAGCAAATTGTTCTTTTTTTGTATTTTGTTATCTTACACTTACATTTCATTTGAATTTGCTACATGTTTTTAAATCTAGAGAGTCTCAAAGATTTTTATAACTTTAATAAATTTAATATTATTTTTTCACTAGAGAAGCCAGTTACATTTACATTGCATGTTTGATCCAAAAAGCTTATTTGAATACAGTCAGCACCAAATTACAGCAGTTTATCAAAGATAATATCAGCATCAAACCTTCGTGTAATAACATTTGACTGTTGTCAAAAAAATAAATAAATGTGTAATAAATAAGGGTATCTTATGTCAGCCCTTTTTTCTAAGTGATGTGGTCGTAGGCATCATTTTAGGACAAGGTTTTTGTGAATAGAAAAACAGCTGTCAGAAAAGCAAGGACTTTTTTTTCTTCTAACAAACCATGCTCTATCAGGTATAATAGGATGGCAAAGGAATGGACAGAGAAATATGCCATGATGTAGGTGGAAGTCAACTCTGCATTGTGAATATTAGAGGTACTGTAGAGAGAGCGCTGCAAGCTGTTGCATCCGCTGTGTTGCAGCATGAGCGTGTGGCCACAGCAGGTGTGCATCACTAATACGCGCTATCATGTCTCCGGAAATGTCTGAGAAAAAGCACAGAATGCTTTCAAGTCAAAATTCAGATATGCGTTTGTCTTTTGCAAACGCAGCAGTGTTTTGTGATTTGTTAGGGTTTATTTAGTCCTGCATTCAACCTTACAGTAAGCATGGCTTTTAATCAGCCATAAGTCTTACAGCAGCATGATGTTTTGGTTAAGTAGGTGAAAAATGTTAGAGCTGTAAATTGTAGTGGCTGAGCGTTTTTGGTTTGTGTGAGCTAGTTGTATCCCTGCATGAGAGGCTTCAGGATGCTAGTAGAAATTTAGTATACATTAATTAAAAGATACTAGAGGCAAAACGTTTTGTTCATTTGAGATTTTGGGTTATTTGGTTTTTCATGTGTTCCGACTAGTGGAAAGAAAACAAACAGTATATTACACAGATTAAAAGTACTTTAAATATCTTTAGAGGAAGTTTTCTCAGAATTACTTTTTTTCCCCATTCACTGAGCAGTGGACTAACAAATACATTCACCAAACCTTACAACTTTATTCAATTTAAGGGCTTTTAGTTACAGAGGATCATGTATTATTCACCTGATTTTATTTAAGCAGTTATTCCTAAATACATGGTGATTTATTTATATGTATTGTTTGTGGCTGCTAACAGTATTTCCTGATTTACCTGGCTTTATGTTTCTGTTCAGTAAATTTATGTAAATAAGTGCATATTAAGATAATTTCAATATTTCGATTGAATAATTCTTAATCTAATCCATCAACTATAGTGATGTCTATTAGTTTTTTCTAAATTCATCTGGGGTGTCTTGCCTGAAATCTTCAAGTGAAAATGTTTTAAAGGGATAAACTGAAGTGCATTATAAATAAAGGAGGAAATACATAGTCATCAGAAGGGTTGGAAACTGAACTGCATTTTGGCTGCAAGGGTCACTTGATTTCAAATGTCTAATGCTTTTCTGTCCTCTTTGCAGATACAACAGAATAGCGCGGGAATGGACTCAGAAATATGCCATGTGATGTTGGCTGGACACATTTATACACTGTTTGTTCTCTCATGTTTTGGACACTGTTGCAAGACCATATTTCCCCATCTGTCTCTTATGGAGGCACAATCAAACAGGAATGCAGGCCTGCTCCTGGCCCTTCCGCACTACAAAGTCTTGAAATGGACCTCGCTAGTCTGATGGGAGTTCTTCCACTCTCAGCTCTGCATATCTCTGATCTTTACCAGTCAACTCCTCTCACTCCACAACACGTCATGCCTGTGTGACCCAAGTGTGTTCTCTCTTGAGCTGCTCGGAGAGACAATGTCTTTAGGTTGTTCTGCTTTTTTGAGGGCTTTACTCCTGGAGTGCATGCAGTCACAGGAGAAAAGGTCAGAAGTTGTACATCAGTGGTGAGAGATTGGGACTGATTCCTATAACCCGTTTGATTTTGTAAATATTTGCAACATTTTCTTGGCCTAGCTTTTCACAGCCGTGACACTGAGATACAATTCACTCGATTGGCTTTAATATCCATTTAAAATCCCGCTACTTTTTAATTTCAATAAATATGTATAACTCATAGCTGTGTGGTTGTTTTTCTATTTCAGTTTTACTATCTGTTCAGATTAACAGATTTTTTTATTTTTTTATTTTTTGTCTTCCACATATTGAATATGGAAAGTGGTTGTTGTTTATCACTTGAAATTAGCATTTGAGGTCATTAATCATTTAAAATGAATCATCTGATTATTAGTGTACTCGATAAGGTTTGGTTAGGACAAATAAATATTTATCTTAGATTTTTTTTATTGTAAGATATAGAACATAGCAAGTGATGAGAATTCAGATATGAAATGTTTTCTAATGAAACGTGGTCTTACATTTTAAACCGCATTTCAAGCGGAGTTTTGTTATTGAACGAATTTGTGTTTGAATCAATCTTATGAATCATTTTTCGTTCACTTCCTCGTTTTAAAGCGCGTGAATGCTTCCCTGCGCTCAAATCCATTAAAGGCCACATGTTTAAAAATAAATGATCAAATCAGTGAATTAATTCAAAAGAGCGTAGTTACGAAGAACACATTAGGTAGCAGTGCAGGCAAAATAAAAGCCCTCATAACTTCTCAAATAGCTAGTTGTTTTCGCTACAACATTTAATTAAACTTAATTTAAAGCATTGTTGCAATTCAATCATTATATTTAAATACAATTAATATACGTGTATTATTTTTGTAGAATATTTTACAATCACATTCCCAAAACTGAAACGCCACCGGATGTTTTTGCTTCCACGTGAGAGAGCAGCTGATCGTCCTCGTGCTGTTGATTTTATGCGGGAAGTACAGCAGCAAACACCGGGGCGGTGTGTTTATGGCTTAATAATATATAATTGACTTTGGTAGTGTCAAGTTTGCCATGACCAATAAACACAAATCATGTGGTATCGTCTTTTGGGTACTTTTACCTTTTAGTGTGCCTTTTTCCTGAAGTTGAGAGCTGCAGTCTGGGATAAAACAGACAGTTTAGTTATATAACAGACACATTTTTAAAGTAATTATTAACAGTCCAAACTCTGTGAAATGAATGTTCTCCATATTATAGGTATAATGATCTGGCCTACAGATGGATTTCACTTGACAGCTGGACTTACACTACATTATTCTCAGTACCTAGTCATGTTCGGTAACCCTCCAAGTCCAACTAAACCGGACCTCTGAATTGTAATATACATCTAGAGCAAGAATGTCAAGGATGTGGTGGTTTATCATAATATAATAACAATCATGTAATATATTTAGACAGGACCACAGATTGAAAACTGCTTTTTACAGAGGGAAAGGGAAAGCTGACGACAGTCTCTACTGTTTCTCTCAAAGGAGTCGCCATCGGAAAGATCTTCAGGATTTTGAAGTAACTGATTTGCTGAAGGATGAAGAGAATGTTCTCCAGGTGTGGATTATTTCAGCTGTGACATTCATCTCAGAGGAGTCATGCTCACACTGTATAGGAAGGACAGTGTCATGTTAACTTTATCAAACAATGTAACACCCAAAAAATGTTTTTTTTTTTTTTTTTTTTTTGGCTGAAGTACTGACTTTAAATGAGTATGTATCCAATTTACTGTATGTTTAATTAATTAAATAAAATAGTTAGTGGTTGAATTTTTGGTCTCATGGTGTATTCAGGCTCCAAGCTCATTTAGCTGAAACTGGGGTCATCTTTCCCCACTCTGGGTACATGAAAGAGAAGGGATTTTAGACATTAATATTGTATCAAAATAAATCAAGATAATATGCAAATCCCTCTTTCCTCCATATCCTTGTCCTGCTTCTCTCCATGTCTTTCTGTCTTTCTCTGTATCCAGACTCTGAACATTCAAGCTGTAATGTTGAAGTGGAATTCTTCGTTGACATTTTTGTCTCATCTAAGGGTCTCGTCCATCTGTCCATACCATTACTGCAGTCAGAGGCAGACTTTCAACTGTCTCTTACACCTGGACAGAGAAAAAAGTCCTTTGTCTTGCAGCTCAATCAGGTGAGATCAGTTCTAGTTAGCATGATTAGTACATTGCCTATCATTTTAACAAACATTTCAAAGGAAATGTCACATACATACTGTATATCAGTGGTAGTTTTTTTTTTTTTTTTTTTTTTAATATTATTATAGTTGAGGATACTATTTAATTAATGTTCTAATTTAGTTTTTATTTATCATTTTAATATGATGATAAATGATGTGTTCACTTTAAGAGTGTAGGTTTGTGGTGGACGTTTGGAAATGTAGAGCAGACACTATATGTCCTGATGATAAATGTTAACTTAGAGGATGGAGAGACATTTAATGCAGGAGCTGAGTTGGTCCAGGAGCCTATAGCCTCGTTCCTGGACTCGGCTTCTACTTCTGGATCAATGGGAAACCAATTTTCCTGAAGGGTTCAATCTGGATTCCTGTTCATGCCTTTCAGGACCAGGTTACCCCTGGACTTTAACTGCAAGTGAGCTTTATAAATTAATGTTTAAAATTTCCTTGTTCTGTAAATCTGGGCAACAGCACAGTTCCCTTTAAATCTAGTTTTCATATTCTCTATACACTCAAATGCATTTTAAGATAATATATTAATATTGAATGAATGAATGTATTAGGAACATGTCAACTAACCTTCTCCTTACCTAGCATAATGGCCTACGTCACCGAAAAACGGATTAAGTGATTTATATTTAATAAACAGTGATCCTTTGCCTAATAATAGCCAACCACTGTAACCATAGATATTACCAGTAATTGATCACATTAAATCGGTAAATGAATGAACGTCAACTACGTCAACTTCCTCTCTGTAGAATTATCCAAATAACGTTATATGACAATAATTACTAGAAAACAATGTCAAATGTGTCGTTCTTGTATTTCCTCCTCTCCAGTGGGTGGCGATAGTGCTCCCTCTCAAATAGACAACTTGAAAGCGAAGAAACACTGTAGGAACAGCGCTGATTTTACAGTCTATGGAACAGAGTAAAGAGTAAGCAGAGGTGGGTAGTAACGAGTTGCATTTACTTCGTTACATTTACTTGAGTAATTTTTCGGGGTAACGAATACTTTTCGGAGTATATTTAAAGATGGGTACTTTATACTCTTACTTGAGTACATTTTTTGGGAAAAATCTGTACTTTTACTTCGTTACTGTGGGCGACTGTCCTCTCGTTACTTTATCTTAATGCAATGAATGTTATAAATGCTTCAGTTTATTCCAAACGCGCTGTCTACTTTTCTCTGGGCAATGAGCGATGCCCATTCGCGAATGATTCATTCTTTTGAGTCAACTCTGTTCAAAGGCTTGATCAAACCAATTGGCAAACGAGTGAATTGGTTCATGAATCAGTTTGATTGAGTCGTTCAGTTCCATGCTGCACGCGCTGAGCTCTGAAGCGGTTCACTCAGAGTTGTAACGTTTAAGATCATCAGCAGCGTTGAAAACGGGGCTATGGAACTGCACTGAATTGAAAGCTAATCTGCAAAGGCTATTATTTGCTTGCGATGGAGATCCTTATTAGATGAACGCGTGTGCTGTCTACTGTTTAACAGGTAATAACTTGGGCTACATTCGATTACAGTACACGATACCACTGTGACATTAGTTTGTTGTACGTGTGTGGCTTATAACAGGTTGAATGCAGCTTCCAAAAGACAAAGAATAGCCGATTAAGATTTTATTAATTTTAATACAATCACACCAGTGCGAGTACGTTCAGCAAGTCATATCATCAGCTGCTAAATTCAGATCTGTGATCGCTTGCTGGCGCTGAGCCAGAGACAGACGCGTTTTTACAGCGCTGCGCATTAACCAATCACACACGGTTCTGTTGAGCTTTTGAATGCAGTGGCCAATCAGAAGTGTTCCGATGAGTCATCGCTGAAATGCCGGTGCTTCCTTCACTCGCTCGCTGACTGAATACCTCTGTCTGCCGAATTCTCTCGTCAGAAACAACAAAGTGCAGATGTGTGTACGAATCTATAATTAAGATATTGATTTCACAGTGTTAACAGTTTCAGTGATTTTAATGGTAGTTTCTGAGAGTGAATGAAATCTAGACTGTCAGTGAAAATTATGTTTAATAATGTAAATGTTATTTGCTCTCTTTCTGAACAATGAAAGATTAGTAGCAATATTTATATCACATTAATTTTCAATGTTAAATTTACATTTAAAATAAAGTCAGTCGTATTAAAAATATGTTATGGCATGATACCTATATTTGTAACTTAAATAGACAGGGTTTTATAATAAATTACATAAATTAGATTAAAGGCTGATGAAATATATACATTTATACACACACACATACATTACATACATTTTTTGTCTATATATCTATATAAAAAAAGGCTCCGTATATATGACCCAAAGTAACTAGTAACTAACTACTTGAGTAGATTTTTTATCCGATACTCTTTTACTCTTACTCAAGTAACTATTCAAGACTAGTACTTTTACTTTTACTTGAGTAAATATTTCTAGAATTACTTTTACTTTTACTTGAGTAAAGTTTTTGGGTACTCTACCCACCTCTGAGAGTAAGTCATTAATTTTAATTAGTAAATAGCCTGTAAATCTTGTCTTATCATGATCGAGGGCTGATTATTAGGTATGCTATGTAAATGCACAAGCTGCAGTTATATCGATCTCTAGATCTGAAATGTTGATCACTTACAAGACTTGATTATGACAAGACAGATGTAATAGGATTTGACATACACAGTCTTAAGCTTTCAGTGCAATTACTCCTGATATCATGCTTCATTTTAAGGGTATGGCTGAGGTGCAGATTCGTCTCTACCGGGAGGAAGATCATGAAGAAGTGAAGGAGGTTTTTACTCTTGGGATGAGCGAGCACATCCCATCGTCCTGCATGCACGTTCTCAAACAGCCCCTAGTGCAGATGTTTCTGGGATGTGTGTTTTGTGCTTTACTGACCAGCTCAAAGTCCATCCTGTTGCCTGTACTAGCAATCACGCTGCTTTTGGCCGCAGGCAGGCAAAGTGTGAATTACATTTTTACTAAGTACATCCAGGTATGTCTTGAGAAAGATCTTAATCACATTCAGCAGACCTACCTGGATCCACCCCTCGCCTGCTTCTGGGTGGCTGAGAGCCAGGGTCGTGTCGTGGGCACCGTAGCGTGTCTGCCTGCAGAGACAGACCAGAACTTCCTGGAACTGAAGCGGATGGCTGTTAAAAGGACTCACCGTGGACAAGGCATTGCTAAAGCACTGTGCCGTACGGTGGCTGACTTCGCTTTTGAACGTGGTTTTCGAGGAGTACTGCTTTACACTTCGGTGGTCCAGACAGATGCTCAGAAGCTCTATGAGCACATGGGCTACCAGAAGCTCAGAGAATTTAGTGTTCCTGAGACAATCGCCAAGCTGACTAATTTCACATTGATGGAGTACCGGCTCATCCTCAAACAACATCACAACTGAGGTTGAGATCTCCAAGCAAAACCACCAAGGCTTTTTAACACTGGTTCAGATGACTAATGAAGCACACCACTACCATCGTTTGTCTGTTTCTTCTTTAAATCATCAACCTTGGAAAAAAAGGATCCATTCTTTTATATGTATATATGTATATGTCTGTGTTTTTATAAACTTCATATATATATAAAAAATGTGTGTTTTTATACATTGTGAATAAAAGCCTAAATTCATCATATAAAGTGATCATATCTCTTCACTCAATTCATATTTGTTTTCTGATGCCTTTATGACCTTTTTGGATCTTTCATTAAAAACAACAGTAACACTTTACAATAAGATACATTAGTTAATATAGTTGTTAAGGTTAACCGTTTATGAATTAAACATCAAAGTGTGTTTAGCTTAACACAAAAAAAAAGTCGGCAAAAAAAAATAAGAGTGCTCTATGCATAAAACTGCTTTTATTTGCAAACCCGCAACTTTTCACTTCACTTGGACTTGAGTTGTGTGGATTTACTTGTGGATTATAACGATGCTTCTATTAATTTTTAAGTACATTTCCATTTTTAGAAGAACTATTCATTTAATTTAGACAATTAATTTAAGAATAAATGAACTGAGTCCTATTACAACCCTGTTGCAGGCATGCTGCTTAATCAGGATTTTAAACTAGCTATTTAGATATGTCATCAATGTGGTCAAGCAACCTGACTCAGACGTTTCAGACTCTATTTCCCCACCTTTTCGGTGTAAGTTCATCCCATAATCTCTCATTGTATCAAGGGAGTGGCGCGTGCGTGTGTGTGTGTGTGACGTAGCGCTCCTCAGGAAGTAGCTGTCACAACCACATTGTACGGGAATACACACAGCTCGCTTAGTTAGAACAGCTACAAAACATCACGGTAAGTTCAAATGCATGGTTTGAATTAAAGTGCATGAAAGAACAGTTCAATGGCATCACACCCTCCAATTTCCACCTGATTGTATTTACTAATCATTCTCAGTTGAGGGATGTAAGGCTGTAGTATAAATAGGCGGTGGCTGATCGATGAGAGGATTGATGGGCTGCTGGCGAAGCCTTCAGCCTCTCCTTGAATTCATTGTTTTTACTTTTCACTGCTACAGCATTTACCAAAGTTACAGTTAAGAGTGAAGACTGTCATATTTATTTTTTTATTTATTGATTCATGTTGGGGGAGGGGGGAACAGACGGACCAGGCTGGCAGGTGCATCATCAGTTGATCATCACTGCACGGGAATAAGCAAATGTGCATAATCACACTGCTTTCATAACTCTTGTATACAATAAGTAATTCATTTGTGCTCCGTGTCATTAAGAGTATTCCCCCCCCCCCAAAAAGACAATTTTATCTAAAACCTTTTTGCAACAAATTGTTTACAATTGTATTTTATTTATATGTGAACAAATTGTGAAATGCTTACATGTATATATTTACTATATATTACATCATATTATACGTTTACTTTGCTATGTGAACAAATTATAGACACTCCCCCCACTATATATATATATATATATATATATATATATATATATATATATATATATATATATATATATATATCAAGTTCCAGTTGAGCTTTATTGTCATTCTGCTACATGTGTGGACAAACACTCACAGGACCACGGTGCTACATAAATACAGACATAAAACAATTTAGTAAAACAGTATAAACCTATACACAACTAACCTACTGACAGATTTTGACTTTGAATATACTATATATAAATGTTAACCTAAACATTGACTGACACATTATTACAATAAGATATAATGCAAAGTCTCACACTAATGTGAAGTGATAATTAAGCTAAAATTGTTTTTATAAGTCAATGTTTTTCTTCTTATGTTGTTATTCTGTTTATCCTCTCTGTCCCTGATCCTCTCTACATTTACTAGCATTCAAACCTTGAACATGCCTGACAGACTGTAATGCTGTGCATCACTGATAGAGATAAGAGGCACTGTTTCATGAAGTGATCAGAGGAGAGCAGCCATTGTATAATTTATTTGTGCATTGTCTGAATGTCTGCTCAGACTGACCCACAGTTGCCTACTGGTTTTTGTGAGCACAATGTTTTCAGCTGTGCACCTGTCTCTTCCAACTGTATAAAGTGTGTAGCAAACATCAGCATTTGCTTTCTATGCAGAATGTGTAAAACAGAAATAAGCCCCGGGGATTCAGCGCTGTTGTAGTTTATAAAGAGCATTAATCCTGTCATTGCGCATGTGTTTTTGTTTGTCAGTCTGTCGAGGCTGTGCGCACTTCTCCTCACTGAACTCACTCTTCATGTTCAGCTTTATATTGGAAGCTGCGTCACATTCAAAGAGGCCTGGAGAGAAACAAAAGAGTCTTAAAGAGACCTGCTGCCTTAAACATTGTCTTATTATATGCTAATCATGTGAACATTTGTGTGTGAATGTTGTCTTTGAACAAAAACGTTCTGGCCCTGGGAGCCACGGTAAAGAGTACATGGATAAACCAGTGATCATCTCCGTACATGGCCTTTAGTAATCCAGTGATTAATATGTAAAGGATAATGTACCGTCAGCTGGTTATTATCACAAATCCCAACAGTGTAATAAGGACTCTCTTGTATCACCCTGAAGATGTTCATATTTTGCAATAATGTAATGTAAAATAATATAAAAATAATGGACATAAATATTTAAGTTTCTATCTGTGATGCTCAATTATATGGTTTAGCATCATTATGCAAGAATATTTTAAAGCAAAATGTTGCCATTTTTCCATCAGTCAAATATTTCAGAGCTATAACAATCATTTAACATTGTATGATAATAATAATTTAATATATAATAAATAATTGAAATGCTTACAAATTATTAAGCATACAGTCACCTGTTTCAGTGTAATAAACAAAAATGCTATTTATTTAATGTCTTGAAGGGTCATAGAATATAAAATCATGTGTGCAAATAAAACTGATTAATTTTGCAACTATGGGCCGATTTAATTTGCTTTTGACTACCATTTTAACTAGCTATAGCTGCATTTATATTTAGTAATAATTGTATTTAGTATTGTATTTAGTATTAATTGTATTTATTCATATTTTAAATGAGATGTTGTTTTTATATTTCCACTTTTTTATTTTAATTTTAGTTTAAATTTTAGTGCTTGTGTATTTTTTCCCCCCAATTTCCTATTTAAGTTCAATACATTTTTATTTCAGCTTTAGTTAATAACAATACTGAGCTGTACTGTAAATGAAAATTTACCTTTTAATATACAGTAATTTTTATGTTTATTGAGTGTTGGAGGGCTTTAGGACCCAGTTGTGCTTCCTTTGCTCTCCTGCAGAAGGCAGTGCAGACATTAGCGCAGTTGCACTGCTCTCACACACTCACCTACCAACACAGATCAGTCAGACAGAATTACACACACACACACTCACACACCTCTCATTCCAACTCTATCTAATGCTGAGATCCTTCTGACAGTTCACATGTTATCGGGTTCATCTGAGCTCAGACATCCAGTAGGACCCCCTCTGGTGTCTTTCCCTGTGTCCCCTCTGGGGTTCAGTCTGTATCTCTGCTGGAGCTGGACCAAAACGCACATCTCTGATACACATCCTATGGACAAAGGCTTGAGTGATAAGAGTTAGGTGGAGATAGAGAAAGACAGACAGAGAGATAGAGAGACAGTGGGTTGGGGGATTGAAAAGCCTGAGCTGGTTGCTGAGGCAAGGCAAGGAACCGTTGTCAACAGTGACGCAGGAGCAGCATGTCTCAGATGAAACGATACACTTACAGCAGGGTGAGTGACATGCAGTGGACACACTTTCTGTTTCTGTCTGTCACATGTGAATACATGCACATTTTTAATCGTATGATGCTGTGAGTGTGGGCATGCAGGTGTTGTAGCATGTGTCAGACGAGAGCACGCGTGATCTCAGTCAGCCTTCTGGAATTTGTAAGGCTCAGCTTTTAGCTAAAATGCATTTGCTTGTGTACAAACTCCTACAATCAATTGCAATCAATTTTGTATGTATGAGGCAGTTTTTAACTGCAGGCCAGTAATGGTGCGATGCAATTTGTGACAGTTGCTGAGTAACAAAAAATCACAAAACAGATTAATGTGATAATTTTGATGCTCATTATTATACTATTTTTGCTTTTTCCCTTTATTTGATTGTCTGCACTGTATGTCATGTTATCTTGGACTAAAGGCGTTTTGTAAAATCATTTTAAATGTGATTCTGTTAAAGGGTCCACCCAAAAATGAAAATTCTGTAAGCATTTACTCATAACTTTATTTGGACAAAAATGGAAGTCAATGGGTAGCAGTACTCTTTGGTTTATTTAAAATATCTTCTTGTATATTCTGCATTCAAAGTCATACAGATTTGGAACAACATGATGTGATTAAATGATGACAAAATGCTCATTTTAGTGTGGACTATCCCTTTTAACTTGACTACAGCCCAAATCCTATTATTAACAAACTGAATCAAAGCTTTAGCTCAACATAAGTCTTATTTTAAACCTGGTTAAATGTAGCCTTTCTGGCTAGATCTCCAGACATAAATCATACGCCCTTTTCCAGTATAAAACATTAGGCAGCACTACTATGAACATAAAACACCAGTTTAAATGGACTGTTAGTGAATATAGTGATGCATCCCCACAAGGATAGTAAAACCAGAAATCATATACTGTATATTATTGAGCAGCCAATAGCACCCCATGAAGAAAACAGATTAATAAACATATGGCAGATATGCTTTAATGGTATAATCTAAAAATGTTCCAGGGTTAGAGGATTCAATTTAGTTCAATATAAAAAAATTACAAATAAAAGTCAAGAAGATAAAGTTTCCACCATGATAGAAAATGTATGAGTGTTTTTAATTATTCATGTGAACTTATTCCCTGAAACTTTTTGTGGATTTTAAGAGCTTTTATAAGAGGTTTACTAATCAAATATACACTCTTATATAAAATAATGACATGCTTTTACATTTATTTGAAAGCATTTGGACAAATATTTGATGGAGAAAATATAATAAAAAAAAATATAAAGTACATCAGGCATCTCCTTAAACATAGACACTTTCTGTCTAGCACATGACTCACACATGGGAAAACCTCTTCCATTTAAGCTTCAGTTTGTAGGGAATGTAAAATTATTCAAATTCTTGTGTTTCACTTTTTAACAAGCTCGACATGATCTATATCAATGTAGACATTCCTAAACCCACAGTTTTACTGTGTACTAACACAGTTAGTGACTTAAATCTGCTGAGTCACAAGTCAGTTTTCAGTAACTCCCATGTCCTGCATGTGCACATGACGTATTCTTCAGCTGAATTTAGTATTTGCCAGTAACGATCTGTGTAATGAATCAATGTCACACTTCAGTGAGCCGCTGCCAGTCTATGCACAGCTCTCTGTTTTTGAGTTGCAGGAGAGGTCACATCTATCACTTCTTTTCTCTTTCTATTGTTCCATTGTAACCTTATAATGTTCCCAACTCTTCAGCGCATTTAGAGTTTATATTTGAGTCAGCAAGATAATAAATAACACTGCAGGTACTGTGCCTTATCTTGTTATCTTTATGTGACCAGTAATTATTTTTAGAATAAAGTAGTTTCAGAAATAAAACTCAGCCTCTGTGTGACAGTTTAAATGACTAAATGGATGTGAAATGGAGCAGGTCTCTCAGGATCAGCTGGTGTGTGTGTGTGTGTGTGAGAGAGATAGATGGTTCCTGAACACTGTGACTGCAGGTAACAGTGATGTCTTCTGCAGTTAAAATTAGGGCTGCGTCACAAACTTTTCAGCCATGAGCTCTGGTCTGAGTGCTCCTAAATAACCCTCAATTGTCCTCTTAGACATATAATCTAGAGGGCATGAGAGACTTATTCAGATACCTAATGAGGTGCCTGCAAATGGCTTTAACTCCCCCAGATTGTCTAGTCACAGTGTGGTTTTACATTTATTCCACAAAATGTCTGAATGTCATTGCATTTGATAAATTATACAGTTGGTCCGAATCTGACTGGCTGAGTGGCATTGCAAATGTGCTGAAATACAGTGCAACATCAGCGGCACAATTGACTGTTTGAATCACTCCACTTTGCATTTGTGTGCTGTCCGTATGTTTAATAATTATTTTTCATTGACTTTCTGCAAGCTGACTCACTCTTACAACATTGAATCATTCCAATTCATTCTTTCTGAAATGAAAGTAAGCTGTCTTTATTATTAGCCATTGAATCGTTCATCCAACCGATTTGTTCAAAAACATTACTTCGGATCAAACACATGGATATTGGTTCTGATTTGGCTTTGTCTGAATCTATTGTTGCTGACAAAGTAAAAACAGAAAAAGAAACTGACAATGTTGTGTATTCAATGTAACTATTCTAATAACTTAATATGGAAGTAATGTAGTTATTTATTTATTTAATAATTTAAGGGTTTTTCTCTCTCTGTTATAATAACTTCTTAGAAATACCCAAAGCTGTATTTCTAGTTCGTAACAGAATTAATAATGGAAGCTTGGAAACATTTTAGGAACAGACAACACTTGGAATGCTTTTATATTACTATATACAAAAAGGTATGGCTAAAGTTTCCACGGTAAGTGTCTATATACTTTTTAGGGACACTGTTTGTCAAATCATAAACCCTTCATCAATCTGCCATTTTCTTGATATAATCAAAAGCTCTTTTGGTCATTTAAGGGGTTTTGTCTCTTGTCCTCAGACCACCAGCAGCGGCAGCAGCAGGATGAGTTCAGATGGAGGGGGGCGGCCTATTAAGGTGGGCTCTCTGGTTGAGGTCATTGGTAAAGGTCATCGAGGCACCGTGGCATATATTGGAAACACCCTCTTTGCCTCTGGAAAATGGGTGGGCGTCATTCTAGAGGAAGCTAAAGGCAAGAACGATGGCACTGTGCAGGGTAAACGATATTTCACCTGTCAGGAGAACCATGGGATATTTGTACGCCAATCACAGGTACTCCCATGTATGCTTGCTCATACAAACACTGACGGGTGAAAACATCTACATGTTCTTCTGCTGAGTTCCTCGAAACTGCTGTCATCTCTTGCAGATTCAGTTAGTAGAAGATGGGGCCGACACGACATCTCCTGACACACCTGAAGCTGCCACCTCCAAAATGCTGAAGCGGGGTGGGCAAACAGTTTTAGGCACATCTCTGCTTGCAGCCATATTCTGTTTCACAACAAATTGTAATGATCTCATTTTATCTTTTATTTTCTCAGAGATGATTGAAGGTCCAAAGTCAAACAAAGTGGTGAGTGAAGAAAGGGGTTTCAACATAACAAATATGGTCTTAAGTTTAAACAAGGAACACGTTTTTAATGCAATGGACACTTCTTCCTTGAGCCCATTGTGTAGGCTCTTAGTAACAGCCAATCAAATTAGAGCTGTCTATCTGTTCCCTGTTTGTGTGTAATACACTATACACTGGGCAGTGTGTGCATGGACTGTGGGTATGTCATCTGAGGCTACTTCAAAAAAAAAGTATTGCATATTTCCTCTCCTTTCCAGCAGAGGGGGATATAGTAACACTCTCTTGTCATGACATATTTCTCATCCTGTATCTGTGTCTGTAAAAGTGGACCATGTTTCTGATTACCTGCTGATGTCACCTCTTACATGAATTTAACAAGCATGTATTTGCACTTTGTAAATCCTCCCAAGCAGAAAAAAAACATACTATATTGCATGAACACACATGTAGTCTTGTGAAAAAGAAGTGTACATAATTGTATTGAATGTGCACTTGTTGTGTACTTCAAATCTTAAACGTATATTTAAAAAAAACTGTACTTGCAGATAATACACTAGTCCACTTATGTGTACTTAGAGAGAGTATACTTTCATGACTATGTTTCTTAACACACTTAAGTACACATAAAAGGTTTTACTTAATTTTAAAAATCATATTTCAATAATCTTTTGTTATGCTTTAAAGAAATACACTTATTTTAATGTGTTGACTATTAACATACTAAAACACGTTATGCACCACTGTAGTGTGTTATTTGATATTACATTTAAAGATTATACATTTGAAATGTATACTAAATTGCAACTTCATCATGGCAAATGTGTAATTACAAATATATTTGAATAAATGTCATGCAAGTTTCAGTAGAAACAACATTAAAGTATATTTTATAGAGTATAGTTTACCATGAGTGCTTGTCAGTTCCTTTAATGGTACACTTTAACCATAATGCAAAGACAAAAAAAATACTTAAATCCTACTTAAATGGGTCAAAAACACCATTCAGTTGCATTTCATTTAAATATAATACATTTTCATTTTTATTTATTTATAAAAAACAAGCAATTAGGTGTCTGAAGACATTACATTCAGTTTGCACTTAAATATTTGATTTCCGCAATGTGCTTATTTTTCACAAGGAATCCTAAATCTACACTCACTAATACAAACATGCATGAGAGCAAACTGTTTTTGTTACAGACATTTTATAAAGTCTGTCTACAATGCAAAAATATTATTGTGCTGCTTATGTGGGAGTCTTAGTGTGTTTGTATTTGAGAGACATTCAAGCTCATTACACACACACTGAACAAACTTTAATCTGTCACCTCTTCCTCCTCCGTCTGAGCATGCAGCGAGGAACCAAACCCAAAAAGGTGCTGCATGTTTCTCTAACCTCTCTTTCCATTGCAATGGTAATATTGAACAGCCCTGCTGCATGGCATCACACAAACAGCACATTACCTGTGTGTGTGTGTGTGTGTATGTGTGTGTGTGCGTGTGTGTTCATCATCAGTGGTTGTTTCTATATTGTTTCTGTTAATTGTATGTTCATTTATTCATGTGTGCTAGTGCTTTGCTAGCTAGATGGCAGTGTTCTTTGATGAATGACTGCTTTTAAATGGATATTATGAGTTAGCATTCTGAGTATGATGTGTTTATGTGTATGAAACAGTCCTAGTGAACATGTGAGGGAAAGAGATTTGACTTAATATTTTACAGTATATAGTGCATTTTGTCTGTTCAAGTTTGGTGTTACCCATTACTTTTTTCCTGAGATTGCAGAGTCTTTGAAAAAAAGTTGTAAAAATTAGTTGTGTTTAGTGTGATTTTAATTAATATGCATTATTTTGTACATTCTTAAAGGTTTTAATGCACACGTCTTTCTTTATGTGAAGGCTGCACATGTATCCTAGTCATTTATCTCATAAATTGGTGGTAAAGATTGATATGAAAATCCTTAATTGAATCACTACATTTGTATCTTTGTTCATCCTCACTTATATACATTTCAAAACAAATATTAACACTTTTTTTTATTAACTATTTTTTTTTTAGATGTATCGCAAGTACAGTGATTAAACAAATAAAAAATAGTTTATATGCCTCATTCAAAACGTTGTGACAATTACATGATTGTATGAAATATGAAATCTTACGTGTTAATTAATTCTAAGTACAGAGTCACTAATAACATAAATGCCGGCCACTGATATGACAAATTAAGACTCGTATAGAATACAGAGAGAAAACAGTGAAGGTCCAGGATTATGTTTCATGTTTGTTCAGCCCTCTCTCTGTTTTCTACTACACAGCACTTTTCTCTCTTGCAGAGCTGTAATGTGATATATCAATCTTTCTCAAACCCTGATGGATCCTCAAATAATGATGTGCACGCTTTTACAAACCGCAGTAATGCATTTAAAATATACAGAAACACATTTCATAACATGCTTTATAAAGAATTAGGGGTAACATGTTACAATAAGGTCCCATTAGTTAATGTTAACTAACATTAACTAACTGTTTTTGGGTGTACATATATGCATGGGTTAAATTTGTGTCTAGATATATCCTACATTTAAACTATAAGTTGCTTAAACTTGGTCGGCCTGCACTCATACACAGACATGTTCCTGACTGGAGAGCCCATAGAGATACTAATGGAGTGTTGCTAGGATACAGGCCAGACTCCCATCAGTCCCTCCCTCTCTCGCTCTTACTGCCTTTGTTCCAGCCTGTCTCTCTCTCCGTCTCTCTGTCTGGAAGGAGGGGTGGATGTGATGTAATGTGCCTGCTAGGCAGCAGTTGGCACAGCAGAGCAGCACTGAGAGCTTATGAGTGGAAAGAGCAGGAGAGCCAGAGATGGATGCAGAGAGAGAGAGGCGGCTGAATGCCTAAAGGACAGCGTTATAATCAGAGAAGTGTTTGGAAAGAGGCTCAGTTCGGTTCCTGTTGAAGAAAAAGGATTTCATCAGTAGTACAAGGGAGGAAAGTTATTTCAGCTGCAGCAGAGACGACCTGCAACACTGTCGCTGTTTGTCTCCCTCTGTGTGTGTGTGGCTAGCACTTGCCAACTGCTGTATGAGTGTTTTTGTGGCTTTGCTCTGGGCTTGGCCTGCTCTCATCTCGATCTGCTGTTAATGTGACTCAATCCTTTCTCCTGCTCTTTTTCTGCACCTGGTGCGTTTGTGTGTGTGTGTGTGTGTGTGCACCTGTTTGTGTCTTTCCTCTTCAATCGTCAAAATGATGAGACAGGCACCTACGACTCGTAAGGTACAAAAGATTGTTTACTACTTCTGTAAATGCAAAATGCTCAGTGATGTATTGTTTGTGTGATTTTGGAGATAATTTTCTTTTACTGGTTGTTGGTGCATGTGATAGGTTGTTTAGTGATAAGTACATTTTGTTCTCTTAATAGATGACTGTAACTAAAATGATCTGATGATATACAGTGGTTTTTTAATGTTTTTGTATTTTAATGCAGAATATCAAAACTTGGAATTATTCATTTGAATTAATACAGCTCAAACATAATTAACAAGCTAAATAATTCATAAAAAGTTTGTTCTGAATTCATATGACAAAACAATAGGCATATTTTACTAAATTATTCTGACACATTCTGGTTAGTGGATCATATTTATAATTAAAGTAATGCACTACACATGCAGTTTCTTTGAATGGACACTATGTGAAAATTATACAAAAACAGATGCCACTTTGAATTAAATTTTTTCTAATTTCTAATGAAATCCATTATGTTTGCATTCACTACTGTTCACTACTGTTCGTCCATTCAGATTTGGTGTCAGTAAGATTTGTTTTTTATTTTTAAATATAAATTAATACTTTGATTCAGCAAAGGCATACTACATTTACTAAAAGTAACAGTAAAGACATAACACTTTATACAAATTATTTCAAATAAATACTGTCCATTGAACTTTCTATTAATCAAAGAATCCTGAAAAAGTGCATCACTGTTTCCACCAACATATTAAGCAGCAACTGTTTTCAGTATTGATAATAATAATAATAATAATAATAATAATAACTTAATATAATTTGATCAAAATATAAATATAAAAATAATTGTTTAGCCTCAAATCAACATATATTTCTCTAGGATCATGTGACTTTAAAGACCAAAGTAATGATGATGAAAATTCAGCTTTGCATAACATGAACAGCTTTGCATAACATTGTTTATATTAAAAATTAATTAAATTAAAATAAAACTTAACATCCTTGGTGAGCATAAGATACTTATTTTAAATACAATATTACTGACCCCAAACTTTTATATGATAGTGTAACTTATGTAACTGATGTATAGATTCAGAATGATGTGATACAAAATGTATGTGCAGTAGGTATATACCAAATAAATGATCTCTACAAAAACACAAACATGTGCTGAATATCTGTGTGTGTGTGTATGTGTGCATGCATAAACAAGTGTACTTGTTTGACCCGGTTGGTGCCAGGCACTCAGCTTTGCAGGCAGACAGATAGTCCCATAGAGAGGGTTAGTATTTGACTCTTTACGTGCTAAAAAAAACAGAAACATTTTTGATGTTAAACATACAAGCAGTGCTTATCATCATGTGATGGAAAAAAATGATGAAGGTGGTTTATTGAGGTTCACACAGATGCTTTTGGAGTTCTCATTTAATGCATGTGCATTTTTTTCTGTAACTAATTTTTACTATATATGTTTTTTCTCCCGTTTTTTCCTTGCTCCTCTGTTCTTCATCTGTCTTCTGACCCGTGGTGGTCATATATCTGTGTACATTTGTCTTCTCCTCAGACCACCACCAGAAGGCCCAAGGTGAGCTCAGTCCTGCAGGTCACATCTCTGTGCGCTTGTGTTTGCTAAATCTCAAAGAAAGTTTGTGGCTGACAAGATTCACCTGAGTGTTTTTGTTATCAGTGGAGCTTTAGTGATCTCTGCATGTGTCTTCCAGCAAACGCGGGCTGGAGTGGGGGTGAAGGTGGGCTCAGGATCAGCTTCTGCTGGAGAGATGAGCAGCAGTGAACCCAGCACACCTGCCCAAACACCACTGGCTGCTCCAGTTATACCTTCACCTGTGGGAACACTGCCTTCGCCGGGGGCTCCTCCCATCCCGGGACCCAGCAAGGTCAGATGCTTAAAGTCACATGGTTACAGACACAAATATAACCACTATTGAGTAACAAAAACCATAACATGGCTTTTCTCTGACATTCATGTAAATGTGAGAGGTCTACTTGAGTCTCTGCACGCATGCATTCACTCTCTCGCAGGAAGAGGAGTCACTGCGTGCCCAGGTGAAGGATCTGGAGGAGAAGCTGGAGACGCTGAAGATGAAGAGGACAGAGGACAAGGCAAAGCTGAAGGAGCTTGAGAAGCACAAGATTCAGCTGGAGCAGCTACAGGAGTGGAAGAGTAAGATGCAGGAACAACAAAATGAACTTCAGAAACAACTCAAAGAGGCCAAGAGGGTATCAAGAGTACATTTACTGCAGAGGAATGTATCATGATATGAGTGTGGATAATGAAGGTGGCTGATATCCTATTATGTAGGAAGCTAAGGAAGCTCTTGAAGCTAAAGACCACTATATGGAAGAGATGGCAGATACAGCAGATGCCATTGAGATGGCCACACTGGATAAGGAAATGGCTGAAGAACGGGCCGAGTCACTGCAACTGGAGGCTGACGCTCTAAAAGAGAGAGTGGACGAGCTGACCATGGACATGGAGATACTCAAACATGAGATAGAGGAAAAAGGTACAAACATACCCAAACATTCACTACTGTTCAGAAGTTTGTGGTCAGGTGTGATGGCAGAGCTACATTTTCAGCAGCCAGTCTCCAGTCCTCAGTGTCAGTTTATGAAAGCTTCCACTTGAACCCTTTCGCACAATGACAGTATGATTTTGAGATCCATCTGAGAACACTGGGGACAACTGAGGGACTCAAACACAACTATTAAAAAAGGTTCAAACATTTCACTGATGCTCCAGAAGGAAACCACATGCATTAAGAGCAAAACTTTTGGAATTTGAAGATTCTTTTTTTTTCTTCCAGGAAACATGCAAAAATATATACTTCAACAATATAAGTGAATTGAAAAAAAAAGAAAAATTGGATATCTTCATCAAGTTCAAAAGTTTTCACCCCCCTGCTCTTCATGCATCATGTTTCGTTCTGGAGCATCAGTGAATGTTTGAATCTTTTTTAATAGTTGTGTTTGATTCCCTCAGTTGTCCTCAGTGTTAAAAGATGGATCTCAAAATCATACAGTTACTGCTGGAAAGGGTTCAAATATACAAAAGATGCTTTAAAACTGAAGAATATGCTGGACCTGGAGGACAGTGCTCAGTTTAACTGTTCAGAACAAACAAGGGCCTCATGAACAACCATCAAACTTTCACATGCCACTGTATATATGTCAGTATTCATCAGTGACCACAATAAGTGCTTATTAATCTATAAAAACTGGCCTGCAGGATCGGATGGAGCAGCATCTAGTTACCATGTGAGGCAGTTAGAGGAGCAGAATGCTCGACTGAAGGAGGCTTTGGTGAGGTCAGTCTGTAATGAGTCTCATGGTTTATTAACATCAGTGTTATTTGATTTTGATTGTGCTCTGTGAAGATCGTAATATCAATTGCTCTGTGCATTAGGATGCGTGACTTATCTGCATCAGAGAAACAAGAGCATGCAAAGCAACAGAAACTAATGGAGGAGAAGAATTTTGAGCTGGATGCGCTGAGATGCCAGAGAGAGAAACTACAGGAGGAAGTGAAGATGTCTGAGAAAACGATTGATGAGCTCAAAGAACAAGTGAGTTGTGCCACTATTAAAAGTTTATTGTATTTCTTTGAGTTCAAGAGATATAATAATATTTTATATAAATGTGTAATATTTTTATTTATTTATTTTTGCAAGACTAGCCAATCTAGTAACATTCATTAGTAGTTAAAAATGAATTAATTCGACTGAAGTAACATTTGATCAGGGTAAGTACCCCCTGCAAAAAAAAACTACTGTGGGGAAATCATGGTACAGTTATGGTTATATTTTGTAATATCACAGAATTTTTACCATGTAAAATGGTACTGTACCATGGTACTGAATGAATATCATAATAAAATACTATCAATCATTAAAAAACTATGGTACTTCAAGCTATTTCAAACAATGCCGTGTTTTTTACATCCCATATTTAAAGGAAAAATTATTAATTTATAATAATTAATTTATTATTTTTTAAATTAAATTAATTGTTATTTTTGTTTAATTATTATTAAAATGTAATATATTTAAATTTCATATTTAAAAAAATATATATAATTATTGTCATTGTTTAATGTCTAATAAAACTGTGTTTTTGGTTGTCAGTGCACTAAGGGTGTGTGCTCATGATCACTATGTGTGTTCTTGTGTGTGTCAGGTGGATGTTGCTCTCGGGGCGGAGGAGATGGTGGAGATGTTGACCGATCGTAATCTAGACCTGGAGGAGAAAGTACGGGAGCTCCGAGAAACTGTCTCAGATCTGGTGAGTGTTTGACGAGTTTGTGTAGACATGTATGCCATGATGTAACACTATACTGAGGTTTGTGTACATGTGCTGACTTAGGAAGCCATCAATGAGATGAATGATGAGCTGCAGGAGAACGCCAGAGAGACGGAGCTGGAGTTGAGAGAGCAGCTGGATCTGAGTGCTGCCAGCGTCAGGGAGGTGGAGAAGCGGGTGGAGGCGGCACAAGAAACAGTGGCAGACTATCAGCAGACCATCCAGAAATACAGAGAGCTCACCGCACACCTGCAGGTGCCGCTGTGCTTCACAACATACAAACCTCACCAAATCATACGGGAAACGTACGTCACATCATCTGTGTGTGTGTGGTGCAGGAGGTGAACAGGGAGCTGATGAGCCAACAGGAAGCCAGCACCGAGCAGCAGCAACAGCCCGCAGAGATCTTCGATTTCAAGATCAAATTTGTGGAAACCAAAGCGTACGCCAAGGTGAATCCAGTGAAATCCAATGAAACCATGGTGTTTATGTAGTCCAGTGATTCAATTAAGATCCAATTCACAAACTAATTCATGATTTTTTTTCTTAAATGAATCAATGATTGGTGAATCCATTTGAATTGAACAAAGGGGTTATTGGTTTGAATTACAAATTGAATTGTCAAATAATTAATTTTTGTCTGAACTGCAGGATATTATGTTGAACACAAAACGAGCCAGAGGCTATAAACTGGCTGGTTATTCAAATGTCACTATTTAGCTGAGCAGCAATAAAATATAGATATAATGTTTGGGGACTGAATGATTTTTTTAAAGAAATTAATACAATATTACAAAAATTTTTTACTTCAAGTAAAACAAAAATATTTGTTTTAATGTTTTTTTGTTGTTGTTTTAACAAAGAATCATGAAAAATGTATCACGGTTCATGCAAAAATATTAAGAAGCAGCATTAGAATGATTTCTGAATGACTGGAGTAATGGCTGTTGTGAATACAGCTGTGCCATCGAATTATATTACAAATATTACAAAGAAAAACAGTTGTTTGAAATTGCTACAGTATTTGACAATATATATGTTTTAACTGTATTTTGTATCAAAAGCATTAAACATTCTTTCAAAAGCATACAAAAAATCTTACCAACCCCAAACTTTTTTTGTATACCAAAAAAACTCACAAAAACAAACAAATGACAAGTACTTGTATTTAAGCACATTGTTGTGTTGTTAGGGGATGGTGCCTCCTGCTGGTAAAAAAGAAAATGCAATATGTGTCTTTCATGTAAAATGTAAGTCTGTTTGTAATTCTAGGCCATAGAAATGGAGCTGCGTAAAATGGAGGTAGCTCAGGCTAACAGACAGGTCTCACTGCTGATTTCCTTCATGCCTGACTCCTTCCTGAAACACGGAGGAGACCATGACTGCATCCTGGCTCTGCTGCTCATCCCACGACTCATCTGCAAGGTGAACTTTCAGAGTATACGTCTTCATTTGAGCGCTAAGCACTAAGCATGGTCATTCATACCCCCTATGTGCTTTTTTTGTGAGTTTTGATTGAATGTGTCTGTGTGTGTATGCTGCAGGCAGAGCTGATCAGTAAGCAGGCCCAGGAGAAGTTTGAGTTGACTGAGATGTGCTCTGAGAAGCCTGGCTTGAGAGGAGCCGTCGGAGAGCAGCTGAGCTTCGCTGCTGGACTCATCTATTCTCTCACACTGCTACAGGCAACACTGCACAAATATGAACAGTACGTTTACCTAAACTTACACACACTTTCTAACATCCTCATGAGCATTCAAGTCCTCATGACATAGGTTAATGAATGGCCTTATTTTTCTGTGTTGACATGTTTCCTGTTAAAGCAGTAAGTTGGGTAAAGCACCTCAAAAGGCTTGTTGTTTTTTTTTATGATGTCTCTTTATCTCTCTTGCACAGTGCTCTGAGTCAGTGCAGTGTGGACGTGTACAAGCGTGTGGGTTCTCTGTACTCTGAGATGAGCGTTCATGAGCGATCCCTGGATTTCCTCATAGACCTCTTGTACAAAGACCTGCTGGATGAAACAGTCAATGTGCAACCCCTTACCAAAGCTATTAAATACTATCAGGTAGCGTAATGCCATTTTGTAGCACTTGCATTGCAGAACTGTTATAATTTTCCATATATATATATTTTTTTTATTATTCTACTCCACCTTTCTGCAATTAATTCCCAGTAATTCACTTGTATGCTCACCAAGAACGTATTTATTCGATAAAAAATACTGTAAAAACAATAATGTTGTGAAATGTTATGACAATTGAACATTAAAATGTGCTTTATTCATGTGAGGCTGAATTTTAAGCATCAATACTTCAGTCTTCAGTGTCACACGATCCTTCAGAAATCCTTCTGATATGATGATTAGATGCACATTTCCTATTGTAATCATGTTAATGCTAATGTTAATTGACTGTGTTGCTGAATCAAAATTTATTTAAAAAGCCAAATGTAAATGACCCCAAATTTTTAAACGGTAGTATATTTTCATACCTATCCAGCTGAAAAAAAGATGTTCACTCAGTATCATGACTGCAGTAAAGCATCTCCGATGCTACATTTACAGACCAAAGCTTAAAACCTACTGTAAATCTACCTAGTAAACTACTGCTTGTCTTTCAAGCACTGGTGTTGTCTTCAGAATATACAACTCAAGTTACTTATTGACATGCATTTCTCTGTGCTGTAGCACCTTTACAGCATTCATCTCGCTGAACAGCCTGAGGACTGTACCATGCAGCTGGCAGACCACATCAAAGTAAGCAACTCACTTTCTCACTGACGAACACAGAGAGAGAGAGACTCGGATCGGTACACATAGCTTTAACACATATTCATGTGTCTCTTTAGTTTACCCAGAGTGCTCTTGACTGTATGGCAGTGGAGGTGGGGCGTCTGAGGGCCTTCATACAGACAGGACAGGGCGAGGAAGCATTTTGTGTGCTGCTGAAGGATCTGGACACTTCCTGTAGTGACATACGACAGTTCTGCAAGAAGATCCGTCGTCGCATGCCAGGCACAGATGCACCAGGCATCCCAGCTGCCCTCAGCTTCGGAACTCAGGTGACGTGCTTCCAGATCTCATTCATATTATCTCTGTACATTACATTTTTGATATCAAAGCCTTCTGTTGACGGGGTTTATGTGTGGGTAGGTGTGTGAGACCCTGGCAGAGAGCAGAAGGCAGCTGGCCTGGGTGAATGCAGTGCTGCAGGAAGTGGCAGCGGCAGCCGCTCAGCTCATCGCCCCTCTCAGCGAACATGAGGGACTGCCAGACGTCAAACTGGAAGACATGGCCTTTAAAGCAGCTGAACAGGTGTACAGAAAACATGTTTGGGTCACCACAAAAAAATAAATATATATGTCATAATATATAATAACATAATAAAGTCAGTCATACAGTGCAAACTGTAAAAAATTTTTTAAATAACAATGTAAAATAGTATCATTTGTATAATGTACATGTTAAAAACAAAGCTGAGGTTTCAGCATCATTACTCCGGTCTTTAGTATCACATGAGAAATCCCTCAGAAATGCTTCTCATATGATGATTTGCTGCTCAAGTAACATTTCTTATTATTATCAGTTTTAAACAATAGTGCTGCTTAATATTTTAGAAAACTGTGATGAGTTTTATTTTTCAGGATTTTTGATGAATATAAAGTAAACATGTTAATTATTAATAAATTATTGAGCACATAACCATAATATGTTTGGACATTTTACTTTTAAGCAATTCTCATTGCTGTCACTCATTCTGTACTGTTTTAAAAGCAATATAATATAATATAATATAATATAATATAATATAATATAATATAATATAATATAATATAATATAATATAATATAATATAATATAATATAATATAATATAATATAATATAATAGCAAATGGAGATGTAATGCTTTTTCTTTCTTAGATCTATGGGTCGCAGGGCATAAACCCTCAAGAGTGTCTGCGCCAGTCATGCAGTGTTGTCATAGCCACCATGAACAAGATGGCTACTGCTATGCAGGAGGGAGAATATGACTCTGAAAGACCACAGAATGGTGTAAGTCTGTGCTCAGTATACCTCTCTAACACTATGGCTATGCATCTTTGTGCTTGTGTCTCAGTATGTATGTATTGTTGTAGATATCTCCTGTGGAAGTCCGAGCGGCAACACTAAGGGCAGAAATCACTGATGCTGAAGGACTCGGCCTCAAACTTGAAGACAGAGAAACTGTCGTCAAAGAGCTGAAGAAATCCCTTAAAATAAAGGTAGAAGCACTCATACTCATACTCAGCACCTTAAGTTTGAAATAATGTGAAAATGTTGAGTGAAAATGCTGTTGTTTAAGGGAGAGGAACTAAGTGAGGCCAGTGTGCGTCTCAGTTTACTGGAGAAAAAGCTGGACAGCGCATCTAGAGATGCGGATGAGCGTGTGGAGAAGATCCAGATGGTCCTAGATGAGACAATTTCACTCCTGAAAAAGAAGGAAAAGTAAGAGATGACATAGTGATTTTGCACATAACTCCTAAAGTGTGTCTTAATGCCCCAGTATAGTGATGGGGATACTACTGTCAAAAATGAGGCTGTTTTAATCCATAGGGAGTTTGAGGAGACCATGGATGCTCTCCAGGCTGACATAGACCAACTAGAGGCAGAGAAAGTAGAGCTTAAGCAGAGAATCATCAGCCAATCAAAGATGACCATGGACGGCCTGAGAGGAAGCCAAGCCTCTGGCATTGCCTCCATTGTGACTTGTGGCATCACTGCTGGTAAGAGACACATATGGGATTCACTTGAACACTACTTTAAACTATGTCTTTCTTAAGTCTTCATTTTGAACGGTCTAATGTGTCTCCCATCATTTTGTATTCCTTTTAGAAGAACAAAAAGGTAAATTTTTTGTCAGTGTAATGTTTAAATATCTCCTGTCTCTTTTCCTCCCACTCATGTTTTCGCTGCGTGCTGCATGTGTGCTTGAAATTTATTCTTACTTGTGTTACTAGATATTAGCATTTTTAGTTTTTGTTTCACAAAGATTTTGTCATGTTTCCCTTTCATAAGTTGCATGTTGTACTGTAATCAAGAGCCATGCAATGACCATAACTCAATGTCATTTATTGCACCGAATACTTGATTCTGATCGGTCAGTTATGACATTCCTTTCTTTAATATATTTAAGTAGTATTCAATAATGTAGTTTCCTTCCTCATAGCTTCCTACATGTTATTTTACATGTCTCATTTTTCCTCATCTAATATAAAATGTACCCATATAATAAGTATGATAATGTATAGTCAACAAGCAAAAAAATAATCTTTCAGGTTCAAAAATCCTTAAATCCTTAATTTAAAAAAAATATATAATGTGCATTATGACCTACTTTATAAGTCAATGTAATATTTGAAATCTCAGTAATTGCAGCTGTTTTATTATCATCTCTATGCAGTAAAAGGAACAGGAAATCCTGTTTTTATTTAATATTAATATTATCCACCTAAGATGCTTTCTTTGAAATATCAGTGATATAATGCTATAATAAACACTGCCAAAACATGTCAAATGTTTGGGGTTAGTGAGTTTTTTTTTTTTTTTTTTTGAGCGAACCTCAACATTATTGCATTTATTTGATAATAATACAGTTAAAACATTAATATTGTGGAATATTATTATTTTTTAACTATTTTAATATGGATGAATTTTTAGCAGCCATTACTTCAGTCTTCAGTGTCAAGTGATCCTTCAGAAATCATTCTATTATGCTGATTTGATTTGCAATAAACATTTCCTCTCATTATCAATGTTGAAAACTGTTGTGATGCTTAATATTTTTGTGGAAACTTTTTCTTCATGATCTTTGATGCATGGAAATTTCAAAAGAACAGCATTTTTTATTTTTACTTTTTGAAAAATAAATCTTATGCAGCATTATAAATTCTTTATTGTCACCTTTGATCAATTTAATGCTTCCTTGCAGAGTAAAAAAAAAAATATTGAAAAATCTTACTGAACCCAAACTTTTTAACCATGGTTTATATATATGTGTAATATTTTATAAAAATATATGAATTGTCTCTGTGTTTGTTAACATGCAGTAATTTGTTCTGTGTCTGTTAAAGGTGTATGTGTGGCTGCTGGAGTGCAAGTGATAGATTCTCCACTGCTGACTCAGCAGATTGAAGCTCAGCGACTCAGTTTAAAACACCTGAAGAACGAGAACAACAGACTAAAGGTCTCTCCTACTGCTTCACAAGCAGTATTTATTCTGAGGATGTATTCTCACTTTTGTGTTTGTGTGTGCCGCAGGCAGAAAAGATGCGTGCTCAGCTGGCATCTCTTCCTCCTCTGAATGTGCCAAAACTGGGCTGGCGAGAGGGCTGCAGGCCGGAGGTGCTGTCCAGCGCGCTCTACCGCAAAACAGACCAACTGCTGGATACTCTCCTCCAGATGAGTGCCAATGTCAAAGTGGTGGACATCACTGGGAAATCTCCAGGTCTGGCATTATTAGACTTATACAGATGTCTGTTGTCTTTAAAGTAAATACTTCACAGTGTTTGTGTTTTCATTAACAGTGAGTCCCAGTGCGCAGCTCCTAGAGCAAACCGCAAGACTGCAGTCGCTCAGTGACACTCTCGATAGGCTTAAGGTAAATCAGAAATAGCTTAAAAATTAAACAGTCATCATTAAAATTCCTCCTGCATTTATTTAAGCAACCTATTTCTTTGAAGGATGAGGTTGCTGAACATGTAGTGACTCACAGGCCCGGTGCTCAAGTCTCGTCTGATTTCGCCACTTTTCCCTGCGCTTCCTTTGTGAAGGTAAGACAAATACACAGCATGTCATTTTCTCACATTGTCTGGGTCTGTGTAAACCCCTCATTCTTCTTCCTCTGCTCTTTTAGGCAAAGGAGGAGAAGAAAGGAGATGCTGTGCTGGTTGGTCGTGTGATGATGCCTTGCACGCGAGGACAGGAACAGGTGCATCGTCTGGTGCTTTCAAACACACAGTTACAAAGAGTTCATCGCCTTCTCCAGACTTAAAATAATACCAAAAAACCAAACTTGCTCACATTCAGTCTTCAAAACACACGTTGAAACAACAGATGGTGACTGTATCTACGGTTTGACAAGCCCACACAAGTCAAGCATTTTGAGTCCTTTGAATATGATTATATCTACCACACCAAAATCTGTACAATTATACAAAAAGGCTAGACATGCTGAGGACGTTTTAACTATTAGACTTTATTAACATGGCATGAAATGGAGGATTCCGCATGATCCCTGCTGCTTTATATCTGCATACATTTAATAACTTTCTTTCTCTTCCTGATTTGGATTCCCATTGATCCATGTTAACAAGTATTTACCTAAAATGATTAAAGTTCAAACTGTGTATGTTTAATTAGTGTGATTAGACTTAAAATTTTCAACTGATAGACAATAAAACAGGAAAAATTACTAATAAAATGGAAGTAGAGATCCGAGCCATATGATTTGACTAGGAAACAACCACCTAGGAATTACATCACAACATATTAAAGAGCAGTTTACAGGGGTCATATGATGCGATTTAAATTTTTATTTTCTCTTTGGAGTGTTACAAACTCTTGGTGCATAAAAAAGATCTGTAAAGTTGCAAAGACTAAAGTCTCAAATCCAAAGAGATATTCTTTATAAAAGTTAAGACTCTGCCACGCCCCCTTAAAATACCTTGTTTAAACACGCCCCCACATGTCTATGTCATGATGTGGGAAGATTTGTATAACACTGCCCAAATGTTTACGAAAAGGAAGAAGGTTCGACTTTTATGCTAGCTGTTGCCGCCAGCGCTGTGTTGTGGACAAGCGGTGTGTTTTGTTGTGAAAGAGGACACAACTAGAAATCAGTTGTTAAGTTTTATTTACAGAACCTTTCAAACCAAATATACAGTTGTGTGCAACATCTGAACCTTTCCTGAACCTGCAGATTAGCCTACTGTGCACAAAGCTGTTTCTGTAAAGTGAGGCAGTTGTAACATTGCAAGGATAGTCCGGCGCTTCAGACTCACAGCCTATAAGTACGTTTTCAGTAATTATGTCGCCACTGGATGCAACAAATGTCTCGTTTATAATGAGTTTGTACTGTTTTTGTCATGTCGTGCCGGTACCTAGTATTGTAAGGGACATAACTTTTCCGTCACATGCTTGAGGCATTTGGCCAATCACAACGCACTGGATAGCTGGCCAATCAGAGCACACCTCGCTTTTCAGAATGATGAGCTTTGTAAAAAGCATTGCTTTTCTGAAGGCAGGGCATAGAGGAGCAACAATAATGTACATTATATAGAAAATAATGTGTTTTTTGAAACTTAAACCGCATAAACACATTGCATTGCTAAAAAGAAAATTATTTGGTGTATTCGGTGTAATGTCATATGACCCCTTTAAAATCTTTATAAGCATCTCTCAGGCAACTACCTGAAGGACTCTATTATGGCATCAAGTTCTGCATGCACAAGCATTGCTTACATTAGTTTAATTAAAAAAAGTTATCTTTTGTGGTTGTCCAACAAATTTTCATGGGCAAAATCCAGTAATTTAAACTGGGAATCCACCTGATTTGAAATTTTCCAAGGGGGCGAAAGATTTCCCCATTCAAATTGGCCACGTGGATTCATTACATTGATCAGCAGAAAGCTGCTTGCTTCATACGTTCCTAAACTTATGACAATAATCAATGTAGCTTTTTTGATTACAAAATTTCACTAAAGTGACCGCACCTAAATTATCAATCGTTTCACACATAAAGTTTAGTATCAAACCTATGATTTCTCATTTTTTACATGCAGTGTTTACAGACCATTCTGAATCAGGAGGCCAAAGGTTAACAAAAACCCAATTTTTGGGTTATATTTATCTATTGTAACTGTGAACAAGTACACTATAAATGACTCAACTTAGGACTGCTACATTTTTGTCTTTAAAACAAAGATGCTACTATTATTTCTTTGAACAGTCCTCTTCATATTCTCAAAACAGTTACTCGAGTATAAGTCAGGAAAGATAATATGCTCTCATTCGTCTTTCATATATACTATAATCTATATATATATATGACTGTGATGCTTGAATGTGTCATGCCAATGTGCTTCTGTAAAGGAAATACAATACACATTTAAATGAATGATCAGATTTAGTGTCAGGCAAGGGCAGGATATCATCAGGTGAATGCTTCTGTGGGCAAAAATAAAGAAGATATAATATAACAATATTTATTAACTGTTGTATATTTGCTCCAAGAGATTGTCAGTATTCAAGTGGTCTTAAATTAGCAATGGTTTGCTTTATAACTATTGTACAAGTCACTAATCTATTAACTGTATAAAATGCATACTGTTGCTTACAGTATTGTTGAATGTGTTGGCATCTTATGTTTAATGTGTCAATTAAATGTCAGAAATTGTTTGAATTTATTTCAGTATTCTGTATTAAAAATATTTGAATGTATTTATTTTTCATGTGGAACTTTACGCTCCCCAATCGTCTAAACTGCTCCTAGAAAGAGCTTGCATGGATAATACTAATGTGTATACATGAGAAGTATTTGCATTGACTAACAAGAAATGAAAGAGCTTACAGGAACAGTTTGCAGATGAGCCATACAAATGTTGATAGCTGAAATAACCGATCTGTTTTCCAAAGTAAAGAGCCCTGTTTTATAGAACTGGAGAATATATTCTACATGACATGGCATATTACCAAACACATCAGCTTGGATATATTAATCACATTTAGGGTAATTAGAACTAGAAACTACCCATATGATTCTGCAACATATGGATACCAACAGAGTATTGAATGGTAATAACACAGCTCCTCAGAACAATGCCACCATAAATGTAGACCACATCCAAGAGAAGATCAGACGCAGATCATCAGATGCATCCGACATCTTCAACATCCTTGGCCGGGCGAAGGCATCTGGAGAGGATGCTGAGAAAACCAGTATGCAGTGTATGGATATATCCTCACTGATATTCTACCTCGGGATCATATCCAACATTGTGTTCATGGTCTGTGTTGCTCGGGAGCGATATCTGTTGGTAACCTGTCCACAATGTAATGCCTTCTGCGTGAAACTCAAGCAGTCGAGCATGATTTTATTGGCTGTGTGGTTAATTCCATTTGCAATACTCTTTCTGGCTTATCGAGGATATGTGATCTTATTCTCCGTAGCTCTTCTCCCACTCCCATTCCTGGTGTTTATCTTTCTGGATTCTTTTAGAGCCTTATGGTCTAACAAAAACGAGATTCTGCGTATGCAAGCAGTCATCTTGAGTAATTACAGTATGCTTTACCTTGCCTTTATCCTTCATAAACTGCTCAAAGCATTGTCTTTAAACTTGTATCTGATCTTCATCTCTATCTTGGCCCACTGGTGGACCCATTCCTCTCAATCTTCCTTACGAATGGTGTCATATTAAAGGCCTTTCCCTAGTGTGTGAGGACAAACAGTCAGGAGGAAACAGTCTATGTGAATACAGACACTGTTAAAACGGCTTCTGGGGTCTTAACTCGGCTCTGAGAATAAATTCTAATTGAACTTATAATAGCTCATTTTGATTGTTAGCATATTACTGCTTTGTAATCTTTCACCCAAAGATGTCTTAATTCACAATTCTGTCATAATTTATTTACTCACCCCTCATCAAACATGTAGAATCTTCTTTTTCTGTGGAACACAAAAGATATTTCAGACATATCTTTGTATTTTTATGTCCATACAACTGAAGTAAACAGCTTTGGTCACTAATGTCCCTCAAAAAAAGAAAAGATAAAAAAAAGAAGACTATTTTTACAGAACTTAGCAAGTGCCATGGAAGTAGTACACACACTTTGACCAGTAATTTTCTAAGTTGCCTAAAGCAGTATGATATCTTTGAGTGAGGAACAGACTGAAGTTCAAGTCAATAAATAATTGAAAATCTTGACTAGAAATCTACATTAACAGCCATGGTCAGTATTCACTTTCATTGTGTGGAAAAGAGCAGCTTGGCTTTTTACTAAACATCTCCTTTTATGTTCCACAGAACATTAGGAATCGTGGATTTTAAAAGACATGAGGGTGAGCATTTTCATATTTTAATGACTTTCTAACTTTAGTCTGTGCCACAAAGACCATGATCAGACTTTTGCCATTAAAACTCTGTATGAGGACACAAAGCAAACAGCTAAAACGGAGTTTAAATTAACCATACATTATAATACATTATAAAACTGATGTTAGTACCACATACCAACAGGGTTTGCTCATTTCAAAACTATTTGACTTAACACAAAGTGGGAAATGAAATATATGTTATATGATAAAGATGTGTTCTATACCCTTTAGCTGTAATGTGTTAAATATTATTTACAGTAATGTAGTGGACTTTAACATTTAACAAACTGTTTAGAGATTTAAAAGCGTAGTTCAACCAGAAATACATTTTTGACATCTTTCACTCTTTTGAAATCCACGATTTGCATTGTTCCTGCAAACGGAGATGTTCAGTAGAACAGCCAAGCTGCTCTTTTCCACACAATGGCAAGTTGTATGGACTACTTCCATTGCATTTCACTTTCATTGTATGAAGAAGCACAGATGGGACATCTCTAAATATCTCCATTTCTGTTTGATAAAACAAAGAGAAGCATAAGGATTCAAAGCAATAAGAGAATGAGCAAATAATGACAAATTTACATTTCAAAATGAATTATGCGTTTACATTAAACACTCTTGTATGTTTCCATTGAGTTGAGTCAGAATTAACTGATAACTTTGAGAACAGAGACTTATATTTTCTTTAATAACCATAAAATGTAATACAAATGTCTCAAGTACATATAAGACTCTAAAAACTAAAAAGGTGTAAAAGATCTGAGGGAGGTCTCATAGGATAAGAAGTCTGCCACTCAAAGCAGACTGAACAGGTCGAGATCTGCAGAGGAAGAGTGCAGAGCTCTCGGAGCACGTAATGGTAAAAATCTTCAGGCACAGTCACCAAAGTGTGGGATGTGTGTCAGTACAAAAGTGTGGAGATTTGGCTTTCGTAACCCGCACACAACAACACAATCATACACGGATTGGAACGCAAGAAATCTGTAAACAAATGTTCTCCATAAAAAAATGTCTCATATTCACTGACTAGGTGCTTTCTGTAGGAAAAAGGGGGAAAAGGCTAGTGAGCAACTCCAGCGTAAGAAAAGCATTAAAAAAAAATACAAATCAATAAACATAGCCATTGTATTCGAGTCCTGAGTTTTTAAAACAAAACATAAAAGGCAAAAAAACAATTTAAAACACTGACGAACCCAATTAAGTTTTTACCATTAACAAGATTAATAGTTTCCAGGCCCGTAACGGTCACTTGAGCGTACTGAAATAAATCAGTGAACACAGAAGGTGGGTTTCATCTAGTCCGCTGGTGAATTGCTAGTCTCTGAGGAGAAGGGGTGAGGGGTCTATTGGCAGAAGAAGCTGTGAAACGGCTCAGACCAGAGGCCTGTCACTCAAGGCAGCAGGGTTCATCGGCGTGGTTGGTGTCAGGTTGGTCTGGGAGCGGGTGCCACCGCGCAGGAAGGCATTGAGGCAGAGGCTGCAGCATCTTCGGCCTCCTCCAGCTCTCCCTGGAGCTCCTGACTAACACTGGACTGCAGTGCGGCCGGCGTCAACCACTCCTTTGGCAGGCAGCTCTGAAGGAAGGGCACACAAGAGCTGAAGTAGGCCAGCCGGTTCACCCAGCGTGGGATCTCTCGACCACAGAGGATCTGCCGCAGACATGAGGAGGGAGATATTGTGAGATTTTAGACTCTTAATGGCAATGTGGACCCAAAAGATTAATATATATATATATATATATATATATATATATATATATATATATATATATATATATATATATATATATACTTTCTTCTGCTTACCTCTGATAGTGCTGAGGAAAAGTGATTGCAGTTCTTGTGCATGAGGTGATAGGCGTTCCCCTTATATTCCTTCCCCATTTCCTCCACAATTCTCTCCACATCCTCTTCCGTGAAGTCTGTGCTACCTAAAACAATGGCCTCTCTGAGAAATCAAGTAGAAAGAAAAGAGGTTGTGAGAAAGGGCGAGAGAGGAAGAGGTTTTTGCAGACATATCCTTTCAGTCTGATCAGCATGGAGATAAATATTGTGACTCACTTGAATTTGAATGTCTCTCCCAGTTCAGTGGCGTCACCGGGTGTTATCTCAAAAATACCTGAAAAAGGATAAGGATGTCCTCCATAGGCAAACTCTGATAAAAGAGAACATACGAGTTAGGTTATTCAAATATCTCCAAGATCTGTCTTTACAGAGAGATTGCTAGTATTGTGCTACAATCAATGCACATTTTATCATTTGCATTCATTTTAAAGTTTTTCCAGTTTAAACTTTTAAATGACTTCACACACGCTATTCTGACATATACGGGTTTCAGAGCACACACAGAAACTGGCTGTCACTGTTCTCTTTTTCACTTAAACTGAAATACACAAGGTTTACACACAAATAGTCAGTTATGACTTGAACCTAAACATTTGGGAGAAAATTGGTTGCATCTCAGTATACTGGATCAGTGTATTTGGTCTTTAAGGAAAAGGCAACCAAATTCCATTATGTTCTGATACGTACCTCTCCCGTCTCAGTGCGTGCACTCAATCACTGTTGTGCGCGGTGCCACTATGCTAGCATTTAGCTTAGCACCATTCATTTCTTAGGATCCAAACAAGGATAAACATAGAAGCCACCAAACACTTCCATGTTTCCCCTATTTAAAGACGGTTACACGAGTAGTTACACGAAGTATGGTGACACAAAATAAACAGTGGCAATTTTCTAAGCGGATAAAAAATGCTAACTATAATGTTTGGCAGAAGAGCACTTTGCAGCACTTCGACCTCGGCGCAGTAATATCATCACTCCTAAAAGCTCCTCATGTTGGTTGTACTGATGTAAGTTAGAGGGAGAGAAAAATAAAAATTTTCCTGTTTATTTCAGGAAAATTATGATAAGACAACTGTGATATACATTATTTCTACTATATTGCCCACGCCTAGTCTGAGTATTAAAATGCTCTGGCAAGCGCTTGACAATAGTGTTATTATTAACGATATACTATTATTTATGCTATGTTATTGTTTGTATAATCTGTATAATTTTAGTCATTGTAGTACTTTCAGTACAATTATTTTATTTTATATTTACATTCTTCATTTAACATTTATATTTTATTTTATTTCAATTAATGAAAATGTTTTTTACTAGTTTTAGTTTCTCACTTTAGCAATGGGTGTAGATAGTTTAAATGAACATCGGTTTATAATCTACACAAACGAGGATGCAATGTTATCTGTCTGCCTATTTGAGGTAAATGCGAAAAGCAAACTTCTCCACTTCAATCATCTATGATGTGAGGTTTTGTCATGTTTAGACACCCCCTTTTTCTTTGTTGTGGTCATACAAGTTAAAACACTGGATTTCTGAGTGAGTCATTTGAGTCGGAGTTATAATTCGAGCCTTACCTCTGCCATAGATCTCAATTCCTGAGTGAAAGACTCCAATTCCCAGAGAGGTAGTGAACTCATTGATCCAGTACTATAAGGAAACAAAACAAGGCTGAGACACATACAGTCAAATGGTAAAAGCGTTTCAAGGACAACTGGGTTGCTGTTTTGATTAGCAGAGTTCATTGGTGGTGGTTAAATCTGCAAAGGATGTTAATAATATATTCAATAGATTCTCATTCTTCATAATAAACCATTCTTAACTATGACTCAAATGTGCAGTACTACTACACTCCTATAGATCTTAGTTAGGTTAGATGCCACACTGAATTTAACGTTACTAAATTATTTTAGGTTTTGTTATGCAAATTATCTTTACGATTACACTTCATTATGACTTATTAAAACCATTTGAAGAATTAAACTAAACAAGTATCCAAGATGATTGCCACATTCAAAATGAGCAAACATGCATCGAAGAGTAACATACGGATAAAGAGATGTGACTCAGCGCATGACAAACCTTTGTGTTCACACCAAGCGTATTTCATTAACAGGTCTGTTGTTTGAGGAAGTATCCGACAGATGCCCCCAATTGATTATGTGTCCCCAGAAAATAAGATGTCACTGGACCAGCTGGGTTCTTGATGGCCAACACTTTATGGCATTAAGTGTACTGCGCTACTTTATCTGCATTTGTAATATATTCATTAGTTTTGTTGAAACATAATTTAAGAAAGGTTAGTCAAAACTAAGTGTAAAGAGATGAGAAAAATTGAGCAGCAAGCATTCAGGGTTGTCAAATAACGACAGTACTCTTATTATAGAGAGTACTCTACTTATCTTTCTGGCCTCAATTACTTAAAAACTTACTATACATATCCTTCATCACAGAACTGGGGATTGGTCTCTCTGTGATCAGTGACAGGCTTCGTGATTTTCAGCAATAAAGTCTACAAGCTCTGACATGAATTATGTGAGTGATCTCACACTGTTTAGGGACATAAACCCATGATATTCGTGGATGTGTAGGATTCAAAATGACAAACTACACTTTAGGAATCACAGGCCATTATCTGTCAAAATAAGAAAAAAGACTGGTACTGACAAATTTCCCACTTCCTGCATATTAAGCTGCACATCTCATACATGGTTAATAGGCAAAACTACGAACATACAACTTTTAATGTGATTCCCATGCAAATTATTACTTGACTTGACTTTTAAAACCTGGAGCAGCTCAAACTCTATTCTCCTTAATCTTTATGTGAGAACATGTTCTTAAAATAGCCCAACAAAGTACTATGAGTGAAGAGGCCTAAGGAAAGTATTCATTTCCATGATCCTGTTTCAAAGGGTCAATGAGACACATGAGACAGACTAAATCTTTAAATGGAGACTCTTCTTGTTACTCGGTGATCAATGATACTCAAAAGGTACGAGGTAGTACATTTTTCCAGTCAATTTTTATAATTTTTTTTTCAGACCACAATGCATTTGTCCAATGTTTCATGTAAATGAATAGTGCAAAATACAGTATGTAAATAATATATAATATTATTTTTTCATATTTATTACATATTATGCATACAAATATTCAAGTACTTTGAGAGCATAGGGAAACATGACTCATTTTTAGTTCTTTATGAGAGTGGGTGGGTGGTAAAAAAGTTATTCTCAGCCTGCCTTCTAAGGCTTACAGATTGACCGTCCGCCTCACTGACATATGATGGCAGTGCTGCAGGTCTTTCAAGCTAAGCTCCTGTATTCCCTGGACAGCCTTGACAGGGACGTGGATGTCGTGAAAGATATGTGCACAGAGACGGATTTTGCGTAGATAAACAGCACAGGCACCTATGGCTGACCCTAGCTGACCTGAAGGACTCTGACTGTAAGCCGCACCTCAATGCACCGATCACTCCCTCCGGCCTTTTCGAGGATGCTGTGGAGTCTGTCGTTGAATGCTTCTCTGAGGCAATGAGTCATCTGATGCTCCAACAAATGTTTCATTCACCATCACGCTCCTCTTGTGTGCCCCGTTCTGGTAAAAAGTCATTCTGGTGAAAAATGGCTTTTGTTTAGATTCTCTGACTGGGGAAGGCTTTTTTAGAATTATGGGTTATGTAGATTTGCCACCAGGAATTCTGCTGGTGAACTTGATTGTTTAAAAACAACTTGAAATAATGTGGCCTGCAAGCTCCAACAAAAGCATATACCATTGATTAACAACTTTATAGCTCAGAGTATGTCTGTCTTTAATGGCTTATAACTTATTGTTAAAAAGCTATTTCCATTTGGAGACAATGAAAAGGATTTTTACTTCTGGAACAGATTGTTGCACTACTTCCAGTCTCTGAGGGTACGTTTACACTACAACAATGAAAATGTGTTTTGTTTTTTTTCTTATGTTTTGCGTACAGACAACATTGTTAAAATGATCACCCTTCACAAGATTTCACGAAAATGACTAAAAACACAGTTTTATGCATGCCAAGCCAAAAGTTGGTGTATCACTTAGTAAAGAAATACGACATGCCTGTGCACATATGCATTCTTATAGACTAAACACATAACATGCACGTGCATGATGTCAAGGTTTTCACAAGTTTGCAGTTTATACAGAGTCTGTTAAGAGTCAAAAACGTTTTCAAAAGCTTCCACTTTGGGGTCATTTACATGACACCATTTTTAACTAAAAATAAAAAACGTTTTATGTGTTTTGGCATTTACATGACAACTGCATTTTGGGGGCACTACACTGTTTTCATCACTGTGTAAACTATTTTGCATAAAACAGTGACATCAAGCGTATTACTTGTTCACAGTGTTTCTTTACATTGCCAACTACTGGCTTGGCATGCATAATACAGCTTTCTAAGCTTTCTAAGAGGATTCATGTGAACAGGGATTGTTTTGACTACATAGTTGCCTGTTTGCGAAAAACTAGTAAATGTATACTCTCAAACCCATTTTCAAAAGTTTGTGTTTTTAGGCCCACAAAATGCCGTGGTCGTGTAAACGTCATTCCCTTTTCAGTGCTTACTCTACATTTTGAAGCATTCACAGGTGGGAACTTTTCCCCTTCTCCGAAATCCTGAAACCTTATAGGGTAATGTCAGTACTATAAACTAGTCAATTGTCACTAATTATGCAAATTGCATGTAAATAATGACAAGCCTGAAGTCAGTATATAATGCAGTGAGAGCAACAATTGCCTCAGAGATTCTTCTCCTCCACGCTGCCATCATCGAAGGCGTACCTGAAGATAAGACAGTTCCTTCACCGCATCCGATGGGTACATTCTGCTGAATTTGTGCGGACCCGTCAACCACAGACCAGCTTGGTGTTTTTTAGTTTGTCCAAAAAAAAAATGACAAACTGCTAAATTTTTGTCTGACAGGTAAGTTACTTGATATTGATTAGCCCTAGCTGAACTCTCTATACAAAGAATATCACTCGCAATCTTGATTAATTGAGCTGTTCTCTTGTCATTTTAAAAAGCAACTTCTTTAAGAAGCTACTTCTCAACAGCCGTCTAAGATCACATACATGGATTCAAATGATTTAATTATCTGGGTCAAAGCTTTCAGCTATAGACTGTCATCTCAGTACAGTTCTTTATCTAACAAACTTAATGACCTGTTACTTCAGGAATGTGTAAAATGCGGAATACTTCTGCCTAAGTCAAGCGTGACCTTTTCAATGTGATTGCGTATTAGGTGGAGAAGTCATGGACACGAATTGCAGAGCAGTGCAAGGTGAGCATTTCTGTTTATAAAGCATATACTTTTTTTTTTAGAAAAAGACTGATTGTTTCGCTCAATAAGACCCTTATTCCTCGTCTAGTATTGTGCTGAGCCCTTTGAAACTGCACTGAAACTGTCATTTTGACCTTCAACCATTTGAAGTTGAAGTCCACTATAAGGAGAAGAATCCCGGAATTTCTTCATCAAATACCTTAATTTCTTTCCGACTAAAGAAAGAAAGGCGTAAACATCTTGAATGACATGGGGTTGAGTAAATTATCAGGAAACCACATGCGATTCATCTGCGATTATGATGCGGTATTGCGTAGCTTGTCAGCGAACTACGACTCTGTATATTAAGTGCCACTCCATTTGAAAGCTTGTGATGGATATTTAGTACTAATCACAGAACCAGCTTTTATGACAATCACATGCGATTAATCGTGCAGCCCTATAATGGAGCTGTGAAATACATGCGTGCAAGCTTACAGTCTAAAAACCTAGTACATACACTTTTAACCCCTTAACTGTCAATTTTTTTTTTTGGATCGCACCCGGTGGCTGTGTGTGGTATTACACCCTTAATAAAATCTCACAGGAACCTAAATTGTTTTAATATCAACTTCAATTTTGGAGCAAATCTTATTTAAACACACGGCTTTAATTTTATACCAATTTCAGAGTACAACCTGTTATGTAAAATATTTACAACAAAATCAAATTAATATAGCGCATTTTATTTACAGTACATTTAATCTTCTATACATTTTTGATACTTTTATTTTTTTTTTCACTTTTGCCATAATCTGCTAATTTTCTTTTTTAAAAAGAATCCAAAATGCTGCCCATGTAGGCAGCTAACAGAGTTTAGAGAGACAGGCAATGCCAACTGCATACCTCTGTCACGGGAACGAGTTATCTGTATTTGTTAAAAGTCACCTACCATATCATACACGTTGAGAATAACCGGCTCGTTTGCCATCACAGGGATGTTGCTGTTTTTCTTTCACTTTAGCTGCCGACCAGCTGCTGCTGCGGTCCTCCTCCGTTTTCCTTTTCACTCTCTTTCTCAGCACCAGGACTTATTTTCTTTCCCTTCGTAAACACCTTTGCTGCGTCCTCTTGACCTTTGCTGGTTTGTAACTGTTGAGAGACATCTAAGAGCTGGTCCTGAAAGGGGTTTTCATTTATTTGATTTTTAGGCCACTTTTTTTTTTTAGTCCATCTAACGTTACAGGGAGTAGAGACGCTGCTAGGCTAACTGTCATTTAGCTCCGAGACAAGCGGAGACAAAAAAAGAAACAAAAGAAAAAAGAACGGCACACAAGAGAATAATAAAAATATCTGTGGAGACTCAGCCATTCAGACGACGAAGTGATATTTACAGTGAACGGAAATGAAAGCAGACGTACGTCAGATAAAAGGAAGACGTTTTAGCACCAAAGATATGAGCAACCTCCCCCGTTTTGTGTCTGACGCTGGCGCGCGCGGTTGAGCCGATATGTGTATGCGCGCCTTATGATGCCCAACCTCACAGCACTGCATTTACTGAGATAACAACACCCTCCATACATGCACACTTCATCATTACATTATAGTATCGTTACCATAGACACAGCCATACAGTAATAAAAGTAAGCATATGCATGTCAAGATAATTTGTGTAGCCTATTTATAAACACATATATACAGAGCTGTCTAATTTGGATAAATAAATCAAATTCCAAATGTTAAGTAGGCTACTTCAGATTAAATTACATTTGAAAATACTCGTAATCATACTACAGTTACTTTTTTAATTGATTACATAGCATATTATTCACAAAATAGCAATTAATTATTCATAAATTATTTATTCTCCATAATTCCTCTTTTCCATCTTTTAAATGTTTCTTTCTAAAATAGTATATAGTGCTTATATAGCCTACTCTGAAAGTCTTCCAGTTCTGTGGACATTCATTCAAAGATCAGTCAATGTTCAGTTGGCTATAGTTATACAGAAAATTGAGAGGCCAAATAGCATTCAAACACTGCACTTACAAAAATCATTTCAATTAACATTGCATCCACTACTGATGAACCCGTTAATTTTTATTTGAATTATCACTTATTAAACCATGTATACTTTTATTGCTTTTTTTCTTTCAAACACATTAAAATGCACAAATTCATGTTATTTCTGATTAACTTTACTATATATATATATATATATATATATATATATATATATATATATATATATATATATATATATATATTCTCAGAAGAATCTCTTTCACCTAATTTACTTGAATTACCCCCCTAGATTATAGGGTAACAAATTAACAATTAAGTAATACATTTGCATGTTCATGGTTCTGTGACGTTGGATAATGCAGGTAAACAAATTAAATATATAATTTTTTTAAATTGTTTTATTTTCATTGTTGTTATTTTACATTTTTATGATTTAATTAAACCTACGGTTTTTCATTGAACCTACAAATGCCCTGCAGGTCCTATATAAACAGGAAACCTTGATGTAATTTAATATTTAACCCTTGTCTACAGCATCGTTGTCCTTTGGCTATGGAAAGTTTTTTTTTTTTTTGCCCCATGTTCAGTACATATAATTATTGCAACCAATTAAAAGTTTTGAAAAGTTTCAAAGAACAGTCCAATAAGGTGTGGGAGTCACTATCAAGCACCATTTGAAGACAGGACTTCCTTTTCTGACACATGGTCACAGGAGCACATGGTGTGAGAAGAAGGCAAGATTATTTGCTTTAGTAATCTTACTTAAAATTACATGAACTGTACATAAAACGATGTGTGTGTGTGTGTGTGTGTGTGTGTGTGAAGATGTGAGAAACTTCAGTCCTGGAGGCCCACTGTCCAGCAGAGTTAGATCCAACCCTAATCAAACAAATTAGAACCAGCTGATGAATGTCTTTCAAGATCACTAGAAAGCTACAGCCAGTTTTTAATGAGGGTTGGATCTAAACTCTGCAGGACAGTAGCCCTCCAGGACCAAAGTTTCCCAGCCCTGCACTACAACACAAACCTATCTCTATCAAATACAGTAAATCAATGTAATCAAAGTGTTTTTTTTTTCTTTTCACTTAATGACATTTTTTGACAGATTTGTGATATTGTATTGCTTTCTGAACACTGTCTTATGATATGTGAATGGAGAATTTTCTCTGTGATGTTGCACCATTGTTGCAAAAATATTTTTTGTATCGAGGTAAGGGGTGGTAAAAAAAAAAAAGGTTTTATCAATAAAATGTTCCCAAATAAACAAAACAATTATGTGGAATTATTTTTCATCATGTTCCATCCAAATGTGTGCGGTAGAGGGTTAATGCACTTTTGTTTACAACAACAAATGTGATATTTTACAAAATTATCTTGTTTAAATCAATATGGCAAACAAGTTAGGGTAAAAGTAATCTTAAAAATCTAAAAGTAGCCTGATTGTATTACCTAAAATGTGTAATGTAATGTAATGTAATGGATTACAATGTTACAATGATTGTAAGGTAATTTGGAATCAGTAACAGATTACAATTTTCCAGTAATCTAGCCAGCTCTTACAGATGCAAGAAATACATGAATATGAACACAGCTGTATGTGCTTTGTGTTTGGAGAAAATATGACATCATAAGTATGCAAATTGAATCGTTATAGTAGGATATATATTCTTGTAGGAGCCATTTACAGTATTTATTCACCTTCTCTGGATTGGTTAATATTGCTATTATTATTCTAGCCACTGGGTGGGAGTGTTGAACTATGTGTGACACGTCACTGGGAGCTAGATATATTTACAGGTGTTGCAATTAGTTAGGAAAGGGTGTGGATGGTGAGGAGCACACGGTTCTTACCGTAGCCGTGAGCAGTCAGGTTACCAACAGCACGACTGCACTTTAATATTCAGCACTGGGTGAAATATCATTTTATGTAAATTATCCCTTTTACCTAAATAATAAACGGGAACACCACCCAAAGAGAGCTAATGTTTGGACTCAGAATTTCCTGCTACGCGTTGAGAACACCATGCCATTTATGCCGAGGCTTATAGGATAGCCTCAACAATTCTTATTCAGTTAAATAGGGCTGGTTGATAGTTAAGAGACGGTATGTGATTTGAAATAATTGACAATGGGCATTATTTATAAAACATAAGATGTGTAAATAATTCACATATCCATTAGTACCAAAATGTTCCCACTGAACTAAATGGTTCGGTATCATTTAAATTAAATAATTAATTAATATGGCTCAGTAAAGTGACAGTATGTACACTATATACACACACTCTAGTAACTATAATACTAACTAATCATTCACATGCATTTCTTGAAGCATGTCTCAATAGATTGAGGTAGGCCTATATCTGTAGATGAAGCACAGTATGATGAGTGTAATGAAGGACTGAATCAAAAACGTATGGACGTGAAAGAGCAAATCAACCCTATGAAGAAAGCAGATTAATAGGTTTAATAATTAGCTGTTTTTCTAGATGAACTTTAGAGGAATTACAGATGAGAAATGAATTGCTTACACTGAGATTCTGTATGTTTGGACTACAAAAACAGCATGAAGATCACAAAAGCTTAATGGAAGGAAATAAGAAGATATTTGTCACCCCAGAGCTTGTCAAGTTTCTGCCATCAGGTGGTCAAGATCATCAACTACAAATTTTAAATTTAAAACTTTCTCCAATTTATTATTATTTAATCCCACAACCAGCTTCAGTAATACACCCTAAAATTAAAACCAATGGGTCTTGTTTACTAACTGTGCCTATGCAAGAATTTCTGTTCAAAATCTTTTTATGAACTTTCTTTTTCTAACAAATCAATATTAATCAAATTCTTTTATGATAAATTGTATTTTATATTTAAGAACAAATGAAGAAAAACACTGAAATCACATGCAAAAACCTAGTACATACACTTTTAACCCCTTAAATGTCAACGTCCCCTGTTGGAATTTTATTTTTTGATTGCACCCGGTGGCTGTATGTTTCGCATCCTTGAAATGTATTAACAAATTGTGTTCATCCAATAATGAAAACTGTCATCATTTACTTACCTTCTATTGTTCTAAACTTGTATAACTTTCTTTCTTCTGTTGCGTACAAAAGATTAAAACTGTAGCCGTTGACTTGTTAACAATTTTCTTTAAAATAGCTTGTTTGTGTCAGGCAGAAAAAGGAAACTCATCTACGTTTGGAACAACTTGAGGGTGAGTATAAGAAATGAACTTACATTTTTAGGTGAACTATCTCTTTAAGAAAATCACGTATGTATGCACTTTGTAAATAACACTGAAGTTTTTCATGAGAAGTTCTCGTTTGTCTATAAATACAAATAATCCATATAATTATTAGTAAATGAGACCCATTGTCCATTTCATTTAACAAAGATGACCTTTTTAATATTTATCTTTAAGAGTTATTTAAAAAGAAAGTGACATGCACCTGTAATTTGGGTCCACAATGTATACACTGAAAACATAAATAGCACTGTTTTGTTGAGAAAAGTTAAGATCATTCTTGGAACTCCTATTCATGATTTCATAGGGTTCAAGGTTTCCTAGTTTTGCAATGTCGTATCAACAAAACAGCTCCTGTAATTCTGAAAGACATAAAACACATTTCTTTTTCTTTCATTGCCAATAAACCATGAAAGCTCATATCCCTTAGAGAGAGCCAGGTTATTAAAACTCAAGTGAGATAAAACTGTAGATGACACCCACATGAGGTCCCCAGTCCTCTTCAGGACGCTTCTCATAAACTAGCATAGATTTCCATGTTTGGGCAATTGTGAAGACAGGCTACCTACAGAGTCAAAGAAAGGTTTTAGGTTTCTACAGCAACAAACTGCCAAACACACACACACATCTGAGGCATATTACTTGATGCACGGTGCCTTTGAAGTAATAGTCTTTTCGATTAAAATTCTCCCACACTTTGATGTTGGCATCAACACGGTGCATGAATGTCTCTACATCATACCTGCAGAAAATAAAAATACCAGACAGCATTACATATTGCTCCTTACATCCATTGTATAACAAATGCACTGCAATAATAATCTACTTCCTCACAACAATATGCAATCCTCATGATTAGAAATATGAGTAAAACCTGGATTATAAGGTCCAGGTATTGTTCATTAATTTGTTTTTGCTTTCACATATGAAAACGAATAAACGAGAAAACAACTCCATTTTTAGTTTTTTTTAGAAATATTAATAGCTGATATGCTGTCTTCAGGGGCGTAACTATCCAGTGTTAGAGGGGTACAACATTTAATTTCCAACAACAAAAAAAAAAAATACCTGAAGAAATTCAATCGTAGGAGAACATTCTATACTGTGGATATCCGGCTTCCATAAGGACACGAATGGAGCCATCGCCACCGATCGACTCAGTGTCTGGGCCGCCACTGACACCATCTTCTGCCCCTCAAAGATGATTTGTTTTCTGGTGATTTTGTTGGCCGCATGAAGACCCACGTGTTCCTGAACATCATTCAACTCTGATATGTATTTCCATTTAACTGTTCCTGCGGTACTGATGATGGAGTTGTAAGCCTGCAACCTGTTCCTAGCCAATTTTAACATATGGCAAGGGTCCATAATCACAAACACGTTTTCCCCTTAAGAAGGGTGGACATAATATGTCCTGAGAGGCTGATTCAGCTTTAGCTGGCATGAACGAGTCATTATCTGGCTTCACAGCACACAGCAGTTCAGTCAGTGTACTGTTTGAGTAAATGAATTACTCCGGGATATTGATTTGTTTGAACTCAGAGGGAGTGTCAGCCACATTAAAAAAGTTAACAGCTTAAGTCATTTGTGGATTAATGCGTATTGGATATGCGAACCATTTAAAACGATTCAGTTCGATTTGGTGAACTGGTTCAAAAAGATCCGGTTACATCGAATGATTCGTTCGCGAACCAGATATGACAAACTGCTTTGTTTTGAACTCTCTCACAACAGACACGGAAGAGAAGACAATGCTGAATAAAGTCATAGTTTTTGCTATTTTTAGACAAAAATGTATTTTCGATGCTTCAAAAATTTCTACCTGATCCTCTGATGTCACATGGACTACTTTTAAGATGTTTTTATTACCTTTCAGGACATCGACAATATACCGTACACACAGCTTCAATGGAGGGACTGAGAGCTCTCGGACTAAATCTAAAATATCTTAAAGGGGGGGTGAAATGCTAGTTTTCACTCAATATCCTGTTAATCTTGAGTACCTATAGAGTAGTACTGCATCATTCATAACTCCAAAAAGTCTTTAGTTTTATTATATTTATAAGAGAAAGATAGTCTGTGGCGATTTTTCCCGGAAAAACACGAGCGCCTGGAGGCGTGACGTGTGGGCGGAGCTAAAGAATCACGAGCGCCAGTAGGCTTTTGCCTTGAGAGCGTTTGGAAGCTGTGACAGATCCAGAGGCTGAAATTTAACAAGAGCAGCATCAGCAACGACTTCTCTATGTGGTATGTATTGAAACTGTATATATTTGCTTAGCGATTTTGGAAAATGACTAAGTTCCACTTTATGTCGTCTTTTTTTTTTTTTTTTTTTTTTAAGCTGTACATGTGGAAAGTGCAGTTTGATGACAACATCGCATGTTGTTTACTTGATGTGCTCACACGCCGATAGCTAAGTTAACAACACAGAGATATTTGAAGCAGTTTTACTCACCGCCTGCGGTTCCAACACAAGATCGTGACCCTTTTTCGTTGGGACTGCATTATCCTTAAGAAATAAACGATATGCAAATCCGGCGTCAAACTGGGCCTTGTTTGTAAAACAAGCATCTTCGAAATGCAGGGAACAAACAAAAACACTTGCACAACTCCGTTGATGCTCTGTAAAAATAAACTCCATCCACTAGTCCCTTAATGCTGTTTTTTTTTTTTTTTGGTAATCTGTGCAGGGTTTGTCTTGCCCTGGCAACCAAAAACACACTCCTTTTGTGACATTTCGCGACGCTCTCGCTCTGATCAGTGAATGTCTGTTGTGCTCTCAGTGCTGTGCTATACGGGAGCGCTATGGGATTTAAATCCTGCCATGATTCAAAACTGAAAATACAGTTCTGAAAGGTTGAAACTAAGTGTTCGAAAACTCAAAATCTTACAAAAAAAAGTTTTGCAAGATCGAAAAATAAGATTTGCAAGCTTGCAAAATGTAAAAAAATAAAAATATCTTTGCAAACATTGTGTTCTTTTTGAGATCTCCTCCTTCAGAACTGCTACATTTTTTTTTACGAAGTTGCGCAAATAATTTTTCAGAGTTTCAAATTTGTCATTGTTCTCCCACTGTATTAGATTGTTTTCCAGGTTTGAAACCTTGTAAATGGTGATCTGAAAACTGGTGTGCAAATGTGTGAAAACAAGTTTTGAAACTCTGAAAACAGAGTTTTGCAGGCTTGCAAAGTGGTAAAAAAATTAAAATCTCTGCAAACATAATTTTGTTTTTGAGTTTTCCTTCTTCAGAAGTGCAACACTCTTTTTTATGGTGTTGTGCAATCATTTTTTCAGAGTTTCGAATTTGTCACTGTTCTCCCAGTGTATAGTTTGCCTTCCAGATTTGAAACCTTGTAAAAAGATTGATCTGAAAACTGGTGTGCGAATAGGTGAAAACAAGTTTTGAAACTCTGAAAACTGAGGTTCGAAAGGGCGAAACTTATTACATTACATTACATTTGCACTCCTATTGCAGACAATTTTTTCAGAGCTGAGTTTACAACACCCACTTTGTGGAGATACGCCCACACAGTTGCGAGCTTGCAACTCACGTGATTTGTGGCAGCGTTGTCACGCAGCTCTGCTCTGAAACTCTGAAACTCAGACTGAGCGAAAATGAAGCTTCGCAACCTCGCAACTTGAAAAAAAGCCTGAGGGAGGGACTTCTGCTCTTGGCCAATGCTTTGCTGTCTGCTGACGTACAGTCCAATCACAAGTTGTATTTACTGGAAAGGTGGGATTGACCGACTGCTCCACCAATGACGAAAGCGCACAAGAGGACACGCAAACAGAGGATGCACGCACGGCATGGATCTCTGGCCACAAGGCGGTCCCGTCCTAGAGCTGCAAGAACCGCGTCCATGGCTGGGAGAGAGGTGACAAACTTTAACGTTACCATTAATTTTAGCTAACTAAAAAGCTAGCTAATAACTGTGAACTTATTAGCATGCTTGTGGTCATCTTTGTAGTCACTATAACTTAGGCTGTGTTCGAAACTTTAAAGTAAAAGTTATGGTGAATTTTCCCGGGCAGATTCATCGCTCCTCCTGACCATGCCTTTAACTCTCAAAATAGTGAAATGTTCAGTTTCCTTCATTTGGGTTTCATGGGGTGAAATAATAGCCTACATTTGCTGCCTTTCCGCACATAGAATATAAGATTCTCCAGTCAAACGTTTGACTGGGTTTGCGTTATGCATCCACTACATGTAGCTGTGCTAAAGGGAATGTCAACATTTTGACAGAGCGCCTTTATCCATATATAAGTTTATAAGGCGCACTGTCGCTTTTTGAGAAAATTAAAGGCTTTTAAGTGCGCTTTATAGTGCGGAAAACACGGTACATTTAAAATTGTGATGTTAAAAGATTATCATATTATATATATATTATATTTTACTGCTTACAGCTGTCTTGTTTTGGTAAAAATTACAACTTCTAAGTTTGATGTCAATCACAATGTAGTAATGTATGTAGAATCTTGAAGGTTTGAGCTGTTTGGAAACTGCATACAAAATTATAGGCTATGCTATGCATTTCATGTATAAATCTTTAAGCATTTTTATGTATTTGCAAGATTAGTGTTGTTTCTGTGACTTTCTTGGAGTGCTAATTTCTAATTAATTTATCTTTCATTGCCAGGATGTCCTTCGGGAGGAGTTACTTGGGCGGCTGCGGTCTAGAATACAGCAAGCACTTTCAAGACAACCTGTCGATTTGGATTTCCTTGAGTTTGTCTGTAACAATGAATTAATTTTAATTCATTCTTTTGCTGATCAAATACACATTGGCACTGACATTTTGCAGCAGTTAAATCATTTGTTGGAGCTGGTCCAAACTGCAGTGGAAAACAATCCAGCTGTGTCACATTTAGACACAGCTGTAGGGTTAAGAGGAGGACCCAGGCTGATTATACAGAGAGATCAGTTGCATGACTTACTAGAAGCACAATTCTCAGTACCCTACATAGCTCAGTTGTTAGGGGTATCACAACGCACTATATTCCGTAGGATGGAGGAATATGGACTAAGTGTGACAGGATGCTATAGCACCATGACTGACTCAGAACTTGACAACATGGTGATAGCTATAAAAACCCAGATGCCCAATGCAGGGTACAGAAATGTGAAGGGACAGCTCATGGCAATGGGTAGCCGTGTGCAGTGGGAGAGGATAAAGGCATCGATGCATCGTGTGGATGCCGCTGGAGTTCTTTCCCGACTTGCACAACTTGGCTGCATTGTGCGAAGATCATACTCAGTTCGAGGTCCCCTTGCACTGGTACATGTTGACACCAACCATAAACTTATCAGGTATGTTTTTATGTATTTTAAGCTAACTTTATCCTTGCTAAGGTGTTATGTAAATCTGTGGTTTTAAACTCAGGTACTTGGGGGACCTCTGACCCCTAGAAACGAAGTTGAGGCTAATTCCCTGGGTGTCATATGAGTCTACAATAGTGTATTTGTATCTCTCTGTTCATCTCCATAGTATCCAACCCAATTTTACACCAAAGTTACAAATTTATTTAAAGCATGCAAGGCAGTGATTGGTGTATGTATATGCTATATGCGTATGTATAATGTTCTTTTTGTTTTTGTTTTTTGTTTTGTATTACTTTTTGTTCATAGGTACAACCTGATAATATTTGGTGGAGTTGATGGATTTTCCAGAAAGGTAATACAATTCATATATATAATATCCACTTTGCTAGGTAAATAATTTCAATTCAAGCAATAGAAAGTTTGGATTTCTATCTACAGTACAGAAGGATAAGTGGTTGAGAATTGTGGTTGAGTGATCTAAACTTTTAAGCCCCCCAAATATTGTAGAATATATGAAAGAAATAGTTTTTGCAATTCTATAACATTCAAAAAGGAAAATCTTTCTATGAACACCGGAACCCTACAGACCTTATTTATATTATATTATGGTTACTGTTGTTGATAATGTAGTAGACTTAAACATACTTAAAAATCACAAGCCTGTTGAACATGTTTATCCTCAGCAAGAATTATTACTTAAGCTTCTGCCATGGTTTACTTTCTTGATATGGATCCATGTAGAAATAAAGTAATTGACAATGTGAACAAGATGCCTTCACATAACGATTATTTTAATTCTGTTTTCGTTACTGAAAACATTTTTGAATGTAAATTAGGAAAATGCATTTCACAATTTGCAGAGCACAAAGTCACATCCACTAATTGTGAACTTAGTCTTACAGGTTAAAAAAGTTACATATTATCATAAGGATGGATTGAGATCAGAAAATAAATGTTAGTATTTGTGAGATTGTAACCAGCTAATTTTGATAATTTTATTTGATAAATGACTAATGTATTTAATGTAATGATTAAAATTTACATATATTTTTTACAGAATGACTAACTGGTTAATGGAATTGTTTCTGCAATACTGGACATCATCAGTACATACATGATTACCGTTTCCTTTTTAAACATTTCTAAACTTTGTTGTTGATTGTAGTTGCTGTGTCACTAAATCTTTTTAGTTAATAATAAGTAATTATTTACACAGGTCCTGTATTTGGATGCAGCAACCAATAACCGTGCCAGTACAGCATTCTCCTTTTTCTTTGAGGCCACCCAGCTCCATGGTGTTCCATCAAGGTAATTATTATTATTAGATTTATTTTTCAAATAATATATGTTATCTGCCTGTCTTATTATTGTGGGCAGCTGTGGCTCTGGAGGTAGAGCGGGTTGCCTGTTAATCGGAAGAATGGAGGTTCAATCCCCGGCTCCTCCAGGCTACATGACAAAGCATCTTTGGGCAAGATACTGCTGTTCCAGCAGTGTATGAATGTGTGTGAATGGGGAATTCGATGTAGTGTAAAAGCGCTTTGAGTGGTCGCAGAGACTAGAAATGTGCTATACAGAGAATTTATTAATTTAATTTGAATTAATTAATTATCCCTAAAATACAGAAAAGGTTGAGGAAACTCTTGTCAGTCATTTTAGTTGTTTCATCTAACTGTCAGATTCGCTGCTAAGGGTTACTGCTGCAAATGTTCTTGATTACACCTCATATTATTTCTATGTTAAAGGGTTCGCGGAGATCAAGGAGTTGAAAATTTGGACATCGCCTACTTCATGTTTGCGAGACGTGGAACCGGCCGAGCTAGCTTTATCTCGGGAAAAAGTGTACACAATCAAAGGTAATATGAAATACCTGCTGTTCGAAGGTTATTACTTTAGAGATTTAAATTTTTTACCTCTCCTAACTAAAACCCACTATCTTTACATTTACATTTATTCATTTAGCTGTCGCTTTTATCCAAAGCGACTTACAATTGTTAAGTATGTTAGAGGCTTCACGCCTCTGGAGTAACTAGGGGTTAAGTGTCTTGCTCAGGGAAACATTGGTGTGTCACAGTGGATTCAGACCAGAGACTCTCACACTAAAGGCATGTGTCTTATCCACTGTGCCATCAGCATCCCCCCATCAATTGTTTTTTTAAAAGCATATTCGAAAAATAATTTAACAAGTGATCCAACATTAGCTACGGTCTTTGTTCTGATATCTGTGATCATATACAGTTGAATGGCTGGGGAAGTTCCATTTTGCTTTGTACACTTCCTTGTGCAAACCTTCAATGAAAATGTTGTGTTCTGCACAGAACTCTCCCCATTCACCTTCATTTCACTCATTGCCACATTTTGGCATTCAAGTATCCTTTGAGGTTCGCACTGTCTGGACCAGAGTATCTAATTATTATAAATGATACAGCACTTATTAAACAAATGAGAATTGCATTACATTTCGCCAATACCTATGTCTGATAGACATTTTGTACTTTTGAAGAATCGAACGGATGTGGCGAGACGTGTGGATGGCTGTCACCTGCATATTTTATGATGTGCTTCACACACTGGAGGAAGATGGTCTCCTGGATATTTCCAACACGGTGCACCTTTTCTGCGTGCATTATGTCTTCTTACCTCGCCTTCGAGCAGCGTTACACGTCTTTGCAGCAGGTTGGAATAACCATCCCCTCAGGACAGAGGGAAACCACACTCCACAACAGCTCTGGCATATGGGGCAACTCAACACTCCAGAGGAAGAGGAAAATCTTGAGGTAGGACAACTTTGTTAATAATTATCACTGTGGTATAAGCTGTTTTGTATTCTTTGCTTGTCGGCTAACATGAAGCAAACATACAAATGTTATTTTTAAAATTATTATTAGGGGTTAAGGGTTAAAGTGTCCACTGTGTGTTGGGCCTACACTAAAATCTCTCCATACGTTTAGGAACTGCAAAACCAAGATCTACACTGGGAGGATGCCCTGATGACTCCTGAGACCTCTGTCAGTGGAGTTCAGGTCCCAGAATTTGAGGTGCCTCTGGCTGATGAAGATCTGGCAGCACTTCAGTCTGTGATTGACCCTCTAACTGATTCAGATTCAAATGGCTGTGACCTTTATATCCAGGTGCTAAACTTTGTTAGACTAAACAATTCAACACCCGTTGATTAGGCAATTAAGTGTCCTTAAGCACAAACATCTCGAACATCCTACATGTAATTGGCCATAAACTATATGCTACAAGTCACATTCCCTTTACATTTGTTAATTTCATCCTTGGGCAAAGGTTTAACAAAATATGGCCGGCCAGCCAGCTTTCGCCATTTTTAAGACAGGGTTACCAATGTTCCAGCAAACCAAATTCTGTTTTGTATATGAAATTCAATATTTTTTTTTCTGTGACTTTTTTTGAAAATCATTTAATTTTTCATTAACATAAAATGTCAATTTAGATTAACATTGCACATGAACACATTTGTGACAAAGCTGGAGAAATAAAATATTTGTATGTGAAGTAATGCAACTTTAAATGCAATATCAAAACTGCAAAAAATTCTTTACTGTACACTACCAAGTAGTAATGATTGTTGAACACTCACAGTACAACAGGTTGTGAACATTCTCTTAAAACATTTGGTTTAAACATTGTAAATGTAATCCTGAATGAATACTGGACACAAATACTGTGAATAAACACTTACCGAACATGCATTTTGTAATTTCTGTTTTTAAAACGCCATTCATTATGAGAACATTATGCTACAACTCCACGGTCTGTAAAGATGCCATTTTTTTTTCTTAACTAAAACATTGTTAAATATACGTTGGCCTAAAATAAATGAAATGTGAATAAAGGAAATTTAAACTGACATGTTTCACACATGTATTGCATGAAGCTGCATTATATCAGTCCAAATCCAGTATCGGATGTCCAGATAGATGCTTCCAGTGCTTGTTTAAGTTCCTCATAAGTTGAGAAGTGGCCAGGGATGCGTAGGCTCTGGTAACAAGTCGAGGATTTTGGGAACTCCCCACGTACCACCTCCAGCTTCAGCTGCCCAGAGAGAACTTCCCATCCAGTCCAAAACTTGAGTAGGTTCATCCGAGATGCTGCTGGTGCTAGAAAAAGAAAAGCTTTTTTCACAATAACTCAAATGTAATTATTCAACTCATAAAATAAATGACAGGAAATTGTATTAATTGGGCAAATGATCAATATTTGGAGTATTAGGGATGGGTTGCTATGAACACAAGGTTCAGGGTAAGGACAACATCTCTTTAAGGAGGAAGCGTAATGCAACTATGACTTTAAGCTCTGAGTTAAGGTATAAAAAATAAAATAAAAAAAACATACACGGCGAACACACCTTTGCACTTACATTACAAGTGTCTTATGCTGTGTCATTGTTCACTGACATCTACATAGTGACAAGTATATGGATATGACATACCCGTTTCAATGAAATGCCGAAGGTACATTCCAATTTTGGCTCTTGTCTCAAGTGGAAATTCCTCGTCGTCGTCAACAACCTCACTTGTTGGCCAAATGATGTGATCAATCATGACCTTGTTGATGCACAAATTTGGCATTAATTTCTTTAAATTAAAAGTGAAAACAATATACAGTGTAATAAGTTGTTACACCCTTGACCAATATCATACGTAAAATCGATTCAAATATAAAAATAACAAATCAACCGTAGGCCCCCATGGGAGTATTACCTGGGGGCTGCAGATAACTTCTTTTTCACGTGGGAAGACAGCTTCAGCCACATCTCTTCTTTCTGACAGTATTGACCACACTCCTGTTTCTTTTAAGCCCTTTCTCATCTGTTTGATCTGAGAAGCGGTTCTTCCCAGAATCTGCAATAATTGTAACACACACACACACAGAGATACAAACAACAATCTTAAGTAAAAGGATAGCTATTTGTGGCTGAAGTGGACAATATAACCATTTTTTTTTTTAATATCTGAGCTCCTTTGGATAATTGTCTAAAGATTTAGACAATGCAGGTGATAGGAATGACATAATGACCTATGTTTGCTCTTTAATCTGGGTCTCAGTAAGGTATTCAAATATTGCTTTGATTCATAACCACTAATTAGAACTCACTTTCCCCTCTGGGAGTATATCACATGAGAAGAAAATAGGGAGTGAGAGCATGAGTAAAATATTTCACTAAAAATAATACCATTGCAATACTGAAATTATGGCCTGCTGACAGAAGGTCATGGGATCATTACATGTAAATAAATTCACCCTCAAAGCAACACGAATGTTGACTGAAATGTCCTTAATTTGATATAAGCAACTCTGGACTGCAAAATGACTGACCGACTGTTCGACAAGGTGATGTATAATACAAGGTATTTATTTGTCACTTTACAACTTGAAGGTTATAAAGTGAAATTGAGTCTGTAACTCCCTTCTGCTACGTAGCAGACAATATACAGTAATATGGAAGCAATTATGAAAATGGTAAACAGAAATAATCTATAATCAATGGAGCAGTGCTGAGGATGAATTTGAGCTTAAAAGTCTGAATCAGCCTGGGGGCAAAAGCTGGTGGTGCGGTAGCTGAAACTTCTTTATCTCTTCCCAGAAGGCAGCAGGCTGAACCATCACCCCTTTTATATATGGTATAGGTAGGTATAGTGTCCCGCTTCCCAGTGGACAAAAACTACTGACTAACAGCTGAGTCGTGTATCATAAGCAAGACAAAAGATGGTTTCAGATTCAATACAATGATATAAAAGTATTAGATTATGTGAACTAATGTCATTACCGCATGCTGCAACAGCCTCTGATGAAGATATTGTCTGTTCAGATTAGTCAGTCGTGGCAATTCCCACATGTCGACTAGGCTATTGACAGCCGCTTTCTGGTCCTCAGATAGCTCCCTGTTGCCATCCAGCTGAGGGAGAATTTAGTTCCCTACATTAGTCTCGTATTTTATCACAAACACACACACCAAAAAAAGCTTCACAACAAAACACTTCCTACCAACTGGATTGTGTTCCTTTGATCGATATCAGGGCAATCCTCCAATACCAATGTCGCTGTCTCCAATTGGCCCCCTAAGAGCACATGGACTACAGCAGGACTGATCCCTGGCAATCCTGGGCCACCATGTATAAATGAATGTCCCACCATTCTACCTGCCATCAGAAAAAGGTCCGAATCAATGAGTGGCTGGGAGGCACATGGGATGAGGTGATCCTTCTGCCCCTCAAACAGCCTCGTCACATCAGCATTGCCTGTAAATAAAGATGAAACAAAAGTTAGCATAAGGCACAGTACAGGTCTTTTCAAGTTTAGGTCATGAAAAAGTGTTGAAAGATATAAACAAAACTAAACTAAGACGTACCAAAATTGATGTGGAATCCAGACTGCAAGGTCTGCATAGCAAAGCTGATGAAGTAACGACTTACACCATCACCGATGGCAGCATCACCTAAACCAAAAGGATAATTGTTAAATCACTACAAAAGGGTATGTGATTGACTGCCAAGGACCTGGAACCACTCACAATGTAGGGTGAAAGTAAGAGGCATTCATGTCAAGCTAGCATTGGCTTGACATGGCTTGACATTGGCATAGGTTTACTTTGTTCATAGCAAACACTGAAAATGTGTCAAGTTTGTCATTCAAACATTGGCCCACATCTTTAATAAGGCTGTGTTACAAAAACTTCAACAAAGAGACATACGTCAATGATAGAAAGGAGCAATCTCTTTTTGAACCTGTTATACCTGCAGGAAGAATCAACTATTGTTGTCTGAGTCTGATGAGATATGTGTGAAGTGAGGGGGAATGACAAAAACACACTTCAACTAGAATTTATGCACAATATAATTTGCAATTTAATGTAGTCCGAGTAATAATTAAAAGGAATTAATAACAAACCGAACAGATAACTGAGTAACTGTGAGTGTGGCCAACTCGAGAATGTAATTTCAGATGTATTTTGCATGCATGTTGTTACAGGCTTATACCTGCATCCCAAATTATTGTTATATGCATTTCTAAACCCGACAGGAAGGTCCCAGTTTTGCCAACCTGAGTTAAGCGCACATATCACTAAATGAAGGTTACATTGTTATTATATAACCAACAGCGCTTGCTGAAGCACAAGCACTAACCCTTATCAATTAATCAATCTCAATAGTGAAATTGTGACTAGGGCTGCACAATATGAGGTAAAGCTGCTATGTGCGATAACATTGTTTAATATTGGGATGACAATATGAATTGCGATAGATATTCATGTGAAAGCTATACTGTACCCATGTCTTAGTGCTTTAATCAGAGGTGTAAAATACTTGAGTAATTCTACTTGATTACTGTACTTAAGTATTATTTTGGGGGATTTGTACTTTACTCAATTACAATTTAAACTGACTACTTGTACTTTTACTTGATTACATTTTTACTCCTTAAAATTTTATTTCATCTTAAAAAGTACATTATATTTGTATTTTATCTTATGGACATTAAATATGGTAAACAAAAGATCAAACGTGTGGCTGACATGAGAACTAACGATCATTGTTGCACATTCATGCATCAAACACACACATTTCTACTAATTATCACTTTCATCAGGTAAATGTCTGGCCTCAAAAGTTCACCACCAAATCTGAGGAAGTTTATTGAGGTAGCAAAGCTGTGTTTTCCTGCCCCCAAAAAGTTTATTCATTATTTGTTCTGTTTTGAAAGAGCCATTAGCTTTGTAATATATCAGCTGAATGCACAAAATGGAGTGCAAATAAAATCAGTGATGAGAATTTAAATACAATTCATATTTTTGTGAGATTTTTTATTTTTATAAAATGATACAAGTCTCCAAAAAAGTGTTTAAATAAACATTATATGCTAAATTAATAGTAATTCATGTTTAGTGATGTTCTTACCAGGTCGTGGATAAATTGTGTTTACAATATGTCATTATATGAATCCTTAAGTAGGAATTAGGACTGTCAGTGAATATTTTTTTAATCTTAATAATTACATGCTTTCTCATTAATTAATCTTACACACTGCTCCGGGTGTGTGCTCACAGTGGGTGTGTGTGTGTTTTCACTGCTCTGTGTGTGTGCGCATTTCGGATGGGTTAAATGCAGAGCACAAATTCTGAGTATGGGTCACCATAATTGGCTGAATGTCACTTCACTTCACTTAGTCACAAATAATTATTTATCAATATTTGCTAGGAAAAAAAAAAAAACTCGAAATGCTCCAAATAAACATTTAAAAGATTAATTGATTTTAGACAGTGATGTTGAATAGACAACACAAATAAAGTGGCCTTCAAAAACGTTAACGTTGTATGTTTTAATTCTATGCTTTAATTTAAGACTCTCCTCATTAATTCAACACATTCTTGTATTCTGTCTGGAATATATTTCTAACCTCTCCATCACATCTTGCTTTTCAAAGGGATTGTTCACCCAAATTTGAAACTTTGACCATTTACTGAACCTCTGTCATCCCAGATGTTTATGACTTTCTTTCTTCACATGAACATAAGCAAAGATTTTTTGACCATATAATGCAAGGGGACAGGAGCACTTCAGAAACCACACAAAGTGACGGTCAAGATTAAAATATTGATATATTTTTTTTTTTTTTTACATATGCCTGTAGTTACACTTAAGAAGACAGTGATTCATTAACAGGGGTTGCATGAGTTACTGTCATAGTCTCTTTGTGTATAGTTTCTGTGTAAGTGTCATTTTTGTATGTCCCATACACTTTCATTATATACAGAGAATTGTTTTTGTTCATCTGATAAATGAAAGTCATATAGGATGGCGTCAGGGTGGAAAGGATGAAGTTTCCTTTTAATGCTTTTCCCTGTATTATTATTTGGTTTTCCGCAGGATTTAATTTTATTTGTTGTCGTTGTTGGACTAAATATACGTTTGACCTGTGCCTTTGCATTTATTCATTCACTCCCTTTAACCATTCTTCTGTATGTCTGTCAGAAAAAAAAAAGGACTTCTACTTCTTTAATACTTGAGTACAATTTAAAGTTGTACTTTTTTACTTTTACTCAAATATGTTTTTGACCAGATACTTGTACTTTTAATTGAGTAAAATTTCACTTCAGAAAAAGTTTTGATTACTTTTTACACCTCTGGCTTTAATAGGTTCTTTGTGTGATAGGTCAAACGTTTATTACCTGCCTGGTTCAGATTAAATGATTTGAGCTTGATTTTGGCACGATCCATTTGACGTAGGGTGTCATGGGGATTCGTAAACAACAACGGGTGTCGAGACGCAAGATTCGATCGTTTCATCTCGTATATTGTGTCATAGTGGGCGACAATCTACATCGCATCTGCGATGCTTCATGACATCACGACAGAGAGACTAGCATGTTTAATTTTTTAACGGTCCTCCACGACGAGTTGATTAAGTGTACAAGAGTGAGTGTGCGCGAATGAGTGAGAGTGGGAGCAACAGTGTGTGTGTGTGCGCGCGCCCGTGTGTGTGTGTGTGTGCGTGCACGAGTGAGTGAGTGAAGGACAGTGAGTGTGTGTTTGTGTGAGTGTGTGTGCGAGCTATGTTTGAGATGACTGAGAAAACTCTTTACAAGTTATGCCATGTATATTATATTGCTAAAACCTTAATTTAAAGAAACAATCTTACCTTCCAGCACACAGTGAAGTGGGGAGGCCCATTTAGTTCTTGGAGTCTTGTAGAATGCGATTACTGCCTTTTCTCTCTCTTCAAGATCAGAATGTAGGTCCATTGAGAAGCGAAGAGGTATCTCCAGCTGTTGCCCCCTCAAGATAACTCTTCTGAACAGTGTTGCTGCACTTGAAGAATTAATGATTTGCTTCCATTCTATGAAATATAAAATAAATACTTGAAAAAAAATAATAAATGAAACATTTAACAGTCAAATACATTTCAGTGTGATATAAAATAATTTACAGAGCCTGATTACTATGTATTTGAGTGTATTAATCAGCGTGATTACAAGCAATTAACATCAAACAGAAGCTAAAAAAGCAGGTTCTGTAAGAGGGACAGGACAGGTTAACATGACAATGACATTTAACAACTGACTTGTGGCAACAAAAACAAAAAATGAAATATATCTTTGAGTTCGTGAGCTCTGTTAAAAGCTTATGCTCTTGACTGGCACCTGGGACAGTGGGATCAGCAAGAATAGTTGATGGTCCGGCCATGTCATTGACTACACCAGTCGAACTGGTGCTTTGTTCATGAGGCAAGAAATCAATTGTGCTTGAAGTCCCCTCTCTGGCATCATTTTCAAGTAATGGCATCAAGGTGTCTTCTGGAAATCTAAACATGTTTAGATATACCATGAGAACCTCAATTGTAATTACAACTGTAAAAACATCATGTTAGTGAAATGTAAGGCATGATGAATGCAAATTGATTAATACCCATCTCCACAAAAGCTGGCATGGTATGCAATATCCTCTCTAGGAAATTGTTTTTCACATATTGGGCATACTTCCTATATCAGAAACAGAGAAATGTACAGATTTATGTTATTAATTTTAAGTATTATTATGTTTCAAATAATATTATGTTTCTAAATACATAAAAAACATGACATTCAGAAGTTGGGTATACTGAAAAAAAAATATACTCAACTGTAGTATTGACTTCTTTCTCTACAATACTGACAATTTCAGGCTCATCACTGCTCTGTGAATTGGGAAACAAAATTCATTTTAGGTAGAAGGTTTGGGTTTGGAACTGACAAAAAAGGTTCTGACGTGGAATTTGAAAGGTAATGAACCACACTTAATTCTTTAACATACAGAATAATGTGAGTGTTACTTACAATTTCAGCATTACAAGATTTGATGTGCAGAGCCAGGAACTGTAAAGGCATAACAACTCCACAGTTTTTGCAGAGGACTTTGGCATTTTGGAAAATTCTGGAGCATTGAGGGGGAGGGGGCTTGCATCTAGCTCCTCTTGTAGTGGGACAATGTACAGAATTAGTTTTCCATTATTTGTGACCGTTTTAAGGAGTCGTCCAGTGTAGCCCTCAGACTCTGTAGCGACAACAGTCAATTTTCTCTGTCCTTGACCACCTAAATACAAAAAGCAAATACATAATAACTTACTTTACTGTTTTTACAACTATGAGATGCCAAATAACATTGCTTTACTAATAAAGTATTTACTATACAAGACAAATACTATAAAAAAACAGTATCAAACCACCATAACTGTTTAAACTTGCAGATAAAACACTGGGGAGACTATGCTTCATATGCAAAACTGGTTGCTCTAAAGCATGACTTCAAATTCATTCAGTGGGTTAAAAGCTCCAGCAGGTTTCCTTATCCTACACTAACTATACCTGACCTGTTGATTTATAGCAAAGCCAGCCTCCGGACAACTGCTTCAACTTGGGGTACTGCTCTTCAAGCTGACAGACAATCTAAACAAAGATTTCACATGAAAAGCAGCGATGCTTAGTGTTAGAGAATTTTTATTAAATATGCAACTGCTACTACTTCCAGCACTGCCTCAAGTACTGAGATCCTTTGTGCTACTACTTTTTCCAGATCTACTTCAAGTAGTTATCTACTACATCAAATATTGCTTAAAAAAACCTCTACCATATACTTTTTTAAGTTGCGGCAACCACATACTTTTCTTGTTATCCTTTTTTCTCACACCTTGGCATGGTATGACTTGAAAGTAAACTTTTTATGTACCTTGTATCTGCATTAATAACAATAACATTAGAATATATGTATGTGTACAAGTTTTGTCACAAGTCCCATGCATGCAGTGGTTCTATTTACATATTTGAAAATTCATAGATACAGAATTTCTAAATGAGGGAGAAAGACTAGATGTGCTTCCAGACCCTTTTCAGAGGTTTTTAGAACACTGTATGTGGGAAAACTATGTAAAACAAATATTAACCACAGCAGAATTTTAACGTGAGTGTAGGGGGTCTTTAAAAAGGTTATAACGAAACAATAACCATTTAACTGAAGTAGTGATTAGCAAATTGCAAATTGATGTTAGAATAGAAGAGTTAAACACTTGTGATGGAACAAAAACACATCAAATCTAGAATACCTCCTCATGGCAAGAGCTATCAGCCACTGTAATGGTTCTTTTCCCCAAGCCTGCCTCGAGGAGTTTGATTTCTTCAGATGGCTTTGGTGTGCGATCAGTCGGACTTGACAGCACCAAAAACTGAAGCCTGACATATTTTATGGCTATCGCTGGAGATATTTTGGAAAGAGCAGCAGGGCGTTTCTTGGAGCGAATCATTTCACGGCGAAAAAAACCTGGAAATGACCTGAAGGAAAAAGAAAAACACTGTAAACAAGTTGTACACTGCATTTAGAAAATCAATGTATCCTTCAAATATATCATTACCCACTGAAGTGAAAGACTGAGTCAAAGTATTTAAAGATTTTTCATTAACAACAGCATTTCTTGCAGTGTTTTATCTTATCAGGTTTATATTCTTCTTTGTGCAAGTGAAAAAACCCAATTAGTGAAAACAACAAGTGAAAAGAGAGAATTACACTTTTGAAGCACAATCATGATGGATTTTAGAAAACCTAGTCTGTACAGCCATTGATGCTAGTGGGCGATAAACATAACCATATGTGCCATGGGACAAAACATATATATAAAAACAAAAAATCAAAAGTTATTTTATGACAGCAGTTAAAAGATTGTCATTCAATGGAACCAGCATGTGTCTGTAGAAGTTATCTAGTTTTCTATCTTTGTATTTTTTTTTCCATGTTCTGTGTTCTGGTATATGAAGCAAGTGTATTGTCCAAAGTCAGCATAGTAATCAGTCACAAAAAGAGTAATATGTATATGAAGAATTGCAATGTAGTGTGGCAGCACCTACCTCTGCATTTCATTTTGGATCGTCGGCAGCTGACTTGTTCCAGTTGATGTACTTGGGGTGTTGTGTCCATCTGACTGCAACCTTCGAGGTGGTTGCCCCCTTCCTCCTTGACCACTGCCTTCAGGTTGTTGCTGTCTTCTCGAAATCAATGATATTAGCGACTGTGCAGCATCAGCTATTGCAGTATATTCCTCCTGCAAGAATTGGACAGTTCAAATATCAATGCAATGAAAAATTATATTAACAATCACCTACTTGTTGCTCTGCTGTGTGTGAAGTAAGTATATTTCATGATTTTTTTTTTTAGCTTTTTCACTAATGGCAATAATGAATGACAGGAATATTTGTGGAAATTGTCTCTTGTCTGGTTCCTTTGACAATGTAGTTGTAAATACAAGTGCAAAATGCCCGTGCAAAATCACTTTTTAAGCGTGTTTTTAGTAATTGTTGTTTTGGTGTGTTTTGAGTGCTCATTGTTACAATTACACAGCAAAAGCTCAGTGACATTTTTATTTGTGCATGATAGAAATCACAAAGTGAATTATGCTATGCTTGAGCAAACAGTTTGTGAATGGGCAACTACAAATTATGGCAGTGAAAGAGACTGTGAACGCATTGAATAGGATATGTTTAGTTGAATAGCATAGGCTACTATTACACAGTAGCGGTAACATTAAGCGCACCATAATTAAATATAATATTAAGAAGTAAACAGCATAGCCGACTTATAGATTCAGTTTACATCCACAAATGAATAAGTACGTCGAGCAGTGCAACGTGCCCATGCACAATCTGTTTTTGTGAGATGATTGCTGTCAAAAAAGTTCATCAAGTTCAAAAAAGTTCAACTGATTTCAACAGTTTCAATATGATAAAAAGTAACTTTTATATTGATTCAATGGATTAATTGCATAGTGTCAAGAACTTATTGCTTTTTTGGGAAAAAAATAATAAATTTTTATAATAAATATGTGAAAATCAAAATCTGAATTGTTATTATAACCTAAAGATGCTATGAGATGCTATGAAACAAAAAATAGTGGTTTTCATCTTGACACTTTCTTGGTAAAGAAAACAAATTTTTACTCAAGTTAATCTAAATGGATTTATCACGTTTTGGAACAAAATTATAATATTCATAACAGAAGTAAACAGTGTAGCTGACTGAGTGTTTGTCAAAAAAAAAATTTTTAAACCACAACCTTCTTGTGGCTTCTTTGACCGATATATTTTGTATTTATCATCGAAACAACGTAAAACTTGGCACTGCACTTACTAGTGCATGTAGCAAGACACTTTGAAATCCATCGGACTAACGGTTCGAGGGATATGCAAATAAGACACACACACACACACACACACACACACACACACAGACGGTCGTTTCTGTAATTGATAGATAGATAATGTCAATAAAACAAATTGAATTGAACATGGAATTGAATGGGCCGATTAACGTTACCTCACAAAAATATTCTCTTTGAACACGCTTGAGTTGGTCATGTGGTAACGTTAACGTTACTCATGAACAATAGGTCAAAGGAACTTCAACTAACCATCATCTGGCAGATGGTTTAATGAAGTCGAACACAGAGCAGGTTTACCGGGCTTTGTGGAGCGGACTCATACTGATCTCATGTATAAAATTAACGTTAGATTACTAGCAGCTACATGACCAAAAACTAACTTGGAATTACATCTGCAGCAAATGTAGGCTATTATTTCACCCCATGAAACCCAAATGAAGGAAACTGAACATTTCACTATTTTGAGAGTTAAAGGCATGGTCAGGAGGAGCGATGAATCTGCCCGGGAAAATTCACCATAACTTTTACTTTAAAGTTTCGAACACAGCCTAAGTTATAGTGACTACAAAGATGACCACAAGCATGCTAATAAGTTCACAGTTATTAGCTAGCTTTTTAGTTAGCTAAAATTAATGGTAACGTTAAAGTTTGTCACCTCTCTCCCAGCCATGGACGCGGTTCTTGCAGCTCTAGGACGGGACCGCCTTGTGGCCAGAGATCCATGCCGTGCGTGCATCCTCTGTTTGCGTGTCCTCTTGTGCGCTTTCGTCATTGGTGGAGCAGTCGGTCAATCCCACCTTTCCAGTAAATACAACTTGTGATTGGACTGTACGTCAGCAGACAGCAAAGCATTGGCCAAGAGCAGAAGTCCCTCCCTCAGGCTTTTTTTCAAGTTGCGAGGTTGCGAAGCTTCATTTTCGCTCAGTCTGAGTTTCAGAGTTTCAGAGCAGAGCTGCGTGACAACGCTGCCACAAATCACGTGAGTTGCAAGCTCGCAACTGTGTGGGCGTATCTCCACAAAGTGGGTGTTGTAAACTCAGCTCTGAAAAAATTGTCTGCAATAGGAGTGCAAATGTAATGTAATGTAATAAGTTTCGCCCTTTCGAACCTCAGTTTTCAGAGTTTCAAAACTTGTTTTCACCTATTCGCACACCAGTTTTCAGATCAATCTTTTTACAAGGTTTCAAATCTGGAAGGCAAACTATACACTGGGAGAACAGTGACAAATTCGAAACTCTGAAAAAATGATTGCACAACACCATAAAAAAGAGTGTTGCACTTCTGAAGAAGGAAAACTCAAAAACAAAATTATGTTTGCAGAGATTTTAATTTTTTTACCACTTTGCAAGCCTGCAAAACTCTGTTTTCAGAGTTTCAAAACTTGTTTTCACACATTTGCACACCAGTTTTCAGATCACCATTTACAAGGTTTCAAACCTGGAAAACAATCTAATACAGTGGGAGAACACTGACAAATTTGAAACTCTGAAAAATTATTTGCGCAACTTCGTAAAAAAAAATGTAGCAGTTCTGAAGGAGGAGATCTCAAAAAGAACACAATGTTTGCAAAGATATTTTTATTTTTTTACATTTTGCAAGCTTGCAAATCTTATTTTTCGATCTTGCAAAACTTTTTTTTGTAAGATTTTGAGTTTTCGAACACTTAGTTTCAACCTTTCAGAACTGTATTTTCAGTTTTGAATCATGGCAGGATTTAAATCCCATAGAGCGCGCGCTCTTCTTGCAGACGCGCCCTCAGGACCCATATAAGGAAATTCCGCTCCATCTAACATCACACAGACCCATACTCGGAAAAAACTTTCCGAAACTTGTGACAAACCGGAAGAGGGATTTTTGGAACAAAAATACTCCTTCAAACGTACAACTTAATTTTTTAAACTTTGTCCATGTTTAGCATGGGAATCCAACTCTTTAACAGTGTAAAAAACTCAGTATGCATGAAATAGCATTTCACCCGCTCTTTAAACTCTGTTCCGAAGATAAATGGAGGTCTTACTGGTTTGGAACGACATGTGGGTGATTTATTAATGACATAGTTTTCCATTTTGGGTGAACTAACGTTTTAAGACTCATCTCCGTTAGCCAAAAATGACTAAAGTTAGCGTAGCATAGCATGGACAGAGACTGAACTCGGCCACACAGCATTAGTCTGAGAAACTATTGAAACGTGACCAAAACAACGGTCTACATTTCCAACAACTTACGGTCATATTACATTGATAGAAATACATTCTGTTCATTGTCGGTTTTCCTAACTGTCAAAAAATAATGGGTAACTAACTTAGCATGGGTTAGCTATAGTCGTTAATTAAGAACTGAAACAACCCAACGTAACCAGAAATATAATTTCGTAACATTCAATATCATAAAACACATTCTCACTTGTAAAATGTAATCCCTTGCTGTCTGGTTTTTAGATTCCGTTCATTTGAACATCCAAACGCAGCACAAAAGTCCGGCATCGTCCATTAATTTGCAGCGTTACCTAGCTACTTCCTAATGACTTCCTAATGACCTACTTCTATGCCTACTTCCCCTGTTCCAAGATGGCTGCGGTTTTGACGCACGATTAGAACCCCAAGGAGACATCTAGTGTATATATCTGTTAGTTGCAGAGGGAGCAACAAAGGATCTCCTTTTAATTTTGACCCTCTTGTCCCACTGCATTGAGCCATTGTTTTGAATGCGCTCGACCACTAAAACTTTGCATCCGAAGCATTTCTTCTTCTTCTTCTTCTTTTAGTTTTCTGGGGGTTACAGGTCAACTTTAAGGTACATACCACCACCTACTACATTGGAGTGTTTAAAGTGAAAAAAAACTTGATAACCCATACTGGGAATTGGTGCTCTGCATTTAACCCATCCAAGTGCACACACACACACACACACACACACACACACACACACCATGAACAAACATCCAGAGGAGTGGGCAGCTACACCCAGAGCTGTACCCCACCAGGGAGCAACTGGGGGTTCAGTGCCTTGCTCTGCTGTTCATTCACTCCCCCCATGCACCTACAACTCCTGCTGGCACTAAGACTCAAACCTGCTTATTTTATTCATTAGAAACCATGTGTTGTTAAGTCTTGTATGTCCTAACCGTAGTCTTCTTCCTTTCTGATAACTGTTCTAAATTTGATAGATTTTTGAATTCTGTAAAATTTTCTTCCTGTATTACCTAAAACACAGCTTTTCTGCCAGTTTATCAATGTTTTGTTTGTTATTAAAAATGTTCCTTCACCTTTTCCAAGTTGAATATCTATTTTGTCACTGTGATTTAGAGCTTTTTTGCTAATTTATCAGCTTCTTCATTACATACTATACCTATGTGTGCTGGCATCCAAAAAATGTAATATCTACTCGCAGTCTTTCCATATTTAACAACGCTGTATATATATTTCTATTAAAATGCCATCTCTGGTTGATTTACTAATAAAACTCTTCAATGCTGCTGCTGAGACTGAATAGAACCACTCTGTCAGGTTTGACATCCTCCACCCATTGTAAACCCAGATATATTCCAACTAATTCAGCTGTATATATAGTTACATTATAGGAAATTATTTTACTGTGTTGTATTTTGAACTCTGGAATAGCAATACCCACACCCACATGCTCAGTAATGGATCTTTAGAACCATCTGTATATATTTCTAAGTATCCATAATAGTTTTTGTTAATTAATTCTTGTACCATATAGAATATATTTTATATATTTTAATTTCCCTTCTTCAACCATTCTTTTTTCTTTTCAATTATCCCTATGTTAACCTTAGGTTCTGGGAATATCCATGGTGAAATTCTACATCCAAGGCACAAAGACATCACTTCCTTAAACCGTAGAGAGAAAGAGAGAGAGAGAGAGAGAGAGAGAGAGAGAGAGAGAGAGAAAGTACAGGTTTTTCTACACTGGTGGGGAATTAAACCTAAATAAACACACCAACTCATGGGGACTTAGTGGGGATAGTGGGGATATGGGAGGCCTATGGGAGGCTGTTTGAGACTAAGATATAGTGTTTCATATGTATGTGCAAGTGTTTCAATGTGTATCACTAGCTTTCAATGTGTATTGCAAGTGTTTCAAATGGGCTTCGTCTCAAACGGCCTCCCATATTATGGGGACCTAAATTGAGGTTCCCATGGGTACAGAAGCTTATAAATCATACAGAATTATATATATATATATATATATATATATATATATATATATATATATATATATATATATATATATATATATAATGTATATATTATATATATATATATGTGTATATAATGTATAGATTATGTATACTTATTTAATTAATTTATTTATTTTAGATTGTAAAAATGCAGAAAGTTTTCTGTGAGGGTTAAGTTTAGGTGAAGAGTTGGTGTAGGGCGATATAAAATACAGTTTACAGTATAAAAATTATGCCAATGAGGAGTCCCCACAAGGACAGTGAACCAGACTGTGTGTGTGTGTGTGTGTGTGTGTGTGGGAAGGGGAGGCGCTGGGACGCAATTGGTGATCCGCTCTTGGTGTCTGCTCAGGTGTGTGTGTGTCAGAGGAGCATTGCGGAGCTGCAGGCAGAGCAGAGGGGATACGGTCATGTCAGACAGCGTGAACTCACAGTCGCAGGACGGAGGATCCCACGGCGAGGACAGGACGAGCCGAGTGACAACCCCGCGTGTGGGCAACAGAGTGACCGTGGTGCTCGGAGCGCAGTGGGGCGATGAAGGCAAAGGAAAGGTGGTGGACCTGCTGGCCCAGGACGCTGACATGGTCTGCAGGTGTCAGGTTGGTTTATGAGGACTGTAGTCCTTGAATATGTGAATATATCTCCGGTGGGCTGTGTAGTTGTGACGCGCTGTGTAACGTAACGTTACATCACCCACAAGCTTGTTTGTAAGGAAATATTCATGGCTGATCAGAGAGTAGTGAATGCATGTTAAGTGCTGTGAATGCTTGTGAAGTTTGTGATTATAGGACTTGTTAGCAGGCCAGTTCTTGGTAAGCAGTTAGCTGCGTATTATTAAAGCGGAAACGGACGTTCCAGTGCGCATGTACGCGCTTCCATTATAATCAACTAACGTTACGCTATCTGCGCGCGAGCGATGTCGATTATAATGCAGCGTACTGGTTTAGCTTCGCTAGCAGTGTACAGTATAGCGTGTTTTCAAATGTCACCTTTACTGAATTGTGTCATATTAAAGCCAGTGTGATGTTTGACCGAAGGCCAGCCTTGAAATATTACCAGATGTACATCAGCTAATGTTGGAATATCCGGGATGTTTCGCAAAGGATGTAAACATTGGCGCAAGACTCCCGAAGGTGTTGTATTTATGAATATTACAGCAAAACCAGGTGTTGGAATTATTAATAATCAAAACAATAGAAGATAATAATATTACTGAACATTAACTTGCAGTTACTTAATTTTCCGCAGTTGTCTCATGTTATGAATGTACACAATCCTGTAACTTTTTTTAAAAGCAACATTTATACTTTCGACGGTTGCTAGAATATTTTTATAGATTGAACGCACACACACACACGTTTGTTTTTGTAAAAAGTGGGGACATCCCATAGGTTTTTATACTGTACAAACTGTATATTCTATGGCCCAACACCAAACCTACACCTAACCCTAACCCTCACAGGAAACTTTGTGCATTTTTACTTTCTCAAAAAAATTAATTCTGTATGGTTTATAAGCGTTTTGAAAAATGGGGACATGGGTTATGTCCTCATAAGTCACCCTCTCCTTGTAATACCTGTGTCATACCAATGTCATTATACAGAGTTGTGACCTGATATGTCACACACACACACACACACACACACACACACACACACACACACACACACACACACACACACACACAAACACACACACACACACATATATATATATATATATATATATATATATATATATATATATATATATATATATTGGCTAGGGAAATAGCTATTTATGAGTAATTGTAAAAAAGTATTTGCAAAGTAATTTCAAACACATGAATGTTATTGAAATGCACTGATTAAAGTTAAAAGGCAAATCTCTAAAGCAATGCTTTTTGTGTTTAATTATGTAAAATGCTCCAGGCAAATTATATATTTTTATAAAAATACACATATATTGTTAAGCAGTTGTTCAGAGTACTAAAGAATGGTTTACTTAGCATATGGCTCCATGTGTCAACATCTCATACAGCATGTCAGAAAGAAACAGGTGTCACTATTTCACCCTTGTGGCTTTCAGACACTGCTGTGCTCTCACTTAACATGGACTGTAAAACTGTTAGATATGATATGCATCATATCATATAACAAAAAGCATGACATACATACTATATATATATATATAATATATATATATATATATATATATATATATATATATATATACATATATATATATATATATATATATATATATATATATGTATGTATATATATATATATATATATATGTCATGTTTTTCTTGAAACTCCCTAATTGGCGTTAAATGATTCTATTCTATTCTATTAAGACCTGGTGATTTTTAAATGTTTGCACATGTAATTATACAACACAAAGTTAAGATTTATCAAGAGAGAACTTTTAAGGACAAATGGGGAAATGGCCCCCGTGGTTGTGTTAAGTGTTAGAGAGCAGTGATAGCAGGCTGTTTTACGCCCCTGTCACTATGCATGGTATTGATAACACATTGCAAGGATTCTCTTCTAAGAAGTTTGTATTCTGTCAAAATTGTGATTGCATTCAAATAAGACACTTGGTGCTGCTGCACTATGCAAAGGATGGGACAGAAAGCAGATAGTGTTAGCCTTTTTATAAAAACACTGCACTCAGCAGTCTGACTGGTTTTCCTTACAGGCAGATGGGATGGAAAAAAGACCATCATGTTGTTCCATGTCACACCAAGTTGATATGTCGGTCCAGAAACCAGAGGATCTAACACAATGCGTGACCTCTTTTTAAAATGCCCTTAACATTTTATTTGCAGACTTCTCATGTCAGACAATTTTGTGTGGTTAAATCTGTTTTATAGGTGAGACATTGGAAAAACAAATCAATTTGCTTCACATTTTTTTATTGTACGCATAATAATCATATACTTATTGTGGCTTGCTTATTGTTTATGGTTTTTCAAGTACGTGGGCTTAAATGTTTTAGGTTTGATATAATCACACTTTCATAAATCGTTCAGAGTAAAGCCTACAGATGACAACCAGGTGCTGTCGTCAGTCTTACCTGTTATACAGGAACCTACTGAGACCTTTGTGAGCTGTAACCGTCTAGTGGAGTGCATAAAGACATCCTTTAGTCAAGCTGTACTTTAGGTATTACATTTCTTTCTTGGCCTGCCACTGTAACATCAAGTCTGACAAGAATGAAAGGCCATCCTTTGCTCTTACAGATAAATTCTGTAATTGGATAGATTTGCTGTATTGACTTTGCAAATGACACAGTTTGCTTTAAATAATATATTATCTACTACTATATTATCTATTACTGCTTGTTTATCAGTGAGTCCAAGTATGTTGCTTGCTGATAATTGAGGTGCCATTTTAAACAGTGTTATTCAAGTCCCAAATGCTTTATTAGATAACAGGAAGTATTGTATAATTGCTTTTTTATCAGTTGATTTATGTTTTTTTTTCTCAGTATTATTTTGGTACACAAAGAAATTAATAGTAATTTTGACACGTTTCAAGACTGAAGTCATAGACAAGTATTGTATTTTTTATTACTACTCATTTTACCTCTGTGTCCCCCTTATATATTAAAGGAATTGGGGCTGACTGGGAACACTGCATTTTTACAAAGGCATTGGTGAATGAAAATGTAAGCTTTTTTTGCTGTATTGTCTGAGACACAAAGAAATAAAAAAAAAATAAGGCCTGTTTAGCCGCAGAAACAGAAAGGTCAGGCAGATTTAAAGCTTGAATTGCAATCGTGGAAATGTTTTTTGTCTAGTAATGCTCAGGTCTGAAACTGGTCTATTGGCTAGTTGATTTGCTTTGTGAGTGTAATTTCTAAAACCTCTAGAAAGTGGGAACCTAGTTTTATTTAGAATCTTTCTTTCATTATCCTAGAGAGGTTTGAGTGCCTTCTCTCCTTTCTTGTGAACGTGATAAATTCTTATAAATGCAAATAAAATAGTAAATACAAAAATTATTTTTCCCCCCTCATGCATACAGTCATGGCCATGACTATACTCTTGCTCTCATTACAAATGTGCACACACTTTTTATTCTGAAAAACCAACAAAAACCTAACCAGATAGAACATCACAACATTGTCTCACCACACAAAACAATATTTAATCAATCTGGTTCATCTAATGGGTCTGCTACTTTTTGAGCTACATTTTTAATGTTGTTGGACTGCTTTGTGTGTCGTTGTGGGTAATACAGTGCTAACTTTGCTAGTAATCCCTGTATTACTTCCTCAACCCCTTGTTCCTCTTCATACAGATGGTGGAGCAGATCACTCAGTCTAGCCACTTTTAGCATGCCAGGTTTAGAACACTGGACGCCATCCAACACGGCCTGAAACCCCAGAGACAGTCATGAGAGCAAACGTGACAAACATCATATGAAAGAAATGTTCCAGGCTATTGGCTTTTTCCGGTTTCTCTGATACAAACTAATGGTCTTTTCCCAAGAACCCACATCTTATTAAACTAAATGCAGTATCAGTTCAAATTAGCTTTAAAGTCAACATTAAATCTAAATTGCAGAGGAGGGGGTGCTCGCAGGACCAGTTTGAAAACCACTGCTTTATGTCATTTTACAGCTTAAAGCAATGACAAATAAAATGAAAATTTAACAAATGTAACTCGGTGGAAATGAAATGTATACATGCTGTTTAATGCATTTTAACATCTTATAGTCTATTCTGAAGGCCACAACAAATTGTCCCACAAAATGCATGCAGAAATTGTGAAAAAGGATTCCATCAGGATTCCTAATATAATTGAACAATAGAGCTGTTCTCACACCTAACAACCAAAATCAGTTGTTTTCATGCTTCAAAAAAATAAAAAAACTGCATGTCAAAGCATGTCTGTACCATAACATAGTAATGCTTAGGATAGTTCACCCAAAAATGTACTTTCTTCTGTGGAATGCAGAAGATGATATCCAAGGTTCAAACAACAATGGATTGTTGATTTCCATTTTATGGATGGACAAAAACACTGAGGCATTTCTCAAAATATATGTTACGTTCCACAGACGTAAGTCAATCATAATGTTTTGAAATGACATGGGTAAGTACTGTAAATAATGACAGAACTTCTGGTGTGAACCTTCCAAAATGTGTATGGTATCTTCTCGAAGATTGAAAAGTCTTTGTGTTTCTTCTCTCCTGTAGGGAGGCAACAATGCAGGACACACGGTCGTGGTTGATTCAGTGGAATATGACTTCCACCTTCTACCCAGTGGGATTATCAACCATAAGGTCACTGCCTTCATTGGTGAGTATGTCTAATTTCCTCTCTCCATTTGGATATATGAATTGCATATTCTCATGCATCCAGTGCAGTATCTTCTGGTAGTCCGTGCTTTGAAAACAACACCACAGCTTCTTGTTGGAGGGTTTGAATGTTGGCCAGCATATTCAAACTAATATAGCTGAGTGCAATCAATGCACTTTATTTGCAAAGGTCCAATTTTGCTAATGCCCATTAATGTGTTTTGGCCTTCTGATTCATATATCAGCACTGTAGATTAGTATGATGTATTGGAAATGCTTGATGTTCATAGTACATAAGAATGTACAGCTTTCAGAAATCGGTGTTGCAGGGTTTGAGTGTTGATTTGAGTGATTTTTAAGATTGCTTTTATGTATTACACCATTTCTATCGATTCCAACACCTAGAATGACACATTTGGGCTTTACAGACCTGAAATTGGAATACTTTTACCTCTTGCTCCATTTATTTCAAGATTTTACATTGTACATTTTATAAGCTTGGGTTAATGCTACTTTTGCATATTTATGAAGCACACAACTTGCTTGTCCATCTGTGGTATTGTCACAACTGAAACTGATCACAGCATGACTCAAGAAACAAGTTTCTGTGACTGCACAAAGTGTATGAATATTAATGAGTTTGTGATCGGTTTATTGTAGGCATAATAATCATATACTTGTGGCTTGCTTATTGTTTATGGTTTTTCGGGTGTGTGGACTTAAATGTTTTAGGTTTGGTATAGTCACACTTTTATAACTAGTTCAGAGTAATGCCTACAGATTTTTTATGACAACCAGAATAGGGCTGGGATAAACGATTATTTTTTAAACGATTAATCTAGCGATTATTTTTTCGATGCATCGATTAATCTAACGATTAATTTTTTTCTGACCGTTTCGATTTCGATTATTTCCCCATTAATTGACTACTAACAATTTATACATGTTGATTTACATATCTGAATGAAAAAAACATTGCAATATGTTTATTGCTCTTAAAATTACAAAATAAAAGACTGACTAAGAATGCATTACTTTGCACTTGTATAGAGATAGCATTCAATAAAACCTTGAAGCCTTGAAAACACAAAGCTTACTGAAAAAAAGTTCTTTCAGATGAAAATAACAACAACTTTATGTCTAGCATTCAATAAAAAAGGTCACCCAAAATACTTGTTTAGTGCAATTGAAAGAATACAGTAACCAAACTTGAGGGCTTTAAGCTAATACAGAGAGTGCTTTTACAAAAAAAAATGCTCCATGTGAAACTTTGGCGTTCCGCCCTTTTTCTATCGTGTTTAATGATTTTGATTAATATGCACAAGGGAGAGAGAGAGCAAGAAGCGCTCGTGTTGTTTGAAGACTGTTAGTGCGCACGCACAGCCGGGGCTCTTTCTCGTACGCGCCCTGTCATTCTACATCACTCACCGATCAAATAAGGCTTTGACAGCCGCCAAAAAAAAAAAAAAAAGATCAATGCAGAAAAACCCCTGGATTGGTTATATAACGTTGGACAGAATGTTGATCCGGCCATCGCGTATATTCAGCGCACATAAGGTAAACGTTTTGCAAACGTTTTTTAGAGAAATAAAAACAGGTCGACGAATCGACGCGCATATTTTGCGGCGACGTATTTTTTGCGTCTACGTCATCGATGACCTCGACGCGTTGTCCCAGCCCTAAACCAGAACCAGGTGCTGTCGTCAGTCTTACCTGTTATACAGGAACAGTGTTGCTACAACTCACTCACTGTAACATTCTAACATCACATTATTTAAGACTTCAGGGTAAAACTGGCCTTTAAAGGTTGTAAAGATGCACTTATCTCAGGGTTAAAGCCCTGAATTGGACAGTGATGACTGACAGCTCCTCATTTGATTGCAGGTAATGGTGTAGTCATTCACCTGCCGGGTCTCTTTGAGGAGGCTGAGAAGAATATGCTGAAAGGAAAAGGTTTGTTTAACTGTTTGTGTCCTTGGGCTGTATGATTGAGTTTCAGTGAGCATTGGTAGTGGTCTAACAGCGAGTTTGCTTGCAGGTCTGGAAGGCTGGGAGAACAGGCTCATCATCTCTGATCGGGCACACATTGGTAGGCTGATGCCTCTCATGGCATAAAATTACATTCACTTCTTTACTAAATTATTATTTTGGAGTTATGGTTATTTTTTAAACCTATGCTGAACAATACGCTTACAATTTTTTTCACTTATTTTATTTAAACAAAAACACAGTAAAAACAGTACATTGTGAAAAATTATTACAATTTAAAATCACAGTTTTTTATTTTATTAGGAAAAATATAATTGATTCCTTTGATGACAAAGCTGAAGTTTCAGCAGTCATTTCTCCAGTTTTCAGTGTCACATGATCCTTCAGAAATCACTCTTATATTCTGATTAGCTTTTTATTGAATCATATTTTAAAAATGGTGGTGCTTCTTAATATTTTTGTGGAAAGTGTGATTTTTTTTGTGTATACTTTGATGAATTGAATAATCAAAAGGACAGAATTTATTTGGAATATAAATTTTAACGTTAGAAAAAGTAGAAATAGGAACATTATAAATGTCTTTACTGTCAGTTTTGATCAATTGAATGCATTCTTGTGGAATAAAATTATTCATTTAAATAAGGAAAACTTGTAACTTGAGCCAAATGAATGTATTGATGTTCATTGGGTGTTTGGATTTGGAGAATTATTTACATCAAAATAGAATTATCATTTGTTTAAGAAATAAACACATAATACAGTAGGTATTATAACAGTGCTTGCAAAGCACTTTGTTGATGCCCCTCTGACAATCTGGTAAGGTTATTATTAAGCCTAAACCTAAATCACTGAAAAAATCCTAAAGCACTGCTATATCCTTCAGGAACTGCAAATCGAGCTGTAAATAATAGCTCAATATCAATAAGAATAATATTATCAAATTAATGTGTTTAAATGTTCATTTATACATCAATGCATTTTTGTTTACTTTATGTTTTGCTTTTTGGATTTGTAGTAGGCAGATACTGCTCTCAAATGCCATATAATCAAAGAGTCCTTTAAAATTAATAATGGTATGTGTTTGAATGATTTTGCCTTTAGTCGTTGTAATCGTAGATTCTCAGCAGGAGCCGTTATAATGAAAGGACACAGGATCAACCCAAGTCTTGTTATGGTGACCTGCTTTGGCATGTTGGGTTCAGAGCTCAGAGAGATGAGTTGTCTCACTGTAATGTATACACTCTCCTGCCTCTAGTGTTTGATTTCCATCAAGCTGTGGATGGAGTCCAGGAACAGGAGAGGCAACAGCAAGCTGGCAAAAAGTAAAACCCTGCTTTATGCACACGCATACAACACGCTAGCAACATGTTATGACACGAGTTCATAACAAAAGGAAAAAAATGCTTTGAATGATGAACTTTAGTCATGTGTAATGGCAGCTTTTCTGACCACTCTGGTTGATCTTAGTAATTGTCTTTTTATTGTGCATTTTGTGATTTGTTTTATAACTGACAGATGCAATGTACTGGATTTGGAGAGTAGACACAGTCTTTTTGTCCTTGAAATGTGAAATAATATATATATAAATAATTATGCAATCTGATTTTTTTTATTTTTATAATCGTAATAGCATTCGATATTAAATATAAAAAAGTATTACATTTAATATTGGCTAAGTCTGGCATAGTCCATGTCACATTAAAAAGGTTAAATTAAAATGTACAGTACGAGTAGATGGCTTTAAGTTGTATAAATGTTTGTGGTCTGTCAGAATTTTATTTTTTGTAATAAATAAAAAAAAGGTTTTTGAAAATATACTATTTTCACCAAGACAGCATTTATTTTATTATAAATAAAGTGAAAACAGTAATATTTTGATTTTTTTTTTTTGCAGTTTTAAATAAGTGTGTTCTGTTTAAATGTATTATAAATGTAATTTATTCCTGTGGTGCAAAGCTGAATTTTCATCATTAGTCCAGTCTTCAGTGTCACAAGTGGAAACCATTTTAATATGCTGATTTGCTGTAGAAACATTTATTATTATCAGTGAAGAACATTTTCTTATCAGTATTAAAGGATTAGTTCGCCCAATTTGCAAAATTATGTCATTAATAACTTACACTCATCATGTTCCAAACCCGTAAGACCTCCTTTTATTTTTGGAACACAGTTTAAGATATTTTAGATTTAGTCAGAGTTGTGCTCTTTAATATAAATGTTTCAGGATTCTTTAATGAATAAAAAACATTTTTAAGTAGAAATCTTTTGTAACATTATAAATGTCTTTACTGTCACTTTTTACCAGTTTAAAGCATCCTTGTTGAATAAAAAATGTGTATGTAAACTAAATTACACTTAATTTTATACAATATTGTATGTAACAAAGTATCACTTCTCTGTCTTTATGCACCTAGGGGTCCCTGAAAAAGGTTGCAGACCCCTGTTTTAAAGCATACCCATTAATTCACCATGGAAAAAAGTAATGCATGTGAATATCACTTATGAGTCTCACCTTCTTTCTGTTTCACCACCTAGTTTAGGAACAACTAAAAAAGGAATCGGCCCAGTGTACTCAGCCAAAGCAGCTCGCAGTGGCCTGAGGATATGTGACCTTCTGGCTGACTTTCAGGAGTTCTCAGAGAGGTCAGGGTCAAATGAGCTTGACAACTCAACTATTCGACCCATTCATGTCACATTCAATACAGTCTTAAACTTCACCATCTGTAAAAGCACTTGATCCAGTTCTTAATCCAACAGAAACAATGGAAGAGCACCTGATCACACTACTCGTCTATCACAGTGTCACCTGAGCAGTCTCATGTATCTTTTCACAGATTTAAACATTTGGCCTCGCAGTATAAGTCTATGTACCCTTCACTGGAGATTGATGTGGATGGAGAACTTGAGAAACTCAAGGTGAGAAGCTTAGATGTCACACCAGTTAATACCATAGATTAGGTTTACTAGATTTGATAAGACTCGGAAAAGAGTAAGATTTATAGTAAAGGAGGTAGAGATGCACAACATATCTGTGTATTTAAAAAAAAAAAATTGCATTTAATTACTGTATTCATAAAAACAATAATATCTAATGTGAAACAAAAACAACAAATGTTACCACACTTTCTGACATTGATTGTTTTTTCAGACGTATGTAGACAGGATAAAGCCCATGGTGAGAGATGGAGTCTTCTACATGTATGAGGCTCTACACGGGCCTCCAAAAAAGATTCTAGTGGAAGGTGCCAATGCTGCCTTGCTGGACATTGACTTTGGTGTGTAATGGATACACTGAAACACATAGTACATACCATTCCCTGACCACGTGTAACATAAGATTATGCAATGTGCTAACCAGCTGATTCCCAATTGTGAGCTTCTGGAAAAGTCCTCCCATGTAGTTAAATCCTGTGTAGTATCAACAACAATAAGTCAATAATACAGTTTCACACATTCTACATTCTCTATTATTAGGGACCAAACACTGAAGGTGCGTAGGCACTTATTGTATCCATTGGCGTACTTCTTCTTCTTCTTCTTCTTCTTCTTCCTCTTCCTCTTCCTCCGTTCTTGAGTCTATGTCAGCCCATAGAACCACTTGGGGAAAGCTGGCACACTGATAGAGGACAATCTCCACATTAACCACAGCAAATATGGTTAACTCAAACTCTCAAGCGCCACACCTTGTCCAAAGTTACACTCATGTTTATGCTAAAATGCTATATTTTATGAACGCATTGACATATCTTTACGAAACCTGGTATGCTTCTTCGGCACCATGGCCTGATGGTACTCAGTTATAATTACATTTTAAAAAAATGCTAATGACTTTTGTTTACTTTAGCCTATTGTAATGACACCGATCTTGATTTATTCCTTGGATCATGCTGAGAACAGCTTTACCAATTATGCCATAATTGCATAAACTTCCTGTCCGCCATTTTGATTAATGTTGAAAACCTACTTTTTCTAAACCCTACAAACGATTTTCATCAAGTTTGACTTGGATCATCTTCAGACCAAGCTGGCCAAAATGTATGGATTTCGTGTCGATATAGGAAACGGGTTTTCGTTTAGCGCATCAACGAATCTGCTGAGGCTGTATCTCTGCAAAGCTTTGACATATTTACACCAAATTTTGTATGTGCCATTGTCACCTCACACTGATTGTCCCTCATCAATTTGGTAACAGTGCAACCTATTTGTCAAGAGTAATAAACTAATCTTTAACCGTTAATTTAGAAATTTACAAAAATGCTAATAACTTTTGATTGCACGAGCCTATATAATAAAACTGTCCTCAAAATATTTATTGTGTCATGCTGACAACATAGATACCAATTATGACATAACTGGATAGACTTCCTGTACATTTTCGAACCATTGGTCCATTTTTCACAAAATTTGACTCTGATCATCTTCAGATCATGCTAGCAAAAGTTATGTATTTCATGTCGATAGACAAAACCGTTTTTGTATAGTGCTACTACATATTTGAGGCATTGCCAAAATGAATCTGAGGCTGTATTTCTGCAAATCTTTGACATATTGACACCAAACTTTGTGTGTGGCTTTGTCGCCTATCAAAGAACACACCACATATATTTGATAACAGTGCCACCTATTGGTCAAAAGTGATAAGCCAGTAAATCGTATCACTAGTGGTTGCATTTATGTTTTTCCAGCCATTTTGACTAAAATCATCTTGAAATTGTTTTAATTACTCATTGCTAGAGTGGGCTGATGCTCCATGCCATGCTTAGCTCCTCATTTTTACCCCTTAATTGCTGCCTGCACATGCACATTTTTTATATTTATATTTATTTTTATATGATTTATGAATTGTAAGAAGTGTGTTTATTTAGACATTGATAGATGTATATGCTTATTACTCTACATAATAATAATAACATTGTCATAACATTCTCTACAGCTTTACTAAAAAAAATTTCATTTCATTTGTTCAATTAATTGTATTTATTACAATTTTCTTAATATATGTCATCATTAGATTCTTTACATTTGGATTTAGTTCATTATAATAAATACATACATAAGTAAAAAATAGAAATAATACTGATATTGACTAAGGCTTCGATAACACTTCACTAGCATGCAGCGCTGATGTGATGCTTTTGTTTAGGAACATATCCGTTTGTGACCTCCTCAAACTGCACTGTGGGAGGGGTATGTACGGGACTGGGCATGCCGCCGCAGAACGTGGGTGAAGTCTATGGAGTTGTCAAAGCCTACACTACGAGGGTTGGGATTGGAGCTTTCCCTGCAGAACAGAACAATGTAAGCAGATGCTTAACTTCCTCTTTTGTTTCTGCATTGTTTGGATGAGCTCTCACTACTGTTCATATTCTGGTGCGTTCAGTGTTATGAGTGTTTTCTCAGTAATGACCCTGACTTTAGTCGAGCATGATTATTGTTATGGAAAGATTTGAACAGGAAAAATGAGGCTGGAGAAACAGAGTCCGTAATCTGTCACACTACTTGACAATGAATATATTATGTATAAGACATTTATGATTTCGTACAGTATTCATAATGTGCTTTTCAGTGACTAAATAATAGTATGGTTCCCACAGTTAAGGAAATCCCGGAAATATTAGGATTCTACAATGGGATTTAATACATTTGTGGGATAAACACGAAGAAGTCTAAATGTTTTTTTTTTTTTTCTTCTAATTAAATTGTATGGTCACGCTTGTACATAGCAGGACATTTTAATCAAATGACTTTAATAAAAAAAGAAAGTTAGGTACAGTGTTCTTATTGTTTCCATCATGCATTGAAAAACGCTTGCAGTTATTGAGGTGGGATTAGGTTAAGGTTAGGGAGAGGCTTTATGGTATAATTTGGTTTAAGGGTAGGTTAAGGGTTCAACTGTGTTATTATAGATAGAAATTGTATAGAATTGTTGTAATATGAATTAAATATTGCAGAAATTAATTTTAGTATAGTATTTAGTATAGTATTTTAAATGTAAATACAATATAAAAACATGTATTTAGACAATAAGTGCATTGTATAATATAATTATTTTAAATGTCAGTACATAGTATTTTTTAAAAAGTGGGTCCAAATATATTTATTCAACTAGAAATTGCTCTTACACTTCAAACACTTTGAGTACAGTTTTAAAATGGCTCCATCTAGTGGGAACAAGTAATTTCTTTTTTTAACTGTCAAATAATTCTGCAAAAATAGTAGATCATATAGCTCATATCATATAGATATATGTTTTTGGCTTATTAAATAGTACACATTAACAAACTTTACTGTCAATTGCTGTTTATCTATTTTTATAAGTTTTCTATATATTTGTCCCCGGACAGAATGTTACACATTCATCCCTAAAATTATTACAATTATAAAAAAGCTTGAGTGTTTATCTTATTTAATGTAAAAATTCAGATACCTGTACACATAAATACACAAAGTCATTAAATGTTGCGCTTTATATATTCTGTACTAATGCACAGGAAATTGGAGAGCTCTTGCAGTCGAGAGGCAAGGAGGTGGGCGTGACCACAGGGCGCAAAAGGAGATGTGGTTGGCTGGATCTGATGCTTATCAAATACGCCCACATGATTAATGGCTTCACAGCGTGAGTGTTCAAATAAGTCTTAGTTTTCTGTATCTGTGTTCTGTAAAGTACTGTTTCTTATATGCGTCCCTCTATATGTCTGTTTAGCATAGCTCTCACCAAACTTGACATCTTGGATGTGCTTCCTGAGATCAAAGTTGGTGTTGCATACAAAGTAGATGGTGAAATCATCCCACATTTTCCAGGTAAGCATCACATTTCCTATATCACATGTAATAAAAGCCAGTGGAGTTAAATCTCATACATGTTTCCCAGCGAACCAAGAGGTGCTGCAGAAGGTTGAAGTGCAGTACGAGACTCTGCCGGGCTGGAAAACAGACACATCTGCTGCCAGGACCTTTGATGAGCTCCCAGAAAATGCACAGAAATATGTCTACTACATCGAAGATCACTTGGGCGTGCCTGGTAAGACTTTAAAGGGATAGCTCTTACAATAATCACAGTTCTGTCATTTACTCACCTTGTATGGCTTTCTTTCTGCTGTGGAATGTAAAAGAAGATATATTAAAGAATGTGGGCAACCACGAAGATTTGGTTAGCATTGACATCCAAATGAACAAGAAATAATATGGGAAGTTAAAAGTTTGTTTAATTCCAGTATTCTTCAAAATATCTTCCTATGTGTTTAGCAGGTGATGCATGTTTTGAATGAGAGTTAAGTGAGAGTAGACCGTCACTTTAACATGCAAGTCGAATTGTTTAAAAAGCAGTGGAGCTGTTTTACTACAGTGATCCTAATGACTTCTTCCATCTTTGCTTCAGTGAAGTGGATAGGTGTTGGGAAGTCACGGGAATCAATGATCCAGCTCTTTTAAGAGGCTTCTTGGCCTGCATGTAGCACTGGCTGGATTACGCTCTGGACTCGGGGACGGATAGTTGTCTCATATGATTCCTCTCCCATCTCACTTCAGTTTCTCAATGGCAAGAACATCATTTTGTGTCACTCAGCTCAGCGTACAGCCCTTTGAAATTGAGTATTTGTCATAAATAACAGCATTCCTGTGGTAAATCAAAAGGGCTTTTCAACTAGTTACTTTTTGGAATCATTTAACAGTTCCTCATCTGCTTTCCATTATTCTCCTCTGGTATTTTGAGCTCTCATAAGCTCAGTATCTCCAGCTCGAGTCCATATGCTGTACATGTGCTACTACTTCAAACAGTCAGGCATCAGTAGAGATGTATATTATTGTTAGATGTTAATATTTCACACAGATTTGGTAGAACGATTACTTATAAATGTTATGTTAAATGTTCTTTGTTTCTTTTATCATACTAGAATCAACGGTTATGCAGTGTGTACTACCACACTTCGTCCTTGTTTTAAGTGGACTTACTCAAGTCAACTTCATTTAAACGTACAGTTTTTAAAAGAAAATGTTTATTTGACAGGTGCATAAACGTGAATCACTCGACTCATTCGATTCAAGATTCAGTGATTCTGAATAAGAATCATGTACAATACACCCTGAAAATGTAAAACGATTGCAGTGGGTGTTTTCTGCTTCTCCAAAAATAGGAGTCAAATATTGTGTTAAAGCATCTTTGAATAGAAATTTAATTCGCTCCGAAAAATAGTATATAATAAACATAAGTATAATGTGCCTCAAGAAGCATGTACTATTATACAGGCGGGGGTTTTGATTCCATTGAATGTATGTAAATGTTTGCACAGTCCTCAGATGTTAATTATTCAATTGTACAACTTTATGCCACAAGCATATTAAAGCCACAGTAATGAGATATCAGTAAACTTGCCTTTCAATATAGATGGTCAAAATATAGATACTTAAGATGGTTATGTGAATTCAGACGCCACCTCTGTAAAACTCACTGCTGTATGAACTACTTCTGCAGTTGTCAGCGTCTGCTTTTCTGACCTCCAGTACTACATTTACAACCTTTCAATGTTAAGAGATGATCTAAACAGCTGGGTTGTTTCAGAAACCCAGATTTGCTTCTGTTTTGTCGCACCCTCTTTACTGCACCTTCCGATAAGTAATACAGGATAACGTGTGCCTTGTTAATACAGATGAACAGTGAAACTTGAAAACGAATTCTTCATTTGATTGCGCTTTTATGGATTTTAACTGATAAACCTCCTTTAGTTTCCGAGGGCATTATTGTCATTATTGCCAAAAGTGCACATGCATCCAAAGAAGTATCTTAATGGATAAGTGAATGCTGTGATATAAAGAGCCTTTGTAAATGACCCAGAATGATAACACATTGTTTCTCACATTGATGACGGTGTGATGCACTGCATTTTCTTTTGCTCACAGCGGCTGAATAAATGATGTAACCTGTGTGTTTGCTTAGTAGCATCTATTACACATCAGTTATCTTGTATTAACATATTTCCTCTGCACAACAACATTTCCTCTTTGCACAAACATAACCTTTTCTGTTTAAGAAATCTTTTACTGTTTCTGTGTTGTATTACTGATTATTGGGTTTTCATGTATACAGAACACAAAGCCATATTATCTTGAATTCACACTTACTGTACACTTTGCTGGTGATGGATACTGACGGGTGTGCATGGTCATCAAGTGGAATTTGCACCTAAACTCACTCCGGTTAATAAAGTGATATAATGAGAAACTTTCAATTTTGTGTCTTTTCATTTTTAGCAGTATTTTGTGGCGTTGGTTCAACAACACGCCACAAGGGGGAGACATTTACTTTGAAATAGACGTTGAACGGCGACTTCTCTGTGATTACGTTTGACTAAACTTCAGATAGTACACAACTACTCTCGGATGATAATAACATTCTGCTTCTTGTTTGGCTGGTGAAGGTGCCTGGATATAAATGTACACATATGTGCGATGTAGGAGGAGGTGATGACTGTGGTGAGAAAGAAAGATGAGCTCTCTCATACTGTACACATACTGAAGCAGTCTGCCTGCTCTCATTACACATTCACTGCTCTCCTTTCTATAAACCTTAACCTCATTATCATTTAGATCTTACTATTGATGCTGACAGTACCATTGGTGTTAAGTTTTGATATAATAATTTACATGATTTAGATTATCTTTTGATTTTATGACTTTTTATTGTTGTTCATATTTTGTCGAAAACCTATTGCAAATACAGTACAACAGCCTAAACTATTAAATTAATATGTGCATTGTAATGTCAAAATAATTGATACTTTTTGTTAAAGTTTCTTGTAGAAAGCACTCCAATGATAAGCCTTGGATTTCAAAAAGAAGGAAAGATCTGCATAAAAAGAAAACAGCTTTTCAGATGGGAGAATCACAAACAGTTAGAGAGTGTAATAAGATGGCGAGAGCTGAAACACGAAAGGATAGGTTAAAATGTAAAGATAAGGAATAAAAAAAAAGATGTAGATATAAATTTTACTGATAAATAAATATTATTAAGGTTTGATAACCATGATTTATTGCAGGAATCAATTATATAAAACAGAGAACACTATCTAGTATTTTATATATATATATATATATATATAATTTATATAAATTTAAGAATATATATATGTCAAGAAATTCCAACGCCTGATAACACGGGAGACAATGTGTACAAAAATATGGAAGAATTCATAAAGACATTAAGCCACATTTGTTAACAGAGAAATTAACATCTCAATTTAATATTGATTTAAATGTTGCAGAATGGCTACAGAAAGGTCACAGTGTGTTAAAAATATTCTGAACAGTTATTTCATTCCACAGTTCACCTCAAAGTGTGTGTGTGTGTGTGTGTGTGTGTGTGTGTGTGTGTGTGATTCATTAATTTAAATGTCTTTGCAGTTCTTCCTCTTGTCACAGCTGACTCATTACACAACTGAGCTCTGAACCTTTCACGAAACACCGCACACAAACACACTGCCACACAAAGGGCTCCATTCTGGCCTGATGGTGTGCTGAGTGTGTGAAGAGAAGGTCAGGGGAGGGCCAGATCAGTGTGTGTGTGTGTGTGTGTGCATTAGAGGCTTTGACACACTCATTAGAGCAGATGTGCTGCTGCTGCAGTGGCGGCTGCCACTTCCTCCTCCTGGCTTGTGAACACGGGCAGCTGTTGAGCAAAGGGCCAACGTCTGCCTGATCCCTGACCTCAGCTCCACCGCAGCCCCCAGCTCCAACGGGGGCGGGGCCAGGGACTGCCAGAAGGGGGCTGGCTCTGTGTGCAGGGGGTGTTTGTGAGTGTAGAGTACTGGCTGATGCTTTTTGGGGGAAAACTTGTGGAGCTTGTGTTTGTATGTGGAGCATAAGGACTGGGGGTTGGGTTTTGGAGGGAGGTTATAGACGCAACACATGGCTCAGAAAAAACATTAGCCGAGAGGGGTGTCCGAACTGTTGGTAGACATCGTTTTAGCCGGGAAGTACATTTTCTATTAGAACTATGAGTGCAGTGCAATTCAGTTCAAGTGAAGTTTAATTGACAGCACTTGTGGCGTAATGGTTCCTCCTCTTCTTAAAAAAAAAAATAAGCTAAAATTTGGGGTAGGATTAGAAGTGAATTCATAAAAGATTTTAAATGACTGCAGTTTTAAGTTCAACCACATGATGTAAAAACCTTATATGAGTTATAGTTATCTGTCTATACACATTTCATATCTCATATCATTTTCTTGACAATGTACTGCATAAAACCCTAAAACAAGTTTTAATAGAAGAATAAATATAAGTGCTTTTATAAAATTATAACCTTCACATTTTTCACTTTTAAATGCTCCAAAAAATGGCCCTATTTACTTCCATTCTTAGTGACTCATTGTAGACAGATGATAGATAGACAGATGATAGATAGATAGATAGATAGATAGATGGTCAAAATGAGTGTAACTCAATATTTGATCGCTGAGGGACAAGGCAGCACTTTGAAGCGTGGCCCTCTTTAAGTTCATCAGTGGGAGTCTGTGGCCAGCTCTGCCTGGACATTTGCTTCCACATGTCTCCAGAGCGGACAGGTGTTGGCGTCAGCAGCGTCCAGACTCGTTTCAGCAGCTGCTGCACTCGTCCGCACACACGCACGCACTTTCGTACACACCTCCCCAACTGACAGATGTAGCCACACCACCCAACTAGCTTTATGGACCCAGAGCTGTTTTGACTTTAAATATTTGCCCAGAAGGGATTGCCCTGTTTGGGCAAGGCTTGTAGTGCTGCACGGCTGGGTGCAATAGGACGAGAACAACACGGACTGGCCGACAAAGAGGCACGGCCTGTCCAAACATATGAACCTGCCAGCAGAAGTCTTTAAAATACATTCAGATGTTCGGCAGTTGTTAAACAGTAGCTCCAAAATGTGTCTAGACACTTCTTGATACATAAGTGACACTTAACAATGTCTGATGAATATTATTACATTTTAAACAAAATTTTACACCAGGTGGCATCTGAAAACAAATGTTTCACTTCATTTTTTGAGACATTTTGTAATTTGGTAAAATCTGGAGTCATGGTGATTTTAGTGGTTGTATAAAATGAGTTCACACAGGTGTCCTGACAGAGTAGGTGTAGATCATCACAGTAACTATGAACATGTCCCACTGACAACCACAAAGTCCAAAAATATCCATTTATCAATGTCCTAATATTTTTTATCTTCACATTGCACTCATCTATTGATTTATTACTAAATGTATAGACCTATACTACAATTATATATTTGAAATATTTCTTTCTTTCTTTCTTTCTTTAGTTAAATTACAATATATACATATACATATATATATATATATATATATATATATTTAAAATGAAAATTAAAAAATAAATAAACCATTTGCTTGTTTGTATATGATCTTAATACAATCTTAGATTTTTATTTATTGTTAGATTTAAATTGAAATGTATTTATTTATTTGTTGTAGTTTTTATGCGAGTTTGCTTGCTTTTGTTATTTTATAATGCAAAGGTCGAAAATTGTAAGCGTCCAGACATTTTTTGTGGCCACTGAATGTGAAAAAAATTTAAATGCTACAAAGTATATATATATATATATATATATATATATATATATATATATATATATATATATAATTTTTTTTTAGTTTTTTTTTGATAAAACCTCTTATAACCGAGAAATTTCAAAGCTGCACTGAAAGGGAAAGGTAATCTGGATAGATGCATTGCACTTTGTCTTACCATCTGAGCTTGAGCTCGCTCATCCCATTAGGCCGCCACATTAAAGATCGTGTACAGTAATTGCGAGAGCCGGCCGACAGGAGCGCAACCTGCAATACTTTCACTTGTCCAAAGAGAGAAGGAGGCATGCAGAGGGAAAAACTTTCCTCACACATCAGATTCATCTTGCAACTGCTTGTAAGAACTGCCAAACAAATGCCAGTACAATTGCTTGTCTTTTTCTTCTTCCTCTGCAATCTAAGGATGGCGCCCATATGGCTGCAGCTGAAGGGATTGATTGCTGGTATTGTTCATTTTGTCAGTGATCCTAATGATAATGCTGTGTGCAGATGTGTGTTGGGTGCAGACGTTCATCAAGGAGGGTGACTCTTAACTCGTTCACTCTCGGCTGGGACGGGGATTTGCACCACACACATGCAGCTGATGACGCCAACAAGAAGAGGCAGATGTGTTTGTTAATGGGATGACTTTTAAATGTGTCAAATTTGATCTACAAATTTTATATATATATATATATATATATATATATATATATATATATATATATATATATATATATATATATATATATATATATATTCCAAGAATATGTTGGTGAAACAAAGCTAGTCACTTTTAATTAAGCTGAATGATTATTTTAGGTTAAACAGTGATTCGTCTAAAACATAGTGGCAGGAAATCACCCAATCACATGCAACATCCACAAATCATTCATCAATACTTCAGTGATGAATAGTTTGTCATTATCATTTCAGCAATGATAAAAATTTGATTGTAAGTTAGTACAAAGCATTTATTTGACCAAATAGACGTTTGTCAGAGGAGGTAACACCAATAAAACTAGAAACATATAGATCTAGTTTTATTGATGTTACCTCCTCTGGCAAACATGGCTTCTGTTTTATATTTGATATAATTGATGCTAATTGTGCAAGTGATGCCAAACTACAATTTGTGTTACATGTTTCAAACCTTAAATTTCAAAATTATTTTTACATTTACATGTGATCACTTAGAAGCAGTTATTTTTTGTATTACCTTATTTATATACTATTATTTATTAATATTTTAAACGGATTTCAATTTCATATTTTCAGTTTTCATTTAAATTTCATTTTAAGTTTTAGTAATTTAGTTATGCAAATGTTTTATTATTATTATTATTATTATTATTATTATTATTATTCTAAGATTGTTTTAAAAGAAAACACCATTTTGGTATTTCTGCTTTAAAATTTCATGTTCAATTAAATGTATTACTTGCCATTTCTTTGTATTATTTGTTAAAATGTTTTTTCAGTGTGTGCTTTCAGTTTTGGTTTTTAGTAACTTTAGTACTTCAACTTTTCAGTTTTTTTTGTTTGTTTGTTTTGCCAAGGCAACATTTTTCATTTTTATTTAAGTTAAGTTTATTTTTTCATATTTATATCTTTCAGCTTCATTTCAACAAAACACTTTTGAATAGTTTTAGTTGAGTTGAATGATAATGAATGATATAAAATCCCCTTTAAGAATTGCAGGGTAAAATGGGTAATGTAAAATGGGGTTTTCTATATTTCTTATCCTACCAAGTGAGCCAAGGCTGCCACTTATGGCTTTAAAAAAAAGTGCCTGTAGTGTTTACTTGGTTGCAAAATATGACTTATTTGTCAAAGTGTACATACATGTGATCTGATAGCCATTCAGCAGCCTGTGGCCATCACAAATGTCTAATAACCTGCAAATACAAAAGCATTTTCTATAAAAATCCATGCTAAATACACGGACATAATCAAGAGGCTTTTTGGAGGACGCATCGATGTTAAAAGTACCAGTATCACATCCGTCCTCCTTCAGGATTTCTTTTCAGCTCCCTGCCAAGGTTGCTGTGCGGTGGTGGATAATGCAGCATTGTGAGAGGGAATGTGGCACGTTGGCTGTGCCAGGTCCCACAGGCTGAGCCCACGTTCTCTCTCCCTAACCCAGTTCAGGATGTGCGCATTAATCCTGCGAGTCGGCTTCGGGCCACTCTTGAGTTGGTGCAGGTTGGTGGAGGCGACAGATGGGGCCTGCGTTGCCGGACCTCGCTTGGCATCTCCAGCTGAGCTGACAATGCTCCTCTTTGTACAGAAACTAGCTGGAACAGAAATGATTCACAAATAATGAGGTTTAAGAGGTGAGGTTAATGAGGCTGCTGCACTCTCGATTCATTATGTTTTATGTTGTACAATACACAAAAGGTATCTCAAAGCATTTATGTTGTTTGGTATTCCTTTATACAGACAGTATGAATTTTTTTTTGGTCAAAAATATATTGATGCTAACATAGAAATCCTTATGGTAATGTTTCTATGTACCGGCATGGCCTTATCTGTCAGGTGTTGAAACAGTGTGTGTGTTCTTCACGTGGAGTTACAACCACATGTGTAAAGAGTGTGTGAGCCCTGCTGAGTCACACGTTCTGGCTGGACAGGTGTGGGGTCTTTTTTGAGATGAACTGTGCTGCAGAACACCAGGAAAAACAAAGCTTTTACAACACACACCACTCAAAGGGTCTTCTTAAGGGTGTTCTAGGGTGTGCACTGGCCTGTTGGTTAACTGGATAACTAATTATAGACACATTTTTTTCAACATTCTTTAACAGAATGTAAAAATATATTTGAAATACTGATCTTTTGTAACATTTTATATGATCACTTTTGGTCAATTTAATACATCTTTGCTAAAACATACTGACTCCAGACATCTGAACGTAGTATTTTTTGGAAGATATGGACCCCTTTTTTGATGTATGTAAACTGATGTATATGTATATTTGACTCCTAATAAGGTCACAGCACTGCACCCAGGAAAAGTGCTGACTCGTTGCTGACTAAATCCTGCCAAGACCCCCTATCAACATCCCACACCCTGCTACCCACTTATCTACAGCAGGGCAAAAGTGCCACCAACAGCTGGATCTGAGAGAAAGAAACAGCCGACCAAACAAGTCACATCAAGGGTTTACACTTGCAACACTGCACGAGACCTATAAAATATAATTTCAGTTTGAAGAGTTGATCTGAACTTGCTAATATATGTAAGGGATTGTGTAAAATCAACCTGTCATTACTACACAATAAGTCTCTTGATAATGACTGTCTGACTGTACATTAAAGCACTTATTATCATTTAAGTAGACATGAAACATTGGTTTGAATTGAAATTAGTCTTTTTATTTGATAAGAAAGAGAGTGAAAGCTAGATAGAGACACAGCTATAGGAAATTATATCTTATAAATCATATTATACATATTATAACTGTCATATTATATTGTCATGTTATATTTGAGCAATGAATGCCACAACTGTCCAATCAGAACCAAATATTTCGGACAGCTATTTGATCAAAATAACTGTATACAAATCATTCTATGCACTATACCATTTATACGTTTGGTGTCAGTAGATTTAAGAAATTGAGACTTTTATTCTGCAAAGACACATTTAATTAAAAAAAAACATTGAAATCAAATGTTATTTCAAGAAAATATTTCTAATTCAAATGTTGTTTTAAACTTTATATAAGAAATGTTAAAACAAAAATATAATGGTTCACACAAACATAATAAGCAGCATCTAAATATTATATTATAATATCTAACCTATGGAAGAATCACACAAAAGAAATCCTGAGTTTTATCTGTGCTCAAGTGAGCTCCACGGACCCCTGAATGTGCTTGTGTGGTCTGCGCCTCTCACTTCTCACCAAACAGCACCACACACACGCACACACACACACACACACACACACACACACACACACACACACACACACACACACACACACACACACTAACATTTAAGTTGGGGTTGCATTTTCTTTTGTTGGGGGATGCAGGGTGCATGGCGTACCCCTCCCTAAACCAAAAATATTCCCCCATGCAGACCCCTCACCCCCACCCCTGACGGTCTGAAGCACCGCTGCATTGTCTGAAGGGCCAAGACAGGCCGCTTGTTGCTTGCCGTCTGTCTGTGTGCGCACAGAGCTCAATAACGGCTGCCTTTAAACGAGACAGACAACTGTAAGAAATAAGACGCCTTCCCTCCTGTCTGCTTTTCTCACCTTTTATCTGCTCAGCCCTTGTACTTCATCTTTTTTCCTTTCTCTTTCATGTATTTAAAGCTCCTTTCATTGCCGCAAAATCTTTATATCTTAACTGCTGCCTGCTTTTTTGCTTTCATGAAACTGTTTTGTAGGAGCCCAAATGAAATATTTTATGAAAATGTTATTAAGTATATATATATATATATATATATATATATATATATATATATATATATATATATATATATATATATATATATATACACACACACATATACACACACACACACATACACACACAAGTATACATACATATTAGTATTATTACATAGTTCATATGTATTCATTGATTAAAAAGACAATGTAATGGCATTCATGCTCAAGAAAACCTGTTTTATTCAGACAGGAGGAATAAATGAGCTGTGGGCTTTCATGTTTCCATATTTTTTAAATCTGTTTATGATGCTCAGGATCAATCAGAGTTTATGTTTATATAATTTTCATTCTTTTTGTCAATGTTTAACCTTCCTGTTCTGTTGAAATCGACTATTGTTATGCTTGGATGTCCCAAAAACCTACACATTGTGTAACAATTCTAATAGCATTTTTTTAATTAACCCTCAAATTACTTCAATATGTTGACTTAATAAACACCTACAATCATAAAACATAAAGAGAGTTTTCACAGAAGTGCCAGAAGAACCATTTTGGTTTTCCAAATTTCCAAAGGCTCTTTCAGGGAACAGTTCTTGAATTTATTTGTATTTTTTTGGTATGAAGAACCTTTTAAGAATCTTAAGAACATTGTGTGGAATAAAAATATTCCATGGATGTTAAAAGGTTAAATGTAAAAGAAATGTGAAAACAAACAATCAAAACTTACATCAAAATAAACAACTGGCAGGAAGGTATATATTGTGTACACCCAGCTAATAATTTTTTGAGGGTCTCTGAGAGCCTAATCATAATTAATGTAACACGGAGGACAACATTTATAATTAATTTAATTGATAATAATTTCTCATAAGATTAGGAAGTGTCATTAAACCTGACATTATAATCTTATTTCCAAACAGAAGATGAGCGTTAATGATGTTCAGTAAATGCACTAAGTTCATAGAGCACAGAATCTGCTGTGAAACTGCTTTGAATGCCAGCAAACAGAAAGGTTTTTCCTGTCTGCGCCCCTCTAATGTACATTATATATTTGGAGCTGGTCTGCATTTGGTGAGGTACTCAGCAGCTACCTGCGTGGGCAGAATCAGTCATACCTGAGTGCAATGCTGCACTATTGATGCCATGTGTGTCCTCCCCGAGTACGCTGGCATGCGGCTCCTGCTAACTTCTGCGGTGGAGCTACATATAGAAGCCCAAGCTGGTAACACACTCATCACATCGAGCCCACTACCCTTCGGCACATCCAAATGTTTCCACAGCTGCCCCTTTGTCTCTGCTCCTCCAGCAAACAAAGGACAGATACAAATTAATGACCTAAATTCATAGTAAAAAAGCAAAGAGAGAAAACCATCATGCCCTCGCAAAGCATCAACTGTCCGTTCCAACCAGATGTTAGATGCAGATTTGTATGTAAATGTCACAAATCAAATTGCAGCTCTCAGAGAAAATCAGCCAAAGAGTGCACAGTATTGTCTAGAAATACAAAACAAAAACTTCTGAATAATACAAGCGGAAATGGATCTTAAGTCCAAAACAAGTTTGAAAACTAAATCTTGCACCAATTACAAGGAGGTGCCGTATGTGTGTGTGTGAGGAAGGGGGGCAGGCTTACAGCACGGGACCATCTGTGGCAGTGGCCTGTTGAGTAACGTTCGCTGACTTAAAAGTGGTCAGCCTTTAGTGCATCTGTAGGCCAGGTTTGCCGAACAGTGAGACATTAGATAAAGCTGATTTGTTTGCTGGAAAACTGTACTTGAGGAGCTTTGGAAGCAGCCTGTGTGTGTGTGTGTGTGTGTGTGTGTGTGTGTGTGATGCAGGGGGAGGGGTTGGTCTTCGTACAAGCTGCTGCACATTTTCCCAGGTCCAACCCACGCCTTTACTGGAGCAGCAGCCAGACCATGTAAGACTGCTTACACTCACACACACACACACACACACACACACACACTCATCCGGGCAGTATACTCAATCCACAGACCTAACGCACTGGAAAACATGTTTCCACCCACACGAGCATCTACAGTAAATAAGATTATTGAACTGAATGTAAAAACACAAACACCGTCACACCAATATGCACGTCGTCATTGCTCTGGCAAATCCCGCCAGAAGTTTTTCTGACAGAAAAATGGCACGGAGAGGTTAAGGTTCTTATAATTTATTGCAGTTTGCACACAATTTAAAAATTTCACCAACAGCACACCAAAAGTACAAAACTAAACAGCCTCATAATTGACTTCCCTTGAGAAAATGAAACATACTATGATTGTCAAAGCTAAATGTCTAAATCCGTAAAAGGAACAATGTCAACATAGCAAAAAAAATCTCAGAAGGGAAGCAATTACATGTAAAGTCAAATCTTCTTCTTCTTCTTCTTCTTTCTCCCACCCAGACAGCGATTGTCCTTGAATTCAAGAGATATTGATTTTCTTCCCCATACTCATTAGCCACCAAGTCTGAATTTGACTGAGTTGTTCTTCACACTGGGGTTCCTGGGTTTCAAGTAAACTAAAGGGGTGTCTAATTTATGGATAAGCTTCATAGGCCATTTCACAGCTTCATTTCCACTGAACAAAAAAAAAAATAAGTAAAAGAAAGTCATCCAGTATTCCAGCGACAGTTTCCAGTTTTCACCCTCTGAGTATAAGTTGATAACAGTAGTTTAAGGCGGTCAAGTACAATAGAATCCAACAAAAAAAAACTAAGAAAAAGAAAGCATAGAAAACAAATCAACCCTACAGTTGATATTTTTTTCTGCCACATTTTAGAGTGCAAAAGGTAAAAGTACCTCCGTGCAAAACGCCATGAGGGGCATGCGCTGTTGGCAAAGCTCAACCTTTTCACTAGCCGTTTCACCAGCCAAATATATGGCGGGACAGTTCCTGAGGCCTGCGCACTCCTGTCCTGCTCCAAACATGTGCAGAGCCCCTGGCCCTCTCTAACTAAAGAAGTTCAAGCATTTCAGCACTATGTGAGTGACTGGTCTATGTCTTCAGTGCTAAGCCATATGTTTTTCATTTTTCTTCCCCTTTAATTTCTCTGGATTTGACAATGAAATCGTTTTTCGTGAAACCAACAAACAAACAACACTAACAGAATTTTCACATTAATAAAAAAAAAAAAACTTTATATAATTTTGCAAATGAAATTACTTTAAAGAAGAAAAAAAAAATAACATTATTAGAATAAAATTTTCTCTAAATTACAAATGCTGCAAAAAGTTAACAAAAGAACAAATCACAAATTTGTAGATCTTCTTTCAGTGTAACAAAGTCAATTCAATTAGGTTAATAATTAAGCATATACATTTTTATAAAGGCCTCTTTTGCACATCATTCTAATTTCATTAAACTTCAAAGGTGCAACCAACCTTGCCAAACACGTTTTAGTGATAAAAAAAAAAAACTTATGTATTGAACACAAACACACGCACACAAACCACTCAGATCCGAGTGTCGAGCTTTATGCTGTTTAAAGATCCTTCAGCTTCTCCAAATAGATGTGCGCTGCTGATGACGCCCATAAAGAAGAGCTGTACCATCAGCCACACAAATGTGTCTTCATGGCAAACGAATCTGAAGCAAGTGCCAATTGAAAAGATAAATAAATAAATTACAAAACAGAGCCAACATGATTCAAATGACAACAGACAGTAAACAGGACACGGAGACAAACAGCAGTTGAGGACCCAGCGCACAAGGAGATGATAAGAGGAGCCACGGTAGCCTTCTGAACAATAAACATAGCCATTAAGCCTCTACTGACACCTGGCCCCTCGTTAACCTCCGAATCCTACAGTGAGCCCCAACCGAATTGTGTCGCGTGTGTAGATACTGCAGCCTCACGTCAGTGCACTTCCACAATCTTCACAGCCCAGAAAAACCACCTCACCAGAACCCCCGATTCATTCTCTAATGAGAGGAAAAAACTCAAATCTACCAAGGAATCAAATGAATTAATTAAAAATACACTCTCTGATGCAAAACAACAACAACAAAAAAAAAGAGTAAGTTAAATAAAATTCATGCAATTTCTACAGCGGTAATATTAAAGGTACTTTTTTTTTTTTCCCAACAGACAGGTGCCCTGACTGTCATGAATCAGTCAATTACAGTGTACAGCAATACAGCAAGTCACATCTTTTTCAATATACAGGTCAGACATCATGCAACAACAGATTCGGTTTTAAAAATGAAAAAAAAAAAAAAAAAAAAAAAAAAAATCGCAATAAAACACTACAGAAATCTCTATAAACGCAGCCGATGCCAAAACCGACCTCAGTAGCAAACGAGTGATGTAGAGAGACTGCAACTAAAATGACTTCAAATCATATTAAGAAAGGATAGAAAAAATGCGGCAACTGATATGAAAAAGGAGGCTGTACATTGCATGAGTGCCTTGTTTGTCTTCCATCAGTCAAGTTTCCTATAACGAGTCAAAAATGTACAAGAGCTTAAGTAACGTGAGCTTAGAGCTTCCTCGTGGGATTTAAAGAACTGACCTGCTCACACACTATGTGTGCATGTGTGCGTATGTGCGTGAATACACGGCCACAGTCACACATCAGGTATGTTACCTGCAAATTATAGTAGTGCACTATATATACATACATACAGTGCACTATATACACACACACTCACACACATACTCAAACAAGAGGCGAGTGTGCACAGGTAAATATATGACAATAGTACCCGTTTAGTGTTTACTTAGTTTAAACTCCTCTGTCTATTACCTGAAATCTTCATATGCTTTTCATGGCAGATGTTCCTTGATATTTAGGAGCATTTACAAAAACTGTAAATTATATAAACAGGTGAAAATCCCAGTGAATCATTTTTTTCTGTCAAAGTTGGTTACTGAGACAAGCACCCATATTTTTAAAAACCCAAGGAGAACAGGAAAAAAAAGAGACCCTAAAGAGACAAGAAAATATATTAAAAGAAAATCAGTAGCAACATTTTCATGTGCTAGTAAAGTGCAATTCAACAAGATTTGCAATGTACATACAAGAAAAATGACTGATTCAGACCCTTCAGCCGTCACTTCACCCCACTCTTACCTTCACCTCTCTTGCCCCAAAAAAATGCCACTCAGATCTCTCTCATTAAATTAACAAGCAGTTCAAACAGTCTGCTATCAGTTTAGCTTTCATTTCCACAGTTCTTGTGAACTATCTTCCAGTGCCCAGTCTCTGACCGTGGGTAGATTGAGCGCCTCGCTCTTGACCGAGAGCGAGTTGACCAGTTCACAGTGGAACTTGCGGATGTGTCGGTACAAGTCCCCTGACTGTGTGAAGCGCCGCTCGCACCACTTACAGGCATGTGGCTTCTCGCGTGTGTGCACGACGGCATGCCGGCTTAGGTTGTGCGAGTACTGGAAGCTCTTGCCGCAAGTAGTGCATGTGTAGGGCTTCTCACCCGAGTGCGTCCGCTCATGTCGCTTTAATGTGTACATGCAGGAGAAGGTTTTGCCGCAGATGGAGCAGGTGGGGACATTGACATCGCCGGTCGGCTTGGACCGCACGCCTTCCTGTTCGCGGAAATGTGTGCTGAGGTGGATCTGCAGGATGTGTGGGCTGGGGAAGACCTTGTTGCACAAGGGGCACATGAAGATCTGAGTATGTGGACCCCCCAGCATGCTGGAGACGTAAGGCAACAGGGAGTTCTCAACCCCCGCTGCCTCATGTGCTCGCTCACTGTCCCCTCCTAAGACATCGGTGTCATCGTCGCCTCCTTTGTCGTCCCGTACCAGCTCACTGGCCAGCGAGGCCTCACGCAGGGCAGAGAGGTGAGCCTCCAGGCCCAACCTCCGTTGTGCAATGAGGCTGATGTGGTTCCCGTTGGTGCTGGGTGGCTCCTTGACACCGCTGTGCTCCATCTCGTAGTTGCCACTCACCATATCATCATCATCCGAGCCCATGTCCTTCTCCACCTTGACTTGAACCAAGGCATTCTGGAGGTTGTCTGGAGTCACAGAGCTGCAGAAATAATGGTTGCCAGCAATGGTCTCCCCTGGACCTCCGCCCAGACTGGACTTCACAGAGAGGTCAAGCACACAATCGGTGTCAGCAGAGACTCTCCGAGGCACCGTTGAGCGATGGGACAGGGAGCCGGTGGAGCTGTTGGGGCTGCCGGCAGGAGATTTGCCAGCGTCGGGACCGTGTGTTTCCGCCTCCCTGGGGCTAGTGGTGGGAGACACGGTCCGGTCGGAAGGCAGACGCATCCACATGCTTCCCGGCTCCTGAGGGCTGTCCCGTTTGTTCTCCATGTCCTCGTCGTCGCTCTGCAGCAGGTCGGCAGTGGCCGGCCGGCCCGTGCTTCCACCTTCCGAGAAGCTCTCCACCTTGTCCGAGCAGCTGGAAGCATCCTCCTCCCGCTTGGTGCTGTCGGCCTCGGCTGTGGCCTTCTGCTTGAGCTTCTTCTTGCACACCTTGACAATGTCGTACATGTGGAGGAAGCTGGCAGCAGCCAGCACATCCTCCACTGGAAGCGATTTGAACTGGAGCTTTCCTTCATACATGAACTCAAGCAGAAGAGCGAAGGCCGGGGCTGTGACAATGTCGCTGTTCAAATGAACAATGTCTCTTTTGTCTAGCTGGTCCTTGTAAAAGAGGTGGAAGTACATGCTGCATGAAGCCAGCACTGCACGATGGGCTCGGAACTGGGCATCGCCGACCAGCACAGTGGAGTCACAAAGGAATCCCTGATGCCTCTGCTCGCTCAGACACTGTAGCAAATGTCTGCTGTGGTCTGGAAACTCCATGCTGTCTTCATAACCTGCAAAAGACCACAGATGTTAGTGAGGCCCGCTAGAACAACAATTGTTTTGTCTGCAGCTCTGTGTGGAACTTCTCTCTTTCCCACCGCTCCGCCTCCCCCCCCCCCACTCTCTCTCAGTGCATGCACACAGACATACTCTCACACTCTAATTCTCCCTCCACCCCTCCACCCCTGTGGGAACACTGGAAAAATGTTCACCACAGTTCTGACATAAAAGGATTATAAAAAAAAAGCACATGCAAAAAGTATAACATCACCGATTATATATCAGTCTAGTTGCATTTTCCTCAAATGTGCACTTTAAAATACACAATAGTGCGTTTACGATTACATTTTACCTGACCCTTTTAATTAAAAGTTTAAAAGCATGAGACCTGGGAAATCAATGCAAAAATGTAAATGAAAAATATCTAAATTGTCAAGTAAAATTAAAGCAATACAGCCTTGATCATCCTATCAGAATCGTTCTGGTATAATCAGGTTCCACAGATGTCTGCGCGAGACAATCTTTGCTGTTTTTCCTCACTCTGCTCCCGGAGCAGTTATTTATAATAACCCACTTTGGCCAGGACGCTGAGTATAGGTAACAGGCTTACAGGTACACAAACAGCTCACCATCATGGGCACACTGCATAAGTATACCAAGTACCATGATCTCTAAGGGTACGAGAACTGAGGTAGCAGAACATCAGGACTTTGTGACGGGCGCGATCAAAGACAGACAGTCTGCAAATAAATGACGCACTAAAAAAAATTTCATATGAAAAATAGTACACAATTTACAAACTAAAAAAGTTTAAAAGTAAAATAAAACGCAAAAAAATATGAAAGCACACCTGTTACCCGCGAAGATCGTTCCCGTCTAAAAAAACGCTCCAGCGTCATGTTCAGCCAGCGGACTTCAATGAACTCATTTAAATCTGATTGGGATAGCAAGCCAAAGCCCCCCACCCCACCCCAAACAGCGTTCAGACCTTCATTAATGAGGGGCTTATAGGGGGACAGGGGGGTAACAAACCTCTCGCCAGCCCTCTCTTCCCCCTTTTCCCCTCCCAAAATCTTTGGAGAAATGGAACATCCTCCCCAAAGAGGCACTCCACAGCAGATTTACAATACAATCACTTTAAGTGCCCCATAGTCCACATCAATCCTAATCCTTAAGATGGCTAAAAATAAAGATTGCAGGACAGCTCGCAAGGTAGCAGCGATCAAATTAGGAGACTGGGAGGACAGAGAGGGACGGAGAAGGAGGCTTATGAACATCTGATCCAGCTGACTGAGACCATATGGCAGCTGCTGCCCAGATAAAGAGATTAAGACTAGGAGGAGTGCGATTACAGCTGTCTAGCCAATTCAGGCAGCTCAAATCTGCAAGTTCTAAATTAGTTCTTACAAACAAGGAAAAAAGGAAAGATTTGAGCAAAAAGACTGACGAAGCGACGATTTGAAGAACGCACGATTATATAAAGTTGCAGATTTATTTGGCCAAAAGCATTTCTGCATTTTCGGCTGCTTTAAAAGATTAGGAATTTGGTTTAAATGGACTGAAAATCGTATTACTTAAAAGAAAAACAGATTTGAACAAATTAGCAGCATATAAACACAGGAGTTTCTAGTTTTAAATCTACAGTACTATAACAAACTACCCTAACAACGCCACTCTCTACTGTCACAACAAAGCAACAATTTGCCATTGAGAATGAAGTAACGGAAAACAAGACCTGCAAACAAACAGAATAATGAAACGCTTGCCTGGAAACCTCTTCATGGCAACAAAAAGTGTCAGTGGTTTCACTACACCAGCTCGAAATCCTTTACTTCCCATTTCACACACACTGATGGCAGACGTGCAGAAAGACTTAACAAGAGCTCCCTATTCAAAACACATCCCTGTTGCCCGGACCCCCCCGGTACAGTACCTGCAGTACGCATCAACTTGATTAAGTCCACTGTTGTGGTAGCGCCGGCTGTAACTCCCTTCGCCGAATCAATGAAAGGGTAGAGACACGAGAGAAAGAGAGAGAAAATCAAACTGTGAGGGACAGATGCAAAGTGGAGGAGATGTTGGAGGGGAATGCGATGCCTCCTCCTGCACACAGATCCGCACACACACTAACTCCCAGTCTGTGCGTTAGAAGAAAAGACTGGGGGATGGCAGCCTGTCAGCTGCTCTGACATCATGTTCAGATGGAAATGCTACCTCCAGCTGTGCTCCTTTTAGTGCCATATGCTACTCCTCTACACTCTTGCCACCAGCCTCTCCTTTATACAACTTTGTTTCTCTTCCCCCCCTTTAAAAAACGGGAGGAAGGGAAGTGTTGTGAGGTGATTCTGTAGAAATCTAGCCAATTCCCCCCTTTAGTTGTAATCTTTCAGTAAAGAACAACTTGGAAATGAGTCCGTCTGAAAGCCGACACTTTTTTCTAACCTAGTTTCCTGCACTGAGAATTTAAATACCCTTAGTTTTTTTCCCCCTCTCTCCTTCCAGTAACCATAAACAAAGGCCAGCACAGCACATTTGCAACTGACAGATCCACGCAGCTGATATTGTTTTCGACTTCTTTATGGTTCACTGGCTGCGCCATTACCGTCATTCATTTTACTAACCCTTTGGACAACTGACTGGGGGGGGATAAGAAACAATGGGAACAATCATACAGGCCTTATAAGTACGGTTCAAACAAAAGGCACTGTACTCCGCATTAGGACTTACTTCTTATGCATCTCACTTATATTTGTGTTCATACTCAGAAACTTCTTCAGTGCGAGCCAAACAAGAGTTTCCTGTTTACCACCAAAATCAGCAAAAACAAAGATACACAATTATAATCTGAAGGATGTCACACTCATGAATATTAACAGAAAATTTAGTTGCTGTTTTTTAAACTCACTGACATGCACGACTATTTTTAAATGCATAAAAACTACAATAATAAAATTTTTACTGCATCGGTCAAGTACATTACACTTGGTCTCGGTGGGTTTTAAACTAATAAGAGCTGTTCATTCCATATGTACTTGAACGATTGGGCTTGTTTATTAATAATACTACGTTATTTGGTGTGCAAAGCATTTAGTAAACATGAGGGTAAATGGAAATACCGTGACACGTCAACGTGAACTTGTTTTCGAACCTGGGAAGTTGTCCTGAAAGACTGCCAAGTTAGCCCCTTCTTGAACTTAAAAGCCACGATGCAAAATAATTAGACATTAAATAAAACAAACTACGAGTCCACCTTGGTAGGAAACGGTATTATCGCAGGCTACTCCTACACAAACACATACACAGCACTGCCGACGGTGTTTCTCTGGATCCTGACCCCGTACGTTCAGGAAAGCTAGCTTGTGTGGCTAACAAATAAAAAGTAAGCATTCAACCTGCAGTGTTACAGTTTTGCGGCAGGCCACGATGCCACGCGCTCGAGCAACTCATTCTGCGCGTAAAGACCGACAGACGCGTGAAAAAGATCGTTACTTTTCCCCATAACAATCCAGTCCGTGCCTCCAACCGCGCTTTCATCTCCTTAAAGAGCACCTCGTATCACAGACACTTACAGACAACCAGCTCCAGCGTCTTCCTGCTTCCTCCGTCTAATCCTCTCAGCGAGAAAAACAACTCGATTGACTTTCAACAGCTTTCCATAACAACCTGCAGTGGCAGGAAAGACGGAGCAGGCGAGCGGAGCGACGAGAGCTGCGGCAGCCAGATGTTTCCGAGCTGTTGCTACTACTCTCCTGTAAAGAGGAAGCGCTTGACTGGCAGCGCGCAAGCCAATGGAGGAGGCGAAAAGAAACGCGAAGGCAAATTGGAAGCTGCCGCTGAGGGGGGAAGAGGGAGGGATGTGTCTCTCTCGGCGTAGGTTGACACCAGGCAACAGTGAGAAAGCAGAAAAAAAAGGCCGAGTGAGCGAGCGGGTTCCTCGAGCAGACTGGCGCAGCGCGCGGATCGAGGGACATTGCGCAATGTTACGTGGGTACTGTAGTCACGGGCCGAGCAGCGGTGAAGAACAGGTGCACTGCAACCTCCTCCAGCGCCGCGGAGAGATACACAGACACAGGGCCACTTAAAAACATGTTCTAACTGAGGAACAGAGGCACGAGTGTCTGATGTAACTCTAGATTTATTACTACAAAATAAAATGAAAAGAAACAGCCGAAAGTGAAACATTACATTTGAGAAGTCTTATAGCCTAATTTCTAAATATTTGGAGTAGGCTAGGCTACAAAATAGGGCGGATGAAAAAAATACTTGGGCAATTATAATTAGTTACATGTTATTACTCTTGACTATTATTATTATATGTAGTAGTAGTAGCCTAGGCTAGTATTATAATTATTTGAAATATTACCAAGGTGTTTTTTTTTTTCGCTTTAATTGCGAGATCACTAATAGCCTGCATTCATTCACATTTCATTCGGCAAACAGCATTACTGCATTATTGAAGTTAAAAAGAGCATTGGCAAATTTTTATTTTATTTTATTAAATTAGACCTAGATTAATTTGGGTAAAATTATAATGCTGTTTGCCGCAGTGAATATGGTTAGGCTACATAAATGTTGTGCTGTCGCTATCACCGCTATCTTTCTTTGGAAAAATAAATATATAAATTATTTTTCATTAATTAAATGTATTTAGATTAATAAATAGCCTACAATTAGATAAAGAAATAAACAAATGAATGAATGAACGGATAATTTGTTGAGAAATTACGCTGAATAAACTTTCGTGCGCTTACGTGCCATAGACTATACTGTTTGTGTGTGAGATCACGGCGTCAACAGGTGAAAGTTTGCAATGCTAAGTATGTGCGATGGTCCACAGATGCGCGAAGTTCACTCAGGAGCTTGTGAACACAGTCACGTGTTCGGCGTGTTTGGCTGCTGAACGCACCCGCCCATCAGCATCCACGCTCCCACACTCGCGTCCCAGTAAACTAATTGGCGTTACTAATACATTTCAAAACAAACCACTATCCTACTGGTACCGGAATCTTGACGTAACAGCATTAGAATTTAATGCAAATAATGGCCTCATTAAGCTGATGTGGCAAATGAGTCCAGGCATGAAGTGATGTGTTGGTGTTTTCCAAGTCGACACACAACAATCTATCCTTTGTTTTGTACAAGATTCATCCACGACTGTCTTCACTCATAAAAGTTAACATAAATTATAATGACATAAATCAAATAAAATGTTATGTTTCCAAGTCTTCATAACTTAGCATTGAATTAATCTTCATATATTATATTATATTATTATATATTAATAAAACCCAAGTGCTATTTAATTTAACTGCACAAATATTTTAAGTATTCAGTCGATATAGGCTATTAATATTTAAGTTTTGGACCAAAGATACATTTTACCAAATAATCACCTTTATTAGACAACACAATTCCAAAACTGTTTGCATGCAATAAATAAATAATAAAAATAATAAAAAAATAGGAGTTTCACATTGTTGTAATTATTAGCATAACTGCTGTTAGTTCTCTGCTCCAGTATGATAATCAACAGGCCTTTTTGATCACAAATGTTTTTTTGAGAGATGACAGTCCCTTGAATATGGCTGTGCCATCAGCATGTTGTTATATTTATTAATTAAATTATATTTACTGGAATTCTCTCCATCTGTTCAGATAGAAGTCAAAGATGTGAAGCCTCGCTTCTGTGCAACTAAAAGGAATTTTCTGAAGAGCGATGGAGGGCTAGTAAAAGTTATTTAATTGGGATGGTTTTATTAACTGATAGCTGTTAAGTGTATATTTTACAGTAGTTTTAATATATTAAAATTCATATAATTACATTTTACAGCTGCCTTCAGAAAGATGGAGGATATGCCGTTCAGCAGGATGAAAGCACAAAAGCAGAATTCGCAAGAGGTCTTTTAGGTGTTTTTGTATTGTTATGCTTAAGAAAATGTGTACACAAAGCAGGACTATGGTCTGTATTTATGTGTATATATATACACAGGCTATAATGGAGAGCCACTGAATACACATTTGACAGTTTATTCTGATCAGGTACTTCTGCATCCCCACCTCTTGAGGTCACTGTGGAATCCATGTTTGTGGATGCTACTGGATTCACTCAGCTTTCACCATAAACACAAATATGGTAGCTGAAGCCTTTTATGCATTCTTACATGCACAAGATTATATGTCTCACTTCTCAAAAATAGGAAAACATTGAATATTCATGGTGGAAAGCTTGTACATGCTCATCCAAATTCTGAGGGATTTAATCTGGAGATAAGCTTAGACCTAAACACATATTTATACAAGTACAGTACTCTGACCTTTATGATGGGATTAAACATGCACTAGAGCAGAGAGTTTGTCCAGCTGCTACACAACTACAACAAAGACAATGAACAATGTACAGCCCCAAACACAAACATTAAGAAATGTCACCTCTCACAACAGTTATGAATTATGTCATCCTAGCAGTGAGCAATGTATGAATTCAAAGTCTTTAAAATAGTGGTCAGTTTAAATGCTCAATTACAGTTAACAATACGGGTTTTGTGTCCAGATCTTAAATACATTTATTTAACTTGTTCCAAACTTGTATGAGTTTCTATCTTCTGTTGAACACAAAAGAAGATATTGTGAAAAATGTTGGGATCTGAACAGCTGATGAGCACCTCTGACTTCCATAGTATGGGTTTACAAGTGGGGGGTGAGTAAATGAAAACAAAATGTTCATTCTGAATGTGAACTACTCCTTTAAGGTAGTGTGTAGCGATTTTTGACAGGAATGAAAATAAGCCTGCGAGGTATAGATATGCAGTGTGTTTAATGAGTGAAGTGACATGTGGCCACTGGTGACCCATACTCAGAATCAGTGCTCTGCGTTTAACCCATCCAAGTGCACGCACACACACAGTAGTGAACACCCCCCCCCCCAAAAAAAAACAGTGGGCAGCCATGTTTCTGGGGCACCAGGGGGGCAGTTGGGGGTTCGGTGTGATGCCTTTCTCAAGGGTCTCACGTCAGTCATGGTATTGAGGGTGGAAGAGAGCACTGGTTATTCACTCCCCCACCGACACTACCGGCCGGACCTGAGAATCAAACCTGCAACCTTTGGGTTAGAAATGTATTGTTGTTTAACAACATTCCAGTTGTTCAGCTGATGAAACATCTTTCTGGGAAAGAAAAAAAAAATTATAAAAATTTTTTGACAAAAACCTAATGAAACAGTTTTGGAAGTTGTGAAAATTATGTGATCTAGGACCTTTATACAGTGTGTGCCATTGTAAAAACTGTAAGTCTATCCCTCGCAGCCTTGTGTCAAATTTAGTGTGGCATCTAGACAAGGTCTATATATATAAAATTTAAGATAAAATATTTAAAAGGGGTCATAAACTGAAAAGTCTAAATTACCTTGATCTTTTGTCACATAAGAGGCCATTCATTGTACTATAAAAAAATCCTGCAAGTTTCATAACTCAAAACTTACTTAAAAACAGCTTATGTTGAAGCAGATCTGCCGAAATGACAGGTTTTGGAATGTGCCACTTTATGACGTAGTAGTGTGGCTACACCCTGCCTCCCGCAGAAGATGATCAATTGCCTGTTTAGCCCCGCCTACCGATTAACACACGTATTGTAAATAACAAGAGAGGCCAACGCAGGTCTACACAGGAATCAAATGATAAAGATATTCCGAAGACAACAAGATGTTGTTTCTGTGTCAAGTTATAAAAATCACATTCTTTGCATCACCTTTCTCCTGATCCCAGCATTAGGAAAGAGTGGATGAACTTTATTTTTAATGAAGTTCCAGACTGCGTCAGTAAGAACTTGGTCCTTTGTTCACTTCATTTTACTGGGGATTCATTTACAAACAAGGCACAATTCATTTTTAGAAAGATTGAAACTAAAAGACGAAGTTGTGCCGACTGTATAGGATCTGACAGTAATGGTGCACCACGCAAGAATGAGTAACTGTTTTTATTACATGGTAACTATTGCTTTGACTATCAGTACAAATCGTTTGATAAGTACTAAGTATTTATGCGTTTGTAACCTAAATCACACAGCAGCGTCTGTCTATGAAGGATGTAGGCTGTCAAACATACACAACTGTTAGCCAGTCTTGCAAGGAGCATTTATTTCAAAGTCTACAATCAGCTATGCCTATAACAGACCGTTCTGATGAGGAGGGTCAAAACAGGACAGATAATAGCCTGTTACTTTTAAATTATGATGTTTTTTTTTATGTAAAAGTCTTGATAATATAAGTGGACCTCAGAGAACAGTACAAAATAATAAAAAAGGAATTTCATGACCCCTTTAATAAAATAATCTTTTGCATTATTTGTTACAGTTTTATTTTTTACTTTATATTTTACCTACTATCAGGTAATCTTAATTTTTAAAAACACTAATAATTCAATAATACTGTCAAATGTAATATTTTGCAAAACGCATAATTAAGGTATGCGCAGACAATCTGGACATTGTAATGTTTCGATGTTTTCTTTTTATATATTTAGACTTAAATATTAAAATAGCATAGAATTGTAATATTAACATGCTTATACATTCAGAATGAGGTTTTCTCGTACCTTTTCTACAATGTTCCTACAATGTACCCATCATAATAGATGTTCAAGAATGGATTATGACTTTGAAGGGCCGGACAGCAACATTATAATGTGATCCATACAGACTCAGTACTACTCACAACTAACAACACTGCAGAGGTGTCCAACTCCAGCTGGCAGAAAGTAGGATTGTGATATTTAAAGTAAACCCAGAGAAAGTGTCCAACTACCAACTCTGCAGCTCTTCATCAAACTCTTCGACACAAGAGGCCAACTTTAAAACGACTGTATAATGTGGGGATCTTATGGTGTGATAGTAAGCCAAGCTCTCAGCACTGAGACAACACAGCACCTAAAAGCAGGAGGCATAAAACAGACAGGAACAGCATGTATTTATATAACACAACTTTTAGGGGTTGTGCATAGAAAAATGTGAGGCACAACAGAAACCATAAAAAAAATGTTTCTTACAAATCGAGATGCAGAAAGAGTAGTGTATAAATATACACATATACAACCAAGGTATATGAAATCTGCAGTGATGGCACAATGAAACATCAGCCCAGAAATGTCACCCTTACTCAACACACCTATCACAGACAGACAACAGAGAGAGATGTGCTCCCAGGGGAGAGGATGCGGCCATATCATCAGATGGGCGATCACACAGTCTCAGGAGAACAGTAGGATTGCTTATCTGGAGCTCAGTCTATTCCTCCTCTCTTGGGACACTGCAGCGGCATGTCACCCAGTGCACACAGCAGCCTCACAATTATTATACCTCATAATAATTAGCATTTAATGAAGCACCCAGCCATATGGAGGAATCCGTCTTTAACTGGTGAAAGCATGCTGATAAATGAAGGTTAATGCTGGGTGACAAATAACACAGCTGGAAAAGGGGCTATAGCTCTGTCCTGAAATACGAATGTGGGGCAAAATGTATTATATAACTTTTTCAGTTGTTCATAATGGGTATGTTTTCCCATTCAAAACAACATTTCAAAGCAACATGGCAAATTCAACAACAGCAAGAAGAAATAACAAGGAAAAAAAGAAGTATATATATAACCACGTATTTTGAGGCTGTAAGATATACTTCTTATACTGATGTGCTTTTTTCTATTAATGATTGTATTATTTCTTTAACATGAGCTTCATATCATAAGATCTGAAGTGCGAGAATGAATTAATTGCCAATTTTATTCTTGAAAATTGCAAATCATTTCCATTTAAATGTGGAATATATGAAAACAAAAGCGATCATATTTCAGTATGCAAATATAGTTGTAAGAAAATAGAACAATGCGAAACTCAGTATGGAAACTGAAAGCTGAACGTTCTATTAATGTGAGTCAGTGGGAAATATTCTAAATTTCATAAAGTATTAAGTTACAATCTTAGCATGGATGTATAGCAAGAAAGACTGACATTATTTAAAAACAAAGTTAGAATCTTGTATGAGTTAGGCTGAATCAATTGCTAAATAAATAAATGAATCCACACATACATAAATATAAATTTTTTTTTTTGGGCCATTTCTATTACCTTTGAGGCGACTGTACACTAGTGTCTTAAGAACTGGGTAAAGTTTATCAGAATACATCTTTAGCAGATTCCACATTTCAAATGTACAGTCTTTCTCTTATAGAAAATGTATCAAAATCTCAGCTTGGCTACAAATATTTTTATCCTATCAAATGCTCTCCATAAAGAGGATGTTCCATCCCCCTAATAAAACCTGTGTCATACTAAATCTTATTAGATTTAGTATTCATTTGGAAGCTTTTATCTAAAGCAATTCACATTACAGACAAGAGCCTTAATTGTAAATAAGTCAATAACACAGTTGTCAAGTGAATTTACGTACCTTCACAACATATAGTTAAGTCTAATAAACATTCCCTAAAAAGTCACTTCCTGCAGACCAGAGGATCCAGTGACATTTTTAACAGAAGCTAAGAACAATAACATTTCAAGTAAATAATTCATGACCTACCTGTCTCACTTGTAGCCCTCTTATTAGGCAGTGAAACAGCTGTTCTTTCCCACAGCACACCCAAAGCCTCTGGAGGTGCTGCATCTGTTTTGGGGGAGGGCACATCCTCTAGGGTTCAGGCATCAGGGGAAACTGCTGTGTGTTTTATTTGTTTATCCACAGATGGTGGAGATCAGGCCCCATAAAGGAAGCTTTTAGTTTAATTTCACAAGGCTTCTTCTGTCTGTTGAGTAATTCTTACGCATCTACTTACACCAGTTTTGATGGTAATGCCCTTTGGATGGATCATTTGTGAAACCAGTGTTCCAAATGTTACTGTAGGTCCAAGATATTAATGTGTTGTGTTATGATTTCAAGGTCTAACACACATTCACATCCGCTTGCCTAATCACATCTGCTTATAATTGAATCTGGAGCAGTGTGGGGTGTGATGTGCCATTGATAGTCCAGCACTTCCAGCAACCCTGAAAAACTCTTTTGAATTCAAACGATCAGTAGCTGACTACATTGTTATGTTATAATGGTAACATTTTAAAGTCAGGTCTCATTTGATAGCATGAAGTAAATATGAGTGGTACATTTTTACAGCATTTATTAACCCTTGTTAATGTTACTTAATAAAAATGCATTTGTTAATTGCTTGTTCATGTCAGTTCACAGTGCATTAACTAATGTTAGGAGCAGTGTTGATAGTAACTTTACAGGTAACAGGAGTTCATTTTTAAATTAACTAGTAAAGTAATGCATTACAATGAAATATCTGAGTTAGTGTTGAGGGAAAGTCTTATAAATTGAACTTTTGGTGTGAAAGGGCCCTTACAGTTGAAAAATATAATCACTTTTTAATTTTTTTATAAAAAACAAAAAAACAAAGAAGCAAGCCAGGAGACAAAAGTAGCGCTAAAGTAACTTGCATTACTTTTCTAACTAACACAATTAGTTTATTTTTCATGGAGTAACGCAGTATTGTAATGCATTACTTATAAACATAACTTTCCTTAACTCAGACACAACTTTTGATTATAAACATGTATTAGTAAATGTATAAATTAACATTAAAAGCTTAATAAATGCTGTAAAAGTGTTGATGTTAATGTTAACCAATGTAGTTAAATGATGTTAACAAATGAAACTTTATATACATTGTATATAAATACATTGTATACACCTTAGTACAAGCTGCATTTTATAAGGATACTCAGAGGTCTTAAAACCCACATCATGACATGCTCTCCTCCAGACAGAGACCTGGTTTGGACTAAGCACTACTCTCATAACTCTCATTCTCCAGCCTTTTCTCAGGCCTGTAGGGGGATGTTTTCCTGGGGTAGGTGGAACACAGATGCGAGGCAGCTCTTGCATTGCTGGGAGAAGAGATGGCTGACTACCTTTTGGCTTGGAGGCACCATTAACCAATTTGCTATCCAGATGTCCATCAGTGAGCAGTGGCCAGATTTGTGCCAGTCTGAGCCATCCAGACACATACATCTGGGCAAGACCATTATATTCACAGTCTCAGACTCAACCCCCACACACAATCTGTTATTTTTTCGTCTGTGAATCCAAAAGCATGCCTCAGTATGACCAGATGTGTGTGTGTGTATATAAGTGTCACTTTTAGTGCAAAGCATGTGTTTTTTATATATATATATATATATATATATATATATATATATATATATATATATATATATATATATATATATATATATATATAATATAATATTTTTTCTAGAATCTTTTGTCAAAGCAAAATCATCTAATATGTTTTATGTAACACATTAAGATCCAGTCCTTGATTCTGATTGGCTGATCGTCATTCCAAGGGCACTCAGTGGCCAGTTATTCTACACTTTTCATTCCATTGACTTCCATTCATAGCATGCAGAGCCAGCCAAGTAAACCTGTTTCAATTGCAAAATATTTCCAGTGCACTGGAACCAGACTTCCTAGAAAATCCCACAAAAAACCTAGGGTCATCGATGCTCACTTTGTTCCCTTAATGGAAAATATGATAATATCATATTTTACATCACATTTTCTAGCTAACTTTTATAATTAATTTATGACTGAAAAGTTGAAGCATTTTTCAAAATGTACTTTAAACTGCATTAGTATTTCACCAGAAACTCATCAGTCATCAGTGTCCCAGTGTGTAGTGAGATAGGGTTCTGACCAATGTCTGGAATTGTGTTCACAATATACACATTCACTAACTAGGGAGCTTATTGAGACACACCCACTGTTTTTATGAGAGAGTCACTGAAACATTTATTCACTGATTCATTTAAAAACTCATTACTGATTCATTCAGAACTTAAACATTACTACTTTGTATACTTTGTACGACTTTGAGACATTCAGCGGTTTCTTTTGCTTTGCCTTTGTTTGGAACTATTACTATTTGCATAGGAAAAAAAATTAGCAAGTGGCTAACAATTTTTTTAAATACAAAAGGTGAAAATACATAAACTAGATTTCAGGAAAAATAAATTTCATAAACAAAAGCAAAGATAATTTTTTTTTCTATTATCATTCAGTCCCACAGTCCGCCTGATTGATGATACCTGTAAGAACAGTGTGTATATTTTCCACAACCACAACCTCAGCCAGTGCGAACATTTGCCTTGTGGCACCAATTCCCAGGAATGTCTAACCTGTGCCAGCTGTTGGAGACAAGCTACCCGTGCCAACGGTGGCAGGAGCTGCCCACCACATCATCTGTTCCAGTGTTTCCATCTGTAGCATTTGTACCGATCCTCCTCTCTCTGCATCTGGACCCTCCAAAGAAAGCTTTCCAATAGTGCTGGCCTTGACTGTGGCTGCCAACCAGGCCAGATGTTCGAGCTGTAAGCCCCGGGCTAAATCAGTGTAGCTCTCCGCTCATTACTCCAGGCCTGATGAATTGCAAGTGGCTGTTTTTTGTGTTTTTTTTTTTTTTTTTCAGATCACTCTTCAACAAACCATCCATCAGAGAGAGCAAGATGTGAGAAGATGCAGTGGTGGGCTAGTCTAAGGAGGGGCTTGCAGATGTGTCTTTCAAGACATTTGGCAGATTATGGGAAAGCTTTTTGAAAAGTTATCCTCATTATAGTGTGTCAATTTTTTACTCAGATATTTCAAATATTTATATGATGCTTTTTATTTAGCTAGCCACCTGAGCTGAACTTGAGATTCGGGTCAGTTTGAAGAAAGTATCACTCAGGCTTTAGGCTGTGTTCCTTAAACAGACATCATTATTTTTCTTCTCATAAATCTGCCAAACACAGCTTCTGTCACTTGAACACTCTTTTTTTCATATAAATCATATATCATGCATCACATTCGGACACTATATCAGTTCTGGTAAATAACATCCATAAGAGTATAATTCAGAAAAAAAAACCCACAAAGATTGTGTTAAAAAAAAACTATGTGGTTTGTCTTTAACCATCCAATGATGGATGAAGGAGAGTGATGGGGTGCTGCGCCAGATGACCTGGCCTCCACAGTCACTGGACCTGAACCCAATCGAGCTGGTTTAGGGGTGAGCTGGACCACAGACAGAAGACAAAAGAGCCAACAAGTGCTAAGCATCTCTCGGGGAACTCCTTCAAGACTGTTGGAAGACCATTTCAGGTGACTACCTCTTGAAGCTCATCAAGAGAAGCCAAGAGTGTCCAAAGCAGTAATCAAAGCAAAAGGTGGCTACTTTGAAGAACCTACGATATGACATATTTTCAGTTGTTTCACACTTTTTTGTTATGTATATAATTCCATTTATAATTCCTCATTGTGTTAATTCATAGTTTTGATGCCTTCAGTGTGAATCTACAATTTTCATAGTCATGAAAATAAAGAAAACTCTTTGAATGAGAAAGTGTGTCCTAACTTTTGTTCTGTACTGTATATATATGTATATATATATGTTTAGAGGAATCATAGTTTGAATGGTGTTAAATATTTCTTCAGTTTGAGTTCCAGTATGCATTTAATCATAGCTGAACTGTATGGAGACATATATTCACACTGCACATATATTTCTATGCGTACAGTAATCAAATTTACACACACCCTTTTTTGACATGCTCTGCAGATGCAGATACATAAACAAATATTTACCATTTTGCTAAGGATCTGGATAGACACAAGCTCATTAATAACATTTCTAATGGTCTACAACAATAGAATTAGAACTAAACCCTTAATTTTCACAAATATTGAAAATGTAGCAAATTTCTTTGCTCAGCTACACACTGTGACTGGTTATACAGGTCTCGTTAAAATAAAAAGTTTTCTGTGGAGCATTAAAGAGTTATTTCTTTTTTTTCTTTTTTGAATTAGATTTTGAAGAAACTGTGATGCTAATTTGCTCATTTTTCCCTGTGACAAATGCATTTATGGAACATTTGCAACAATCACACTGTTAAAAAGATATTTTAATATTTCATAATGATGTGACAAAGCGTAAAAAACTGTGATCAACTTCCTGTGTAAAATGTGGTAACTCAGCTGAAGAATCTTTACAGAGAAGATTCTCTGCATCCTGGGAGGTTCCACGTGATCATGCCTGTACCTTGAAGATGAGCCAAAACAAACATTCTTCAAGACATGAAGAAAAGAAGGAGAGAAGCTATGTCATCCAGTTGTTGTTATGCAAATACAGTCTGTGCTTCCAGATGTGTATTTCTCAGCCCCTTTGTCCCCCGTATAGGCGCATTGAGCCCTCAGGGAAAAATTAAAACCAACATTGCTAAACTTAGTTGAGTCCAGCTGTTCCCAGATGTGCTCATCCCAAGGAAGAACATACCACAATGACTGTAAACAAGTTTAGTGTGACAAACAGTCCATGCAAGAGAGATGGAAATGGCATCACTATTTAAAAATGTCTTGAAACATCTGACACAGACTCTTAAATTGCTGCTCTGTACTAAAACTGTTTCTTATATTAAAAAGTTTCAATTTGCAAAGTACTTTAATACCATTAACCATTAACCAAATACAATTTCAGAACAGAGAAATGTAGCAATACATTGCTTGCTTTACAGTGGATCCTCTGCAGTGAATGGGTCAAAGTTCAAACAGCTGATATAAACATAACAATTATCAGTCCATCAGTTAACATCTTGTGAAGCAAAAAAGCTGTGTGTTTGTATTAAACACAAATCTATCTTCAAGGTGCTTAGCCATTGCTTCTGGCCAAAATACGAGTCCATAATCCATAATAACGCTTCCTCAATGCAGTAAATGATTTTTTATCAGCTGGTAAGACTCTCATTCTGATGACACCCATTCACTGCAGAAGATCCATTAGTGATCAAGTGATTTATCTAAATATGCTCTGATGAAGAAACAAACTACATCTACATTTTCAGCAAATTTGATCTGTAACATTAGTATTAACCAATGATCTTTTTGGGCTATTTTTCTAAATCAAAAACCGCTATGCTAAAAACAAAATTGCCATGGCTTAAAAATGCAAATTCTCTTCTGGTTTTTAGAATTACAAAGTGCTCTCAGTGGAGGTACAATAGTTCTTTCTCCCTCAGATACGACCTTGACATATGGCTTGGCTTCTGGTTCTGAGAGCCTTGGCTGTGAGGCAGTGAGGTTAGATGGCACCCTATGGTGCCCCAGCATGCATCTGGAAAGGTGGGATGTGCAGGTGGTGTAGCATGGATGCAGTGTGTGGCACCTAGGGGTGTTTGGGGCACCGCTGGCATCATGACTATCTATCAAGCCCAGATGTCACACCCAAGTAACAGCTGCACTGTCTGGGGGCGGTGAGAGACCTGCCAGAGGCCACCGCATCCAACACAGAGCACAGCAGAGAGTCTTCAGAAGTGCCACTGCTTAACAAAATATACAGTTAGAAAAATAAAATGGATTATTGAGTCTGTCCAGCTCTGCTGATATGGGCAGACATGGCTCTGTCACACACAGAACACTGGCTCACATACAAAACCTGGAGTGAACTTGACAAGCTGTATTGTAGTATGTTCACAGTTTGACCTAAGTTTTAAATGAATATTCATGTTCACACTCACACCTGGGTTCTCCATCCTGCCAAACAACACAGATCCTAAGCGTTCTTTTACATGTAGACCAACTGCAGTCAGGGCAATAGCCAGGCACTGCCAGTCATTTGAAATTAAGCGGGAATGAATAAATAAATGTGTTTTATTGAAAAGTAGTATTTATCTCTGGGAAATCTCAGATGAACACACATGAATCTGCATGCAGATAGCTCTTGGGCCTATAAAATAACATTTTTGTTACATGTTCACAATGTGAAATTATAGAACAGATCTGACTAAAAAAGAAATAACTAATAAATAAATAAATATTTGGGGAATTAAGCATTTTGTTCATAGTAATTTTATTGGTGCTATTCTGCTGTTTTGACCTTTGTTTAAGTATCCTGTTTAATTTCACTTTTCAGATTAGAGTCATAATCACTTCCTGATGCAAGGAGAGATCCAGGCAGACGTGTATTTGTGTATTTATTTTAAGACCAAATCATATATGATAACTATTACAGAAATGAAATATTAAAATGAAAGAAAAAAGACCTTTCCAGCATGTGAATGTGCTGAGAGCAAGAGAAAAAGAGAAGTTGTCTCTCTCTCTCTCTCTCTCTATCTATCTCTATCTATGCCGATGATCACCAGATGTTTTTTCCTGATTTATAAATGTCAAATGAACTTCTCCATTATCTATGTATTGTCAAATATTTCCCCTATAACTGAATGAAGTTGTCATGACCTGTGAAATGCAGTAGGTAGAAGTAAGATAAAAATAGAGACATGGCTAGTTTTACATCCTTCAATCAGAAACAACATAGTTCAGCAATTTTTAAATATCATCTTGCCAAAAAACAATGCCCTGGTCTTCGTAAGTCACTAACTCAGTTAGCTGGATTTGATTGTGGATGATTTGGCATGATCTTGGATTATTTGTTTCTTCAAAGCTCATCCTGGACTTGCTGTCATAGCAATAGGTCTGTAAACTTAAACCTGCTCAGGAGCAAGATAATTTCATGTAAATAGGATTAGATCGCATCTTTTTAAGTGGAACCGATATTTAAAATCTATCCCAGCCACTGCTACTCTATTACAAGAGTAGCCTACTAATCCCAGGACAACCATTTAAAATAATAATAATTGGGAAAAAATCATTTCAAAGTAATATTATAATATTGTGTAATCTATAATACTATAGATACAGTCAGTTTTACTCATTGGAATATTTATTCATGATAACTTTATAATTGTATTAGAGTCTTACACACATGCTGTAAAGGTAATCTGAGCCGTCCATTAATTTGAGTGATGAAAGCTATTATGGGAATGGCTTGATGGAGTGCAGGAGATGCAGATAACATGACCTTGACTTAAGAAACTTTAATTAATGCTGTCACATAACAAACCTGCTTCAAAGATATAAATACACGAATTGCTAATTACAACATTGAACTAAAAATCTAAAGCCTGTACAAACACTAGTAATTGGGAATCATGTAAAGTAAAGAAATAAATAAATAAGCTTGAAATTTGTCAAGCTTTTCGCCAGGTGTCTTTATTAATTCTATGATGACTACATACTACATCTGCAGAATCTGATATTAAATGAATTATATGAAAAAATGTAATAATAGAATGAGTAATGCCGAATAAATAATATTATAAAACAGTAATATGGATATAATGAAGAGTGACAAGAAAATAATCATAAAGAATGACTCATCTACACACATATACACACACATGTCCCATATGGCTCCACCTGACCAGGGGAAGGAAATATGGGGATTTCATATGAAATCCTCTTTTCTCACATACACAGATATACATTAGCATTCCCCCCATTCCAGACGGGCAGCACAGACGCACAACCCTAAAAAAAGACCTCCGACAGCACTTTTACCTTGCATTATCGCTCCCCCTTCCCAGACCCTCTCAGTCCCCACCTCACACTGACCCATCCCAATGGACAAGAGGGCACTTTGCCAGCTGAACCCTGAGAAGGTTTTAGGACGACAGAGAAGCTCAAGAGATTTATCCATAGACGCTTTCATGTGTGTCCATGTCAGTGGTCGCTGGAGCTCCTCGTATGTGGCCCTGGATGGAGAGAGGGACAGCTGTAGGCAGAGAGGACACGTGAGAGCAGGCAGAGCAGCTGTAGCCACAGTCAAAGGTGTGTAGGACAGCTTTATCTGTTTCAGATGGGGAAACATACGGCCAGAAATGCACATTCTGGCTCATCTAACAGCATTCAAGTGGCTAATATGGTCCCAGATTGATAGATGACAAGAAAAACAGGATCCAGATCAAAGTGTTGTCCTACAAACAGTTCTCTATCTGTCCATTCGTCTGTCCGTTCCTCTATCTATCTTTTTATCTATCTATCTCTAACTGTCCGTCTGTCTGAATTAAATATGACTCATAGGAAAGGAATGTTTATCTGGCCATTTTCAGGCATGCTGACACAAAATATTGAATTATTAAATATTGCGGTCACCTCACAAGTTTTTCACCAATAGATTCTTGGTGCAGCTTTTCAAGCAAACCTTGTGTATGCAGTGTCCCAAGTGCAGCGTGGAAACTGCGGTTTCTCTCTGTAGGCGTGGACAGCTGATGAAGGGATGGGGGCGCCTGCCAGGCCTGCTTTCCTGTGGGTTTAAAAAACAGGCCATTCCCCACCTGTGTCACAGCACAGGACTGTGGCCTTACCTCTGGTCTGCCTCTTTCCGCCATCTGGAACAGTCAGAGTGGGCAGGGGGCGAACTGAGGCCACAGCCTAGGACCGACCACTCACAAAACAGCTTTATACAGAAATCCTGTGCAATTTGTCCGGTGGGATAAAAAAATAGTCAATTTAAGTGATGCCCAGGTGATACCTAGCCAAACACTGAGTTTCCACAGCTGCTGTAGTTAACATGCTATGCTTTGAAAATTACAGAGGTCTGCTATGAGAATTACCCTGCCCTTATGTACTTTTTATGTACTACATTTACATTTAGCATTATAATGGATTGTCACTTTAATATCACTAAGCTTTCTTTAACAAACATATATGGAGAATGAATAAATAAATAAATAAATAAACTAACATAGAAACTATTTTTTCCAATACTCTCTGTTAAAGTGTTGCAGTTCCAAATCTGAACACTCAGATTTTTGGTGCAGTTTCCCCAAGACCACAGTGGGAAGTTTTATGTGGAAAAGGTAAAACTAGCACAAAATACAACAACATTACATTAGACTTTCAATCTAACTCATAGCCTGCAGGGCCAGGTCAATGTGCTCGTGGGTTTATAACATTGAACACATTTAGGCTACTTAACACGTAATCGTTCTGATTTAGGTCTATCGGTGTTGTTTTTGTATTATTTATAATATGTATTAATACTGTGAATTAGTTTTTATTGATATATGTAATATTTTTATTTTTACTTTATATTGAGTTGAAACTGTAGTAACTTTGTTAAGTGTTTTTTGATTTTGTACAATCAATGGTTAAATATACTTAAGTTTATTTCAATTAACGAAAGGATTTAACCATTGATTCTAATTAACCATGTATTCTGAAAAAGAGGTGAAGGCTTATACTCTCAGGCTATGCATATTTATTGTATATTTACAGTTAAAAATGCCCATAATTTAATTTAGGATCTGACTGGTTGTATTAATTTCAGCGACTCCCTCCAGACACATTCCTAATATTCCTAGGTTTCCCCTGACCGTGGAAATCCTGTTAATTCCAAGAGAATCCCCCCCCCCCCACTCAGAGCACCACAGAAGCGGCGCATCTCTTGTAAACACAGCGGCTCTCGCGAGATTTCCTCGCACTGTGCAGCACACGCAGGAGCCTCTATGGAGCAGTGAAGGCAGGCGGGAGACAGAGCAACCGAAACTTAGCGTGGACTGTAGCAGGAGACGCGGGGTGAGAGAGGGTAACCTGCCTGTGACGTCGCTGTGGTGTGTCTGAGCTGCGGTTCCCGGGGTAAGGAACTACCGTAGCCGTTTCACATACAACCCCTCGTTTCGAGACGACACTGTAGTAGTGACCACTTGAGTCTGTGCGCTCTCTGTAGACGTGCTTCTCCGATTATCCCGTCCATCCGAGCCTGTTAGGAGGACGCGCACATATTTAGGGAGGCGAGGGAAGCCCTTTGGACTCCCTACAGACGCCAGCGACAGGTAAAAAAAAAATGAGGAAAAACAACCGGCCCGCTATATGACTGTAATACCGATGTTAAATGTCCCATTTGACGGAGCGCGTGGCTGGCTGTGATGCTGCTCGGTTCATTCAGCGCATGTAAACAGTTGATGATGCGGCGTGGAGGCTGTGAAGCAGGGGAATGAGCTCTGCTTATGGCCTAGTGTGCTTTTCGCATATTTCCCACTTTTAGCTCACGAGACAGGCCCACCTTCCACTGGCAAATTCATTTTAGTAATGCAAAACCCTCGACTATACAGAATCTCTGTTTAAATAACTGTAAGTCACGATTGGCGCAGGAAGACCTAAGTTATTCTCTTTAGCCAGCTTTATTCATTGCATTTGAGGTAACAGATTCACACCTGACAGATCAAGTAAATGACAGTTGGCCAGCAGGTTGTAGCTGAGGTCGCGGGTGTTACACCAACTTCCACGAAGTGGAAATCCTATTTCCAGCATAGGCTTTAATGTTGATGTTTGCAGGTGTCACACCCTCTTGTTTACATTACCTTGACACCTCCCTCAGACTCAAGCATGTCTGTGAAGGAGTATCTGCATGTGGGACTGAGGCTGCTTTACATGAGGGTCAGTGACAAATAAGGATTTCTGGGGTATTTAATGTAAAGTTTAATCAGAATGCCATAACTGGATTTTTCTTTGAAACGTCAGACTTTGCCTGGTGAGGTCTGCCTGACATCTCCAGGCTTTTAGTCCAGTTTAAACCCCACACCTGCAGGCTAATGTTCATCTGTCTCCACTTTTGAGTTCTCAAAATCCAGTAAACATCTGATGGATAGAACTAAGTCCGTGCCCTACATTGATTTTTTTTTCTGTTTTGATAATACGTTACACTCAGATGTCTTGGAAATTGAATCTTTGTATCCATGTTGGTTAAAAAACATGTCTACAAAATGTCTTGATTAAAAATGTCAAGTGGTGCACTAAGATTCTTTCTTTGCATCTTAAATACATGAGTGAGCATTCATTACTTTTCATAAGTAATGAGGTTTCTATCAAAAATGTAAAGGTAATTAAAAAAAAAATAATATTCTTATTAACAAAATTGTCTGTTTTTTTATGTATAATGGCAAAACTTATTATGCCAACATTTCAAGAATTGTAAATTATTTATTTATTTATTATTTATTTCTCATATAATTACATCATATTCAAGTCATTTATTTTTGTATGAATAGCATTTTTCATGTATTTTTTTTTAAAAGCTATCTGGATCAAACATCTAATCATTCAACCATGATCTTTTGTTTTTTTATGTGTGTGTAGTACCAATATAATGATGAAGATAATGCATTGGTTGCTGTCCCAACAGTAGTTCGTGATAAATTAGTTATTGTGAAGAAATATAAGTAATGTTGTCCAATACTTGCTTTCAGAGAGTAAAATAGCTATGAAAATCATATAAATCCATGTGTACATAAACACAACTGACTTGTCTTTTAGTGAGCAGAATTACAGATTTTCAGATTACTTCTGGTTCATTAAATCAAGTCTTGCACTGCACTATTTTGCTAATTTACAAGTTAAAGATAACTTGCCTTTTATTGTCGGTTTTGTGCTTAACCAATCTGTCTCTGTTACAGCTTTGTGCTTAGCTTTTTAACACATCAATATATCAGTTGTATTTATTGATCTTATTATCCATGGCATTTTAATTCTGAAAACTTTCAGGAATCGGTAGAAAAGATGAAATCTCTTTAGATGCAAGATGAGATAAAATTACTGGTTGCAAACACAGCTTGACATTTCCTGATTCTTCAGACACCCTGAAAAGAGCTGTTTTAGATTAACACTTCAAATTGAGTTAAACAAATGTGCTGTGTGTGGTGTTAAACACTGGTGCATATCACACATCTGCTGGTTGTTTTATCACTTTTATATGATGCATTTCTCAGGTTTTAGAAGTGCTGTGTTATACATTCTTGGGTGTGTATTCAATAACCTGTAACATCTGGCCTGATTCAAATAATGAAAAAGTGAAAACTGATTTTGACAGTTATTCAAAAAACTTTAATTCATATTTCTTCACTTTAAACATAAGTATAATTTTAGAATTCATTTCTGAACATATAAATAAGTCTAAAGTTTGCTTTGCATGAAAAAACCCAAAGTGTTGCTTGTTGTGATACATAACATTTTCATCTATAGACTTGCTTGACTGAATTTTTTGAACATCCTGCGAGCCTTATTAATGGAACAATTATTTTTAAGAATGTCTTTAAGTAGATTGTATAAAACAAGAGCAAAAGACATTATTAAATTGACCTCACATTAAGTGCTCTCCAGCTCTGTGGAGAGAAAGAGTAAGAGCACTCCTGAATAATGACTGCAGCAGCTTTGCAAAGGTCCTCAGAGTCCTCAGACATCCTCATCCGCCAGTATTCATTCACAAATTTCTCATTTCCTCTTCTAAGGTTTTAGTTAGACCACAGTGTCTTCTCAGTTTCTGTTACAGTGTTTGCGGCTGCAGCATTGGTGGCTGACTGCAGAGAAATCGTTTATTATTCACGTCTCTTTCTGCAACATACAACTCTTAAACCGAACCTTATGAAGATGCTGGAGCTCTCAGTTACTTAAAAGAAATGTGGTTTGTCTTTTGAATCCTTAAGAGCAGTGATTCTCTTATACTGGGGTGTTGGCATATTCCTTATTGTTTGAAGTTACTAGTTTTAAATACATTTTCAGATTAAGATATTCATAACTATGTCTTGTTTTGAATCTATTCGTGCAGCACATTGCTTTACATGTGAACATGTGCTCAGTTATTTTTGTGGTGCTGGTGCATCACAGTCTTTGCATGGTCAAGTGCTGATAGAGCAAACCAAAGCCAAAAGAAGATTCATGAAAAACACTATTAGAAGGACTTGTTTTGTCTTGTTGTAGGGGACTTGTGATGGGAGCTCATCGATTTCCTTTGCTTTAGGGGTAACATTAGCAGCGATTAGTGATATTGAAAGTAGAGTTGTTCCGATTCCGATACTAGTATCGGAAATATCTCCGATACCACAACAAATTCTGGCATCGGCATCGGCGAGTACATGAACCCATATACCGATCCGATACCATTTTCTTAAAAAAGACCTAGTTATGACCGCAAGCTTTGCCTAACCGCTGCACGGTTCTTCTTCGCTGCTCAAAATGCATTGAAAACACAGGAAGTTGTGCTGTGTTGCCACAAGCAACCCCTGTTTAGAGCAGCGAAGAAGAAATGAAAACGCGTTAGCAGCCCTTATCTATATATGACTGGATCACTCATCACATTCTAAACTGCCAAAAGACAGTGAAGCCGCTACTATATTATAGATCAGTGGTTAGCAGTATGTCTCTGTAGTACCGGTAGTTACAGACTCTCGAGTATATTCAGTACCGGCAACTGCGTTCAGTCGCTTCCGTGTAAGTCAAAACGCAGGGCTCCAGACAGTAGCCGAATATATACTAGTGTCTGTGAATATTAAACTGCAAAATACTATTTAAATATTACTCCCGCAAAATCTACATCTCTGTGGGTGACTGGCACAGATGCGCGAGAGCTCGCTGTTTTGTAGTCTCTGCTGTGTGTCATGAGGACACGAACGCATAAACCGTCACTTCATGAGAATTTACCGTTTCATTTGAGAATACTGTCATATCATAAACACAGACACTCAAAGATCTTCATGGCAGCCCATTAAAATAAATGTTTGGTTTACATGAGTAAATTGACAATATATAAAGCTACTGTTGTAGCCTACAGTAATAATAATACATCTCTATAATAATAATAATTATGCCTAGATGGTTGCTTGTTTTTTACTTGTTTTTTAATTGTTAGAGATTATCTGATTAATAGATCTTTTTTTATATTCCTAGACTTATTTGTTGCAGTTTTTTTATACAGTTATATTGTAAAACTTAAATACCTTTTTTAGTTTGCGGTGTTAGATTTTTGGCTGCATTTGAAGTTCTTTTTTGCATAAGAAAATAAATAATACTGTCAAATTCATGTTAGATAATAAAAATACTGTAATAAATACAGTAGTTCACCATGTATTTGTTCATGTTTTATTGAGGGATCTGTCTGAAGCACACCATAAAAAAATTCTAGCAATTTACACAGGGCTAGTAGTATATACAGCTGTATATACAGATATACACCCAGGTATCGGATCAGTACTCGGTATCGGCCGATACCCTGAGCCCAGGTATCGGAATCGGTATCGGGAAGAGAAAAAGGGTATCGGAACATCTCTAATTGAAAGTGTTGCTTGGAAGGGGCTGGATTTCACCTTCAGGGATTCTTCTCTGATTTCTTGAAGAGAAAATATCCATCAGTTGTAAACTCTTTCAAGGGATGTTAAAAACTTTGGATGATGCCATTTTGTGTTCGCCGTAGATATCTATCTTATCACCGAAATTGAATTAATAATTTAAAGATGCAGTTCCTGGAGTTCTCTTGCACCTTTTTGTAATATCATAAGTTGCAGTTTGAGGTTTGTAAGATACTTTTATCTTATGCTCACCAAGGCTGCATTTACAGGATCAGTAAAAACAGTAATATTGTGAAATATTGAGTTATATGAGTGTTCAGTGTCACATGATCCTTCAGAAATCATTTTGTTATGCTAATTTGGTGCTCAAGAAACATTTCTCATTATTATCATTCATTTTTCATAATTCCTTGATGAATATAAAGTTCTAATTTATTTTGAATAATAATTTAAATATCTTTATAGAAATGCCTTTACTGTCACTAATCAATTTAATGCATTCTTGGTGAATTAAAGTATCAAGTATTACAAGTTTTTTTCTTCTTCTTCTGTTACCATAAGCAGTCACTTTGTTCTTTTTCTACCAATTCGAATGATACTACCAAGGAAATGTGGACTTATTTGACTTTTCCATATTGTTTATTAAACTGATGGCTATTGCGACAACTGAGAATAGTTCAAGAAAATTAAATGTACAGTACATTCTGCATTACAGGCTTATGTCGGATGTTTAGATATTGCTCCGTGACACGCTGAAATGATTGATGCTGCTTGTCTATGTTTGTCTGGGCTCACCAGGAGAGCCCCTCCTTCCCAGACCTGCTCAGAAATTAAATGATCATCTCAAGGGTGCTCCCCACATTTGTATGGAAGAATTGTATTTGGTGTGGCAGCTTCGGGACATCCCCAGATAGTGCTGCGGCGATAGGCTCACAGATGCTTGACTGCGACAGTGACGCAGTGGAATTGTGTCTCCTGTCACTCAAAGGGAGCAAAAGGAACAGAGAGTCTGTGCTGCTGCCAGAATGTAGAGATGATGGGGTTTGGTTGGTAAAGTAGAATAGCCCAGCAGCCCTATTCAAATTGGGACTGAAACACAACACTCCGTTTGTTTAGTGTGTTGCGTCTTTTGCTTCATTTTAATTAGCCAGTGTTATATTTGATTTGTTTGCGTGAAATATTTGTCACCCCAAGAACAATATACATTTCATCTTGCCCAATCAAAATGATACCAAAAATACAGTTAAAAGTTTAAAGGTACTCTGGCAATGTAAAAATCCAATGGAGGGCAACAATGTTGGCCTACTTTTTCAGCAGCCTTGATCTGTCTTAAAGTATTTTTGTATTGAAGTTTTTCCCTTTCATTTTCTAATTTGATTTGTTGAATATGTGTAAATTATATTATATTAACCAAAATATTTTAGATTACGAAAATTAAAGTTTAGTGGTGGTAAATTTAAAATGTTAAACAATTGTCAAGTAATTGAGAGATGCGGGCTGTACTTTAACATGTTATCAATCAGAGTGTTAAAAACCCTACTAAGCATCACCACTACAAGCATCAAAACATATATTTACAAATAGGTTTATTGGTAAGGTGTTAAAGTGAGTTTAAAGCACAGTATTATCTGAAGTCTGTTGCTGATTTTTTATGGTGTGGTACTCACTTTTGAGTGTCTTGTCAGAAAACTAATCAGACCGATTCAAAAATTAAAAATTAATTAATTTTTTTTTTTTATTATTATAGAAAAAGACGCAAACTGCTGGATGCTGTTTATAGTTGTAATGATTATGACTTAGGGTTTCTACAGTAGCATATCAACGCTTAACCTCCTCAGAGATTAAGGTGTGTCTGTCTTGAAATGTTTAGTCTATTCATTAACATTAAAAATCAATTTCTCTATGGATCAAATGAATGGGATTTGTTCTTACTTTCGTGGCAAGTGGGGTCTTCCAGGGTTGTGAGTCACGTACAGGGTTTCTTGCTTGTGTTAAATGATTAAAGGCTTCACTGATATCTCTTTGGACCTTGAATCACCCATGTACTCTGTTTACCATATTAACAGCAGATTAAGGCTGCAGCCAAATGCACACAACCAGGAATTTTCATGTGGAAGTTGGAACTGGGAATACTGTGGCCTCCAGAGGTCCTTTACAGACTGAAGGATGCTAAATATTCCTAGTCTGACCCACATGTGATTTGCTGTAAAAAGAAAAAAAGAAAAGAAAGATAATTTATGTTGTGAGGGAGCCCTGCAGGTGATTGTCTTTTGATGGCCTATATGACATTGAGGAAGCTGCCTTGGTCTCCATATCTTTAGGGGATGCAGTCTATCCAGTAGCTGTGATGTCTTCTGTCATCATGTCCAAAAGACTGCAACAAGCATCATTTGTTAATTATCTCCGAAGGGAAAATAGGAGCCTTTCAGTCATTTGTCTTTCTGTTATAGAGGACAATGCATTACAATTGTGCATTCAGACAAATGTATTGAGTGATTTCTTGCAGTACTTTCCATACTCTTTGTCAGATGTTGGCACATTCTGATTAAGTTCAGGTTAAGACTCATGGTTTCACTCTTTCGCTCTTTGACTCACTCTTTCATTCTGAGCGGATCTGTTCAGCCATTGGAGGTTTACCCTGTTTGTGATCCTAACATGTTGACTTCCCTTTTCTCTGCTCACTCACATTTGAATGCTTAGATTTGACTCGTACGACATGCTTCTGCAAAAAAATACATTTTGATTAACATAAGCATTTTAAAGGTAAGGAAATGCAGACAAATATCTCCTCAAAAATCTTTCACATAGTAAATGTATTTTACTGCTTGACTTCTCTGTGTCAGAGGGACATATTTTGCTTTATTGTGTTTTTGTAAAACTGTCACTGTGCAGTGTGCATGAAACTGCTTTGATGTAACTTCAGATTTACAAATTTACTGTGCTATTTGCTATATCTGAGACTGTTTTGAGACTCTATTGGAGTCATTAGTGGTATTCACATTGTAATTGCAGATATTTATTCCTTCTCTTTTGGATGATAGTATGTGTTGGCATTCTGTCACATTTATCAGTGTTGTAATTTGAAGTCCTTTTCCTCATTCTAAAAATGATTAAGCTTTCACAGTTTTTTTTCAATCTGATATCTCAAGATTTCATTTATTACTCATTAACAACTTCTTAAATGATAGTTCACCCAAAAATTGAAACTTTTGTCATTATTTGCTCATTCCATGTTCTAACCTTGCATTGATATTTTTTTTCTATGAAAAGCAAAATGAGATGTTAGGCAGAATGTTTGAGCTGCTCTGTATGTGAAAGTGAAAGGTGATTTAAAATGTCAAGCTCTAAAAAGGGTAATAAGCACCATAAATGTATCGTACACTGCTATTCAGAAGTTAGACGAGCGTGGCATGGAGGTGATCAGTTTATGGCACTGCTGAGGTGGTATGGAAGCCCAGGTTCTTTGACAGTTGCCTTCAGCTCATCTGCATTTTTTGGTCTCTTGTTTCTCATTTTCCTCTTGACAATAGCCCATAGATATGGGGTTCAGGTCTGCTGAGTTTGCTGGCCAGTCAAGCACACCAACACAATGATCATTTAACCAACTTTTGGTGCTTTTGGCAGTGCGGGCAGGTGCCAAATCCTGCTGGAAAATGAAATCAGCATCTACAAAAAGCTGGTCAGCAGAAGGAAGAATGAAGTGCTCCAAAATTTCTTGGTAAAAGGGTGAAGTAACTTTGGTTTTCAAAAAACACAATGGACCAGCACCACTAGATGACATTGCATCCCAAATCATTACAGACTGTGGAAACTTAACACTGGATTTCAAGCTACTTGGGCTATGAGCTTCCCCACCCTTCCTCCAGAATCTAGGACCTTGATTTCCGAATGAAATACAAAACTTGCTCTCATCTGAAAAGAGGACTTTGGACCACTGGGCAACAGTCCAGTTTGTCGTCGTCTTAGCCAAGGTAAGAAACCTCTGACGTTGTCTGTGGTTCAGGAGTGGCTTAACAAGAGGAATACGACAATTGTAGCCAAATTCCATGACATGTCTGTGTGTGGTGGCCCTTGACCCCAGCCTCAATCCATTTTTTGTGAAGTTCACTCAAATTCTTGAATCGATTTTGCTTGACAATCCTCATAAGGCTGCGGTTCTCTCAGTTGGTTGTGAATCTTTTTCTTCCACACGTTTTCCTTCCACTCAACTTTCTGTTAACATGCTTGGATACAGCACTCTGTGAACAGCCAGCTGCTTTGGCAATGAATGTCTGTGGTTTACCCTCCTTGTGAAGGGTGTCAATGATTGTCTTCTGGACAACTGTCAGATCAGCAGTCTTCCCCATGATTGTGTAGCCTAGTGAACCAAACTGAGAGACCATTTGGAAGGCTCAGGAAACCTTTTCAGGTGTTATGAGTTGATTAGCTCATTTCGTGTCACCACGTTTTTGTTAAATGTGAGCCAAAATAATCACAATTAAAAGAACCAAAGACTTAAACTACTTCAGTATGTGTGCACTGAATTTATTCAATACATGAGTTTCACAACTTTAGTTAAAATACTGAAATAAATGAAGTTTTCCATGACATTCTGATTTATTGAGATGCAGCTTTGAGTTTCTTGAGCAGAAAATCAGCATATTAGTATGATTTTTGAAGGATCATTTGAAGACTGGAGTAATGACTGCTGAAAATTCAGCTTTGCCATCACAGGAAATAAATTACATTTTAAAATGTGTTAAAATAGTAATGTTATATTGTGATAAATTTTCACAATATTATATCATCTGAAGCCATTATTGACTGATGATCTTGCCCTCCGCCTTAAGTTAAGTGGCTAAAGTTGTTTTTCTTTTAAATAATGAAGATTTTCATTGAGTTTGGTATTAGCATTAAATATGTTTCTTTGTCCAAGGAAGATAAAGGTAAAAGGCACTTTAGCAGAAATCTCTCTCTTTCTACTGTCTATATATACCGTACACATACATTTTCTAATACGAATGCACGTAAATAACCCAGTACGCACAATAATAAAACTATAATTACATATATTGTTTTGTTCTCATTAAAAATGCAGTAATACAAAGAAGCTGAGAATTAATCACGATCAAACATATTTTAATTGACTGACAGCATTAGTATACAGTGTATTCATAATATATTTTGATGAGCTTTCTGATTTGATTGATGAAACCTAACCATGCATTTTCATAGTGCCTAATGTTCTCTATCAAATACCACTGCATTTATCATGGGACTTCACGTTTGCTTATTTATTCTCACAGTCGTCCTCATCTGACTTTGTTGCAAGTGTCTGTGTTGCTGGTAAGTGTTAAACAGTTGTGCATGTTGAGAGTGAGAATGAGAGAGAAAAACAGACAGACAGACAGGGAAATCAGAGCGACGACAGGGGGCTTGTATGTCTGCTTTTATAATGACTGTCTGTCAGATTGTGTAAGAACGAAGTGGGGAGTAAAAAGGAAGAGAAGAGTGAAAAATCCACACGCTCCTTTTTTTGTTTCTTTTCAGGCTGAGTCACTGTCTAGGAGTGGGAAGATCTCGTGAGAGAGGGGGAGACAGCATCACGGAGACGGAGCGAGAGAGAAAAGCAACGGAAGGAGGGGAAAACCACTACACAACGCCTTTGAGAGCGAAGCAAGAGAGAGAGGCAGCCAGCGAGAACGACGTAAAGAGAGAGACGGAGCACAACATTGAGGGAGGGAGAGAGACGCTGAGGCTGGGAGAGCTGACCCCCCTCCCCTCTCCTCTCCTCTCTTCCTTCCCCCCCCTCCTCACTCCTTCAGGAGCTGGTGTGTAGGAGCAACGAGTACAGTGTGACTGAGGCAACATGAGCGATGTCACCATCGTTAAGGAAGGCTGGGTCCAGAAGAGAGGTAAGTAGCTTGTCTCTGCCTGCGTGTTGGTCAGCTAGTGGGGTTGGGGAAGCACTCGTGTAAGCGTGTGTCTCCAGAGACGGCTCTCTCTGTCATGGGCGGGCCACGGCATGGCTTCAGTCTGTCTGTGGAAGCCGGCATGTGGGTGTGCCTCTTAACGCGTGTGTTCGTGAGCTGTGTTTAGTGCTGGTGTGGCGTTTCAGACAACGTGCGTGTGTGTTCGTGTGCATCCAGACCGGTATCCGTCATTTCTCACCGCACTGCTCTGACGTGCCGGGCTGCTATGTTTGATGGGGTTTTCTGTTCATGCTTGCACTCATTCTGATGTATAATGCTCAGTTTGAGTTGATTATATGGTGATGTTAATTTATTTGATCAGCACGTCTGAAAAACAAGTTATGTTTAATAATGCCTTTTTTGGTATAAAATGTGATGACTGCAAGGGCTGTTGTGTACAAATAAACACACTCACTCTCTTGTAAGTCAAAGTGAATGTGAAATCCATGTGGGAGGCTGCTCTAGGTGTCCTTATGGGATGTAGTGCCTTGTAGCTTCCCTATATGTGTATCCATCCACATATGACAGCTGACAGAGATATGCACTGACCTAAAGTCAGTTGTTTATTAGAGAAAGATTGTGTTTGTTGATGCAAGCAAAAGTAGATGTTGGTGAAATGATTGTTCAGTAAAGTTTTACTTTATGAGCAGGAACATTTTGCGATTATTAGCAATGCCAGGGCAGACATTAATTTGTAATAAGTAAGTACTTTATTAAAAGTTTTACTTCAGTTGGACTAAAGTAGTAATTTGTCACCTTACAGTGTAATTTAAATGTTCTAGTCTGACTGAAGTTGAATCCGCCTGTTTTTTTTTACGAAGTGGTACTGTCAGATAATGTGATTGGAGCATGTCTTCATCCATCATGGATACACATTAATTGAATGTATACAGTTGACCTGGGTGATGCACTTAAGCTGAAATAAAGATTTGGTACTGAATGCGTGTTTTAGCCTCCATATATTTGATTACTCATTGATGACGTCTTGTAAACTTAGACAAACAAATGAGTTCTATGACTAGACTATGCACAAGTGCCTCTCAAATAAAACTGCAAGTAAATGTGAAGTTCATGGGATCTGAAATCTGGTACTCTTTGAAAGCCATGGAAAAGCAATTTCTATAGTGAATTAAGAAAGTTTTGTTCTGCCCTAAAGTATTGCATTAGCTGGATATAGAGTAAAACTTGCCCAAAAAACCAAGGTCATAACATTGATCTGTTTGTTTAGGGTCTTATTTGAGACATTTGTACGCTAATAAGGCTGGAATACACGACTCAATGTTTGCCCCGATCTTCCTCTGATTTACAGTCTGGAGAAGTTGAGGTTAGTACTACTAGAAGTAGTAGAGCCAAAATCACATAGTGATGGTCACAGACAGATTTTTTTAGTTGCAGACTTTGATTCCATCAAGTCTGAAGATATCAAGACAGGTTAGATTTTTTTGAGAACATTTTGTTTTAGTTTGTTATGTGTCTCCTTCCACTGCACTGCAGAATTGCTCTCTGTCTACACTACACAACCAAAAACGGAGGTCACATGATCATTCATGCAGGTACAACAATGAGCATGATGTCTTTGTTTACACTGTCATCAAGGATATGCAGAACGAAGTTGGGAATCCATGCCATCGTTTTTAAAAGTCTCCTATTTGGTCCATTTACACCGACTGTCGGATGTCTCGAAAACGTTTCGAAAGGTCGAAAATGCTGGAGTAGTGTAAAAGAAACCGTCACAAAAGTTATTTATTTTATAAAATTAAAATTCAATTACATTTATGCATTTAGCAGATGCTTTTGTCCAAAGCGACTTCCATTGCATTCAGGCTAACAATTTTCTCCTCACATGATATAATGAAAACACTACTGTAAATGAGTTTGTTGTGATCAGAACAACTTAAAGTCTAGTGTGTGATCTTCAGTCATTTAGTGTATTATGGTCAGTTTTTCCTTTATTACTGTTTACAAAGTTGGTAAATGTATGATGGCCAGTGTTTTTAATTCTGGTCAGATTTTAAAAAGTCATGTAGTGTATTTGTATTCCAGCCTAAACTGTTTAAAGCTCACTCATTAATTTTGTGTTTATGGCGTAGATACAGGATCGCAAAAAACAGTGTCTTCGTAGAAAACCCTATTTGCAGTCAGCCATGGTTCATTTAATACATAATATTTACAAAGTTCTATTAAATTCTAAAGTAAATCATGTATTTGACGTATTTTGTAATATTTATATTTTTTGCTTTATTTTAGCATTTTAGGTTTTAGTAATTTTTTCATGTTTTAGTTATTTGTTGTATTTTTTTATTTCGTTTTTATTTCTATTTAGCATTCCTTTGTTTTAGCTTCAGTAATTTAAACACTTTTTTTATTTCAGTTATTTGCATAGGGCAACATGATTAACATTTTTGTTAAAGTTGATTTCTTAATTTATAGAAATGCATTTTATTTCAGCTTTATTACAATAATGAAAACTGTTTTTAATAGTCTGTTGTAATTAACAAGGACAACATTGAGTAATTCTAAAGGTTGCTATCTTGCATTCCGTTGTAAAGCCGGTTTTCCCCCCCATCTTTATCCAGAAACCATGAACAACTTGAAAGGTCAAAAATGAATCAGTCAAAACTGTTGGAATCCTTTTTAACTGATAGTGAGTGTTGTGCTTGTGAACTCATGTGTGCAGCATTCACGTTGAGTCAGATTTGAAATTCCCTCCAGTGTGTGCAGTCTGGGCTGGGCTTGAGGATGGAGAGGTTAGTGTTTGGGATTGTGTGTGTACAGTATTGTTCAAAATAATAGCAGTACAATGTGACTAACCAGAATAATCAAGGTTTTTAGTATATTTTTTATTGCTACGTGGGAAACAAGTTACCAGTAGGTTCAGTAGATTGTCAGAAAACAAACAAGACCCAGCATTCATGATATGCACGCTCTTAAGGCTGTGCAATTGGGCAATTAGTTGAAAGGGGTGTGTTCAAAAAAATAGCAGTGTCTACCTTTGACTGTACAAACTCAAAACTATTTTGTACAAACATTTTTTTTTTCTGGGATTTAGCAATCCTGTGAATCACTAAACTAATATTTAGTTGTACGACCACAGTTTTTTAAAACTGCTTGACATCTGTGTGGCATGGAGTCAACCAACTTGTGGCACCTCTCAGCTGTTATTCCACTCCATGATTCTTTAACAACATTCCACAATTCATTCACATTTCTTGGTTTTGCTTCAGAAACAGCATTTTTGATATCACCCCACAAGTTCTCAATTGGATTAAGGTCTGGAGATTGGGCTGGCCACTCCATAACATTAATTTTGTTGGTTTGGAACCAAGACTTTGCCCGTTTACTAGTGTGTTTTGGGTCATTGTCTTGTTGAAACAACCATTTCAAGGGCATGTCCTCTTCAGCATAGGGCAACATGACCTCTTCAAGTATTTTAACATATGCAAACTGATCCATGATCCCTGGTATGCGATAAATAGGCCCAACACCATAGTATTAGAAACATGCCCATATCATGATGCTTGCACCTCCATGCTTCACTGTCTTCACTGTGTACTGTGGCTTGAATTCAGAGTTTGGGGGTCGTCTCACAAACTGCCTGTGGCCCTTGGACCCAGAAAGAACAATTTTACTCTCATCAGTCCACAAAATGTTCCTCCATTTCTCTTTAGGCCAGTTGATGTGTTCTTTGGCAAATTGTAACCTCTTCTGCACATGCCTTTTTTTTAACAGAGGGACTTTGCGGGGGATTCTTGAAAATAGATTAGCTTCACACAGACGTCTTCTAACTGTCACAGTACTTACAGGTAACTCCAGACTGTCTTTGATCATCCTGGAGGTGATCATTGGCTGAGCCTTTGCCATTCTGGTTATTCTTCTATCCATTTTGATGGTTGTCTTCCGTTTTCTTCCACGTCTCTCTGGTTTTGCTCTCCATTTTAAGGCATTGGAGATCATTTTAGCTGAACAGCCTATCATTTTTTGCACCTCTTTATAGGTTTTCCCCTCTCTAATCAACTTTTTAATCAAAGTACGCTGTTCTTCTGAACAATGTCTTGAACGACCCATTTTCCTCAGCTTTCAAATGCATGTTCAACAAGTGTTGGCTTCATCCTTAAATAGGGGCCACCTGATTCACACCTGTTTCTTCACAAAATTGATGACCTCAGTGATTGAATGCCACACTGCTATTTTTTTGAACACACCCCTTTCAACTAATTCAACTAATTGCCCAATTGCACAGCCTTAAGAGCGTGCATATCATGAATGCTGGGTCTCATTTGTTTTCTGAGAATCTACTGAACCTACTGGTAACTTGTTTGCCACGTAGCAATAAAAAAATATACGAAAAACCTTGATTATTCTGGTTAGTCACATTGTACTGCTATTATTTTGAACAATACTGTATGTGTGTGTGTGTGTGTGTGTGTGTGTGTGTGTGTGTGTGTGTAGTGGGAGAGTTTGGTGTAGCCCTGGGCTGGGAAACTGGCTTCACTCTGTTTTCCTTGGCTGCCGACCAGGACGACCCCAATCACCCTCTTCTTTTCCTCTCCTTTTTCCACTTTGTCACAGCCACTTTCTGTTTCCATTATAGCTTTTACTGTCTATCCCCCCTCTTTCTGTCTGTGTCCTGTTGTACTATTACTTTTCCATTTTGCTGCTGTCTCTCTCTGTCTCATCATCTCTCTCTCCCTCCCTCTAGAGCACCTGTGTTCAAGTTTTGCCCCTCCTCCTCATCTTCCGATCTGTGACTTTTTAAGGAAAAAAGCTGTGTGTGAGGAGAGGATAACCAAAAGGGTGATATCATTTCCTGTTTACTCCACTAATGAATGGCTCACAAAGAAAAGGACCAGCTTAAGACACTGAAACCCACTGTTTCTGACCCCCCCCCCCCACCCCGACCGAGTCTCATTGTCTAAACAATCCCCTCATCACTGACCGCAGCATGTTTAATGCATCAGCCAAAGTTTGATTGTTCAGACATTGCATCTGCAAAATCATCCAAAACGCAACATTCTGGAATGTCATGGAACTACATAGCATGAAGTTTTGTTTTCAAATCTTTAATTTGATGCAGTTTGGATTTCCAGATCGGTCCATGGTAGATTAGTACTGATTGCAAGCAGACCTGTTGATGGAAATGCTTTTGATGTCTGTGTTTAGTGTGTGTGTGTGTGTGTGTGTGTGTGTGTGTGTGGAGGTCAGCTGTCAGGCTGCATAGCGAAGAGCAGTGCAGAAGAGTCACATGGTACACTGCTCTCTCCCGCAGGACCGCTGGAACACTCTGTTCTGAGGAAAGGATACAGGCACATGAATGAAGCTCGCTCACTCTCTCTCCCTCATGATCACGTGACCAGCACTGTGCTTGTTCATTCACTCGCTTATACAGTACTAGTATATGGATTACTCCACATCAAACTCTGACCTTGCTGACTGTCATGTCCTTCACTTCCTGTTCCTTTTCTCATGCCCAGCAATCTCCTTCTCTCAGATGACCACTGCAGCCGTCTCCTCATTATCTTCTTCCTGTCCCTCTAGCTCTCTCTCTCTCTCCCCAGTATGTAAAGTGCATCTGAGTACACATCAGATCAGCTGTGACTGCAGTGGAAGTACTGATACAGGAACATCCTCGTGCAGGTCAATACAAACAAACAAAGTCTTTCTGGTGCTTGTGGGATGTAGCTGGTGTTGGTAAATGTACTGTAGATATAGCTCATCATTACACAGCATTTTCTCTTTCAGCATTGACAGAACATTTGTTTCTGGATTCTAAACTCTTCAGACCTGGATTGGACATGGGCCTCAACCATGAGTATCACCCAGTTTTTACAGATTGACAGTATTTTAATTGATTCTCATACGTATTTTAGAATACAGCACAATAAATCTTGTTAACAAACCCATCCCAAACTAATCCCCAACTGTGGCTTTGAGGTCACAACTTGGCTTTAATTAAAGACAATTAAACATCTTCCAGTATTTAATGTTGGGAAAAATGCAATAAAATGAAAAAAACCCATTTTATAATCCATATCACAAATAAAATTTCAACTATGGACAACTTTTGATCAGCCAAATTTTTTTTTTTTTTTTTTTTTTTTTAAGTAATTAAAAAATCCCTATTGAATGGAGTGTCGAGATTAGCCAATTATACTTAAGGTAATTTTACATATTGTAGACTACACACAGAGTACAATATAAAGAAAATCCTGTTCCATTCACAGTCTGGAAAATTGCCACATAAAGATAAATTATTTCTTATGATATGACAAATGCTGTGGTTGGACATTGGGGAAAAATGTTTTAGATCAGTATCTTCAGTAAGAAAAAAATGCATGTACAAACAAATTCAGAACCACTTGAAGGGAGATATTTAATTCAAATCAAAACTGTTGCAGCTTTTAGCGAAGGTTAAAGCCAACATGAAAGCTATCATGAAGCTATCTTCTCTGACATGTGCGCTGGTTCAAGGGCTGGGCAATAAAGTCGTCCAATGGTCAGATGAGTTTCGATTCCTCCAGCTGCCTGTTACTTACATGAAGTGATCATTCATTCAGTGCGCAGGGCCCACTTTTCAGCTGTTGCTAGTTTGAAAGGGATTTACTCTGTAGATAATTCAGATTTAAAATGGCTATTTACTTGTGTTATACAGTTGAGGGTAATTTTGATGAAAAAGTCCTCGCTTCAAGCTTTGTAATCAAACGAGTGCCAAATAGAGTCTGAAAGCTGTGGAGGATCATGAGCCACTCCTGTATCATCCTGATGATTTTTAATTTCACATCAGCTTTTCACAGTCATCTGTCTGAAGTCGTCCCATTTCCCTCTCAGCACCACATACCCAAACAGATCTGTTGTCTCCTTTAAAGGAGGCGCACCTGCACAGTCTCTAGCATGCACACTCACGCGCTAACGGCTGCCTTTTCCACTCTCCTGCCAGTGTGCCTTTCAGACTCGCATCAGCATGTATGAAGAAAATACTGCAGCCCCCTCAGTCACGACTCAGTGGCATTTGTGTGTGGTTGTTTTTCTGGTTATTGTATAAGTGTGTGTGTGTTTGAGAACAAGGACAGGATGACGTGCTCAGAGAGGGGATGATGGCTCTGGGGGTCAGGCGGTGTTGTAGCAGCAGGCTAGGGGTCACTGGCTGACTCACTGCATGCCTCCAGCTGACTGACTGACTGACTGACTGCAGAGTTAGTCATCTTTCTGAATCGTGCAGAGACCCAGCCCAGAGAGAAAAAAAAAGAGACCTTGAGGTAAGGAAAGGCAGATAGAGAACAAAAACTGAAAATGATGAAGTGGTTTAGACTTTAAGTTCTTTGGAGAAAGTTAGACAGAGGTTTAAATAAAGGGTTCTCTCAAAAACACAAACAATTTGTTTATTTACCGTTGTGGATTAAAAAAGGAAAGATTTAGTTAAAAGGAAATACAGCTCATTTCTATACAGTGAAGGCACAGTAAATGGTGACCATCAGAAGGTGTGTAAAGGAGACCAAAAACATAATTAAGGTACTTCATATTTCTTATGAAGCAGGTAACTTCGTATGAGAAAAAGACAAATTTTAAGAAATGTATTTAAATGTGCATATTTATTATACAGTAGGCTACCTTTTACAAGTTTGGGGTTGTTCTGATTTGTAAAATATTTTTTAAAGAATTCTATTTTGTCTAGCGTACAATGAAATATTATTATAATTTAAAATAATTGTTTTCAATTTTAATATATTAAAATGAAAGCATTGTAATATGCTTATTTGCTGTTTAAGATTTCTTGTTAATATCAATGTTTTAAAAACCGTTGTGCTGCTTAATATTTATTTCAAATAATCATATTTTGTAGCAATATGTCTTTACTGTCACTTTTAAATCAATTTAATGCTTCCTCGTTAAATAATTTTTTTTGCATCCTTGCTAATTTAAAAAAAAAAAAAACTTGCTGACCCCAAACTTTCAATGGTAGTGCATACATTTAATCAATGATAATATTCTTTGCAAAAGCTCTTAAATCTCGTTCACTTATAAAATATTACAGATATGGCATTTAAAGATGTGTCCTGGTTAGATTTGACATCAATAGTCAACCTCATTGGTTCTTATATGTCTCATGACAAAATTTGATATAATGTGGATATGTGTAATGTGAAAATGTGGATTTTTAAATTGTGCTAATGAGATTTAATGAGTTTTTAGAGTTTTTGGCGGAGAGTAAGATTTTTACTGATTAATGACTTTGTTTTTTTTTTTCTCATATTGTCTGACTTCAGGAGACATGGTATTTATCACCAAACATATGGATACTTTTATGGTGTTTTATCATTTTTGGAGACTGACAGACAGCCTCTCATTCTTTCACTTTCAATCTATGGGAAAGAGCAGCACAAATATCCAGCCTTCAGTTATTCAGTTCACCCTTTGTACTTCATTGAAGAATGGAAGTCATTCAGGTGTTGAACAACATGAAGACAGAAGGTTTTTTAGTTTTTTTTAGGTTAACTCTGCCTTTAAAGCATGAACTGAGGGTACTAAATTATTATATTTGTGGTCCTGAGATTGTTGTTCTAAAGAAGAGAGAGTAGGAGAGGAGAGAGAAAATTGTGAACTGCGTTTGGTAACGTTTTTCCAAGCCCTGCGGTGATGTATTTGACTGTCTCCCATCTCGCATGTTTTAGTGATGAGGCAGTGATGCACAGGGTGTGTGAACGTGTGCGTGCCTCTGAGAATTTAGGATTGCCTGCGGAGTATGTGTATGTTTAGGCAGGGGCAATCCTGACCAGCCCTTCAGAATTACAGCAGCACATCTGCATTCCAAGAATGTGTGATGGATGGAGATGAAGCTCATTACGAGGCAAACCTTGGATCCAAGCATTGTTGTATCATAATGGAGATCAGCTGGATTGAGATTTTTCCATTATGTGCCAAATATGGGAGTGATAATCCATCCCCACCTTTGGAAAATATTACAATTATTTGTATTCATACTGCAGTTCACAGTATAATAAAACTGATTTACATGAGATGGCTAACTGATAAAGAAATTAGATAGATTTTTAGATATTTTGCATTAGAATAAACATTAGCATATAGTTGGTTTTTCTTGTATGTATAAATGTAAAAGTCTGAGATGAGACTGAGATGAAAAATTGCAGTTAAATTGTGTATTTAAATAGAGCCTAAAAATTAAAACTGAAAATAAAAAAAATAAATAAATCTAATTTCATAGGGGCCTATGGGTGTTTGTCTTAAATTTCTTCTGTCCACTTGTGTGGGGCTTTCTCCTTTGCTGCTAATTGGAGGGTAGTGTTTCTCATAACTCTGTAATGAGCCCAAGCCCATTAGGAAAATTGGGAAAGCATGACAGAGCTGCTCACTGGTGATGCCAGTTGCATACTCTCACACACATGTCCTTTGGCTGCAAGCGATCATCTTACCCCCTGCAACGGATCCCCAGCCAGTCGGCCAGTCACCTCAGTATTGACACATGGCTGTACCGAGCTCTGGAGCATCTTCCTATCTTCCCTTCTCTTTATTTCGAGTTTGATCAATCTTTTATGTGAAATTGTACACAGACTGAGGAGGCTTGTTGAGGGTTGACCATGGCAGGTTGCATAAACAGCTTAGACTAGTCTTAAAAAGTTAGGCATCTAATTTATTTTCTTCAAGACTGGTCATAACTTTTTAAAATCAGTTACAAAAATGTAGATCTAAGATAGAAGGTCTAATGTGAATCCAAAATGTAAGACTTGGCTATAACTGCTAGTTGGTCAAACTAGTTTGTAAGACACAGTCTTAACATAGTGTCTATGTTTATGCAACTGGCCCCTGATCATATTTAGGATTAATACTTTTATATATATATATATATATATATATATATATATATATATATATATATATATATATATATATATATATATAGATATATATATATATATATATATATATAGATAGATAGATAGATAGATAGATAGATAGATAGATAGATATAGATGCTGTTGTCAGTTTACTTTGTTTTAGAACCCATATCATTTTATTACCTTTCAGACTGTTTTGGCATATGTGACCCTCGTGTCACTCCAAGCGAATAAGCCTTTTGTTCTTCTTAAAAAGCACGAAACAAAGACATTTTTAAAGAGAGATTTCCTTAATTGAAAGTACATCAGAAATTTCACACTTCCAAAAAATTCAATAAGACAATGTGAACGTAATCCATGCGATTTCGAATGATTTGTTCTGAGTCACTAATGCTTGGTGATATTTTAAAAAATTATGTAAAATAGACTCCCCTACTGCTTGAAAGTGAAAGTGTACATTGCGTTGCTGCAACTGGTTAGGAAAAAACTCAGAGAAAAAAATCAGAGATGCTATATATTGTGCATCAAGGCATTGCGACATCTGGTTAAGACACAGTGTAAATATCACATTTTAAAACCAACATTTGGCATATGTCCTTCTGGACACGTTCTGTAACTGAAAATGTAGAGGCAGAAATTCTGCTTAATTGTCACAAAAAATCTTCACTGATGCATAATGATTTCTTGTTTTGGGGGTGAAGTGTGATCTGGGCAGGTTCTTGACAGGTATTTTGACATTAAGCATTCAAGTTGTCATCTAGCTGTCTAATAAAAGTGTTTGACATCAGTCGGCCGTCGTGTCTCAACAGGATTTATAAAAACATGCAAAGGATATTTGGCAAGCATTTCTAAGATTGCCTCAGTATAAACAGACAAAACCCCTAGAGCTAGAGGCTGGGACATCATTGCTCATAATTACACATATCATTGGTTGCTTGAGAATGCTGCTGTGTGTGTGTTTCAGAATGAAGGGGAGTGAGTGCAGGCAACCATTGACTCAAGTCTGGGCCGCAGAGAGTTCAGTGGGTTCAGTTCTGCTGCTGCCGGAGCCGGCGCCAATCACTGCGATATCAATCACCTCTCCACTGTCTCTCCTCTCCTCACAGCAACGCAATCTAATTTCTTCTCTTCATCATCTATGACTGCTAGCTTGCAATCACATACTGTAGATACATGAAGTCCTGCTTGTACATAGGCTGAGACATGTGAGCACACTGCACACACACGGTCTGTGCCAAGGCTGCAGACACTGGAGGTTTTGTTGTCAATAGCACACACACACACATAGCATCGCTATACACACTCACATCCGGAGGAAAGGATTCATTGCAGTGTTTTACTAACTACGGCCATTGTTGAAAGGGTGACTTATCTTCAACTGTGGAGACAGTCACCACTTCTTCAATACGTTTCTATTCTTTCTTTTGTGAATGATCAGAGGCCATTCAGTCAAAAGCACTGCATAAAGATCACAGCTGGTCACCTTTACATTTAAAATAGCTTGATTTAGCTTTGATAGCTTCGATCCATCAGCTCCCACATTTTAAGCAAATTGTATGTATAGTCAGTACAGCATGTATAATTTTTAAGATTTTATAATAATTTGTATTTTATTTTTTTATTTCAGTTTAATTTCACGTCACATTTTCAAAAATGAATTGTAAATATTTATATAAAATCCAATAATAATACCTGTATAGATTAAGACTATTAGATAATAATAGATAATACAGTAAAAACAGTAATACATTTGATATATATTTTGATCATTGTGATATGTTTTGATTCTTTGAGGAGTAGAAAGTTCTGAAGAACAATATTATAATATGAATAAATGTATTAATTTCTTTAAAAAATAAAATAAAATATTAGAGGTGCTCCGATCACGATCGGCCGATCGTTAATGCGCATCTCGTCAGTAAAATATCTGACTGATCCCAAGATTTTGAACGATATTGTATTTACTTCTTCAGATTTTCTGTGGTGCCTTTGTATCTGGTGGCATTCACTATGCAATCAATAACAGGGAAGTAGTTTTGGACATGCATAAATGTGTAAATGGTACAGTAGTGCATCTGACACTTGTCTTTTTGCATTCTGATGAAGCTCATTACAATGGCAATCGATGTCTGAACAGATCCAATTTCTTGAACAATGACAGGGTGGACTGTCAGTCCTAAGATTCAGATCGAAAAACAAGAATTGCAGTTAGATGTAGTTTAAACAGGTCCGAATTCCCCAGCATGTGCTTTTCATCATGAAGCATTCCCTGGCTGCACTGACTTTTCAGCAGCAGGTGAGCCTCTTAGCCTGATCCTTTTGTTTTTTACACACCTCTCTGGGTCAGCACTCAGTCAAGGGTTCATGCTCGGTTTGTGGTAATATCTCTAATGTATCCTGAAAGAGGTGGAATCCCTCATTACCTTTAAAGACTCCAGAGGTCTCAGAGAGCAAAAGGATAATAGTGTTAGGAGCTCACGACTAGTAAGCAGATGACAGATTCTCAGAGCCCTTGACCACTGTTTTTCCTGCTGAATACTTCAGTCTTCATATGTTCATGGGGGTTCATGTGTGCCAAGATGGCCACTGTATCTTTTTGCTTTGGGCTACAGTTGCACACTAATTTTTATTATTAGTCATCCAGCACACATTTGTGATTGAGATTGAATATATGACCGCGCATAAAATGCACATTATCTCAGCCGCAGTCTTCAGTCGCCTGAGTGGCTGCTGTGACCATCATCATTACCCTCACATTAAACCACCTTCTTCACTTCTCACCTACAGTGCAATTTCTATTCCAGTCCAAGTCAGCAAACAGAATTTAGATAGCAGAAGAAGAGCTGGAAGCATCTTGTATAAAATTTGCTCACTATCACTGCTCACTTCTCTAGCTCTCACCCTTACAGCACACTACGCTTTAAATTTCAGTCGCCAGAGCACTAAAAGTTTACTGGCCCATTACTGTGGTGGGCAGATTTCCTCTGTAAAGAGCGATGCGGGGACCGACTCATATCAGCATGCAGACGGCAAGGGCCTCATCGATCGATAGGGCTGCCGCTGCCATCCGGAAGCACGTAATCAGCTGTTGGTGTGTGTGTGTGTGTGTGTGTTTCAGCAGGGCATGGGTGTCCAGCACGGCCCACTGGCCATGCCTGTCAGCTTGTTTACACACCAGCTGAAGTGATGACTAGAGGTACAAGGACAGGCCCTGCTAGCAGGCTTTTGCCTCTGCAGGCAGCCCGACTCAAAACAAGAGCTCAGGCAGCACACACATCCATCACAGCACTGGCCTGGTGGCTGCTGTTCAGAAGCACTCACACAGGGTCATTAGAGATTGAGGGACCTGTCAAAATTATGACACTTGCTGTTTCGCAGATACATGTTATAAGTTGACAACCTTAACACTAGGGGTGGACGATATCTCGATATTTAAAATACAGAAATACAGAACTAGTAGCCTATCAAAAAAGACAACTGGCTCCATTATATGGAGATACTTCGGTTTTAAGGCGTCGGGTGAACAGCAGGCAGATGTCTACTGAAGGGCCCTATGATTTCCACGATGCAGAAAACGCGGAGGGAATAGCGTAATCTTTACAGGATTTACAGTTTAACGCGGAATGTCACGGAATTTGTCAAATTTTGAATTAATTAATCAAAAGTACTTCATTGCACTCACATCAAATCACAATATGGACTAATATCTGTAAATATTAAGCCGGAAAAGCCTATTTAAATATGAATCCTGCATGTCCTGCGTGTCTCTGTTAATGAATGGCGCAGAAGCGCGGCTTCATTCATTAAACACACGGAAGCGTGCGTGACGCTCCGGTGATTTCAGCGTCCTCTCACTAAATAAAGATGTGAACACATGAGGAACCTCTCCAGAACTGCACAGAGAGTTCATGAGCATCTGACCGTTTGATTTGAGTAAAACTAGCATCATATATCACATCATATATGTAGTATCGAAGAATGTACATGGACTACTACTACTTTTAAAATGAAACGAACATAATTTTTTAAGGAATAATCACACAACATTTCTTCCGTGTTTTATTTTTAATAATAAATCCCCTTTGTTTACCCAAAAATAAAGTTGACTTAATTTTCAATAATTTAAAGATAAATTAAATGAATGTTTTATGCCTTCATTAGATAACCATAAAAATGTAAATACACAGAATTTCAGAGGGGGGAAAAACATTTCATAAGGATAAGATTTTTAATTTTTTTTACAAATTAAGTTGTTTTTATGCATTTAAATAATTACACATGCTAAAACACAGAATTAGGTAACAATAAAACATATGGTGAAGAAAAAAGTAAAACATTTCATAGGGCCCTAAACGTAATATTTGGCATATTTATTTTTACAAAATTTTGTAGTAGTAGTTTTTGGGGGGGTTATTTTTCCTCTAAAGATCAATATATCAATATATATTTTTGCTCCATATCGCCCAGCCCTACTTAACACCTATCTAGAGGGACGTGTTTGGCCAGGTTTATTTCTGTTTCTGGCAGGTTGGTGTTTGTGCATTGCAGTTAGTTTGATTGGGCTTTGAAAGTTGATGCAGTTTGAAGTACTCTTGAACGCAAATGGAGAAAAACTAACTTGGAAGTTTTTAGAATGCATGGAAAAACAGTATGTCCAGCTATAGACAGGCTCTAAAAACTTCTAGGGCAGAGCATATCCACAAAATGCACAGTACCACGGGATGCGTGAGCCCTATGTGTATGATTATTATTATATAACTAAATGATATGAAATTCTATAAATTATATGTATACTGTATGAATGATAAAACTAAAATTAAATAACTTTACAGATTTAGGTTAAATAAAGATTTCAGACTTTAATATTTTCTTTTTAGGAAACAAATCAAAGAAAAAAGAAAAGAAAAGTGGTCAAGAGTTTGACGCCAAACAAAATGAGAAAACAGAGCATGGCTTCAAGCAAGAAGGCACATTTTTATCCATTGTCATCTGTTTGCACGTATATCATGACATATAATTAACTGCACTTGACGCTTTCGTAAAATTAAAAATGAAACACCCAAAACTGCATAGGACGAAGACAAACTGTATGTTGATACGTGAAATTCTGAAGGGAACGTCGGATGGTGAGGCATGGTGACCCACAGTGGCATGCGAAAGTTTGGGAACCCCTCGCAGAATCTGTGAAAATGTGAATAATTTTAACAAAATAAGAGAGATCATGCTACATGCATGTTATTTTTTATTTAGTACTGTCCTGAGCAAGATAATGTACATAAAAGATGTTTAACATTTAGTCCACAACACAAAAAAAAAATGCTGAAATTATTAAAATAACCCCACTCAAAAGTTTGGGAACCCTTGGCTCTTAATACTGTGTGCTGTTTCCTTCTGGAGCATCAGTGAATGTTTGAACCTTTTTTTAATAGTTGTGTTCCTCAATTGTCCTCAGTTTAAAAATAAAATGGATCTCAAAATCATACGGTCACTGCTGGAAAGGGTTCAAATATGCAAAGATGCTGGATAACTGAAGAATCTGCAGGACCTTAAAGATTTCTCTGAAGAACAGTTCTCAGTTTAACTGTTCAGAACAAACAAGGGACTCGTGCACAACCATCACAAAACAGAAAGACAGTCAAGGATCATCAGGTAACAGCAGGCAGTATTAAGAACGAAAAAAACTTTTGAATGGGTTTATTTTAATAATTTCAGCCATTTTTTTTTGTCTTGTGGACTATATGCAAACATCTTTTGTGTAAAATATCTTACTCAGGACAGTACTAAATAAAAAAAGAACATGCATTTATTATGATCTCTCTTATTTTTTGAAAATGATTCACATTTTCACAGATTCTGCAAGGGGCTCCCAAACTTTCGTATGCCACTGTAATGACATGTTCCATTAATCGATCTATATACTATAACATGTAAAACGGGAACATGAAAAGAACATTCTAAAAAGGAACTAATGTCAACACCTTAATCATAATATCGTCTTATTCATAATAAGGTCAATTATTAGATTACTGATATCCATGTAAACATACTCCGTGTCAGTTGAATATGCAAAACAGCTTTTTTTACTTTCAATAAGTAAAAGTGAGCGTGTGTGTGGGAAGCCTTCTGTGGGTTTATTATCACATCTCTAGCTGAGATTGCTCAGTAGAGCTTTGGTGGGTCAGCAGGCTCTGTTTCTCATATACATAAATAAAGTCTCTTCTATCCCCACCTCACATATACATACATAAATATGCCTGGAGGGCTTTGAAAAACCGAAGTGTGCCATATTATTCAGCTTCACATTGATTCGGGGGGAGGCTCCAGCTGTGATGTCTCAGGTTAATGAGTGCTGCATTTCTGTAGTGTCTGGTCTCACACAAATAATCAACTACATGCCATTGTCTTCATGCTGCAGTCACTGAAAGGTGCCATGGACTTAGGCTAATGCTGAATTCTCTGTGGCCCTCCATTTACGTCAGCAGCTGTCCTGCTCTAATTTAGAGGGCAGCGAATTTTCAGCCTGTTCCTTATTGACCCCTGGCAACCCTGGCACCACACGCTCAATATAGAGCACCAGGACTCAGAACAGCTACTCTTACTAAGCTAATACTTCCACACACACACACACACACAAATTTTTAATTTAGTCACTCTAATGCCTTACTGCCAAAAAGCAAAAAATAATAGTGGCTCACTGGCTGACCACTTTGGGTTCATATGTTGGAAACCGTTTTGCTGCTTAAAGTGTCCATATTATAACATTTTGAATATTGACTTTCATGAAGAGCGTAATTTAGCTGTATGTGAATGTAAACAATCTGCAAAGTTGTAAAGCAGAAAGTGCACAATAAATAGTTATTGTCTCCCAAAAGAAAGAATGGACTCTAAACAGCCTAAGAGAGTTGTCAGTAATTTGAATCCCACTAACACATTTGAATAATTTCCAGTCCGCCTATGTTCTATGTTGGCCGGACACGAACAACTTAACCCACTGTCAAACACTATAGCTTGTTTATGTTGAAAAGATGCTGTGAATAACACTGTGAAAGTCAATTCGTTTTTTCTTTACTTCTGAAAGCTGAGGCAGCAAAGAATCAATGGATAAAACTTTTTTTCCCCACATGCATTGGTACAAACCCACTCTTTTTTTGTGTTCACGTAATTTTAGTGATGAAAGCTTTGCATATCTTGAGGAGTTCAACTCTTGCGTTTGAAATATGGCTCAGAACACATGCAGTTTATTTGGACAAGCTGGCTCCACTGAATCACAACCTGTAAGTATGAGAAATAATAGATGTTTCTATTTTCAATCAAGCGTTTAAAGTATGGAATGATGACAATAGACGTATTGTTTCTGACATGCACTGTACATGGTAGACCAATCACAACAGACTGGGCCATCTGACCAATCAGAGCAGAGTAGGCTCACGGAAAAGGGGGGTTTAGAGATGCTGAATTTCAGAACTGCTTTGAATTAATCTTCTCAGAATCATTGGAAAATAAGCTGATATTAAATGCATATTTTGAGAAAACTAAAGCGTTTTTTTTGACCTTGCATGCAAGTAAACCTATTGTAGTAGACTCCCAAAAAATGACATCATAGGGGCACGTTAATATTTTTGTAAAAAACATTTTTGCATTTACTAATTTTAAGCATTTAAAACTTAAAACTTTTGTTTGTCAACTTAGTAGTGTATAATTCATTGCCTTTTAAAAAACAAATGAGGCTTACATTACTGTTTGCTCAACAATAGGTTTAATAAATTAGCTCAATTAATAGGGGGACTGCTTGTGCCGTTTTTTTGTATCATAATGATCAACAGAAAACCTCACATACACAAGACAACATTAATGGCATGTATGGCAGATGGGAAGCTCTGAGCACAGTTCACATTGGAGTCCTTTATGTGGACACACCCCTCATGTGAGCATGAGGCATGTGATGGAGAATTTTTGACCTTGGTCAACCTGCAGATCAGGATCTGTTTACTTGCTCTGCTCACCTTACCTGCTTGAGCTCTTGAGTTCCTGAACTCCAGGCTTCATTTGTGCATCTCCAAGTCTTCAGTACCATGATGATCTATCATATATAGCTTCCTCATTGGCTGCGTTCACATTTGATACAGCTTTTTGAATGCAGCCTCATCATGCTTTTAAAACATCTGAAATAATGAGCCACATGCATTGCATTCATCCTTAAGTGAGGTTCCTGAATGTTATTATTTAAACATTTTATTTTCAATGTAAGGAACATCCCAGGTCATTGTTCACACTGATTATTTGCATTTAGCAAGATTAAAGCTGCTGACAGGTGCAGGACAACTCAAGTCCTTTCATCCTGTCTTCACCTTCTCACTGCTCCAGCAGACATAGTCTCTCTTGGAAAGCTTTCTTGGGAAATCCCTTTTTCTAGAAATGTGCAGTCATTTGAGGTTAGGCAGAAGAAAGAGAGTCCATTAAGCTGTAAAACCTCTGAATCCCATAGGGCAATGCCTGAGGGAGCCACGCCTCCTCCTTAACTGATCTAATTCGCTTGGCAGGAAGGAAAAAGCGCAAGAGAGAGTGAGATGATGAAGAGGGAGAAAGGGCAGAAGAAATGAACTCATCATGAAAGCCATCAGGAAGCGGTTTTCCTCCTGTGCCGGAGATGAAACAGAAATGCTATCAAACTGATTTTTCACTATTTTATTGTATTTTTCTTTTCTTTTTTTTTCTTTCTTTTTTTAATATGGTTAGTGGCGGTGGTTGAATGTACAGTAGAAAAAACATATGAGGGATGTGTGATATCACTTGTCTTTTCAATCTGACACAGAGTACTAACCTTGCAATGATGCCATTTTGGGTGGAGTAAAAAGGAAAAAAAAAACTTTAATGTAAAAGTTCTTAAAAATAACTTACTAATAATCTAAAGAACACCTTACTTCTATAAAGAACCTTTTGTGAAATGGAAATGTTCAGTGGATGAACCAATAAGGAACTTTTATTTTTAAGGGTGTGTTTATCAAAAATCAGGGTTTCATAGTAGAACCATTTTGGGTTCCCTAAAGAACCTTTCTGTGAACAGTTCTTAAGGGAGTCACATGATCATAAATCTCCAAATTTAAATTTATAATAACAAATATTTAAACTATTAACAAAACATACTTACTGCAGCTGATTCAGAAACACCAGATTGTCGTAGCAAAGTCAGAGTTAACTCCTCTCCTAGGTTTACGGAACGGTCTTCCATAAAATGCATTGCTGTTCGGTTGTAAGTAATCTTAAAGATTCCTAAATGCTTCTACTTTCTGAAGGCAAGATAAAGTGCTTCTGCTTTCTCCTAGATACACACAGCATCTCCCTGACACAGCTGCTTCAACACCAACTGCGGTTACTGAAACCATGCCTTCTTTCTTTGCGTGAACATTTGGGCAGCATTACACAAATATTTCCACATAGTGATGTAGACATGTGGGGTCATGTGTGAACGAGCCGTTTTAGAGGGGCGTGGCAGAGTCTTAACTTTGATAAAGAATATCTCTTTGGGTTTGAGACTTTAGTCGTTGCAACTTTACAGATCTTCTTTATGCACTAAGAGCTTGTAACACTGTAAAAAAGTAAGACATTTTTTTTAAATTGCATCATATGACCCCTTTACATTAATCATTTTACTTGGTGTGAAGAACATAATGTGAAAAAACTTTTTCACTATAAACAACCTTTTATGCAACAAGAAGACTCCATGGATATTCAAGGCTCTCCATGGAAACATCAATATTATAAATAACTTTTATTTTTTTTTAAAGTGTGTGGTTACCCTACTTAACCTATTTTTAAAGTTTAAAATTAAACAAATCAAATTAACACATTTACTTAATAAAAATATGAACATTAAATTCCATAATAATTTATATTAAACACATTTAAGATTGAAATGTTTACACATGATATTGATTTTTGGATGTAAGCTTTGAACTGAAAGCTCAAGATATATTTTTTTGTTTGAGGTATTTTAAAGTTTTATTATTATTTATTATTTTTTTTGCATTTCTCATGGCAGTTTTGATTATGTAATGGATAATGTGTGTAATATTTTGCTCTGTATTACTGCTGCAAGAGTGTAATAAATGAAAATAAACAATATATTAAGATCTAATAATTAAGACATCATTTTAATTTATGAGTAGATTGTAAAATTATACTTCCCTTATTTACTGATTAGGAAAAACTGTGCATCTCAGTATCTTTCCATAGGATTTTCTGCTGATGGTTGAAGTGTTAGCCACAGGGACTTTCAGGTCACGTGACCCTCCAACATGTGTCCATCCCAGCAGGCTGCAGAGGCCATGCATGGTGATGTGTCCCTCCTCTCACAGTCACAGCGTGGTATGATCCACTGTCACTTTCAGTCACGCGTCTTGTGCCGCTGAAGGTTATTCACCAGATGTGCCTTAATTCTGATTTATGGTCATAACTTCCCTGCTAGCATCACACTGTCATCAAGGTTAATATTGTTTTATATATATATTTATATATATATATATATATATATATGTAAAACAAATTGAATAGTTCCAGTGATAGGTCATGTCACACATTGTCACACTGTTTGACATTCTTTCTCAAGCAGACTTCATCATCTCCATTATTTTGTTCTCCCAGCATCGTGAGGCCTGATCCCTGTTGTTTCCAATGGCCTGGAGGCTTTCTGAATACTTAAGGCTCTGCTGTAGACCTAAAAGTCTAGAGTGCTCTGAGAAAGCCTGCCGGATCCCTTAAGGGTGTGTGTATATTTGAAACACATCACAGGACATCGGAAAACATCGAGCTCAGCGTTCTTAGACATCCGGTAGTATTTTGAGGAGCACTCATGAAATATTAACCAATATATACCACTAATGTTCTCCTCTAAGGGATTGAATGGCAAAAAAATTCCAGGATTTAAGAATTCACATTTACGCTTTTGTACTTTCGGTTAATGATGAAAAAAAGAAAAGTCTCTTGTATTAAATGTGACGTATATGAGTGAAATGGATTATTGAAAAGAAATATGCTGGTGACTTGCTTCATATTATCGTTTGTTGATTGGATGGAGGCAGTTCTGTGAGAATCTGCTAGAAATCATAAGAAAAGGGCGGAGCTTATGTGGACTAAATGATTGAGATTTCCTGCATAGAGAAGACTGGCCTTTCCGAGAGGATTGAGTTATGGCATTTTGATTAAATATGAAACATTACAAGGTCAGAAAAAAAAGAATGTTTCCAAGTCCATTCGAATGCACATTTATAAGTTTTAGTTTGTTCTTGTTGAAATTGTTCTTGGTGAAATTGTCAGACATCATAAAGTGAAACTTGCATGAAATGAAATGAGAAGAATACTAGCACACATAAATATTTGGATGTACAATACATAAAAATATGAAAATAATTACGGTCTTATTGGTATTGGCCTAAATTGTAAAGATTTTCTATAATATTCATATATGATTTTTCATTCAGTGTGTTCAAGATGTACGTTTTTATCAGCGGCCTTTGTACGTTGTTTTATGAGTTAAACTACAGGAGCTCACCCTGAAAGTGAAAACTGAAGTTAGCATTCATTTGTGGGGCTTTTCTCCATTGTTGTACACCAGTGTTCAGTTTGCGCTAGGTCAGTATCCCAACTTGATGCTGCTTTCGAAGAAACCAGATTACATACTGTGTGAAATCAGTCTTGCTCTTATTTTTCAAATGCATTGACCCTAGCGTCACAAACTGATAGAATTAAACTACTGAACAATGGAGAGAGTAGAGTAGTGAAGGATTTTGACATGGAGTTTTAATCAAGCACACTAAGCTAGCTCTTTTGATATGAGCCGCTGTCTGTTGGGGCTATTTTTAGCCAGGATTATTATTGCTGTATACTGTGCTGCAGTGCTCACTCTGCACTAGAAGATTGACGTGTTCACGTATGGAGTCCTGAATCAGGAAGAGCACGGTCCGGAATAGGCTGAACTTCTTCCACTGACTACTTTGGAGTCGTTTTGTTCCTTTTAAAATGCTTCCTAGGTCGCTCTGCTACAATACTATATTCATTTCTTGCAATGCAAATCAGACTCGGGCTGCTCCCCGGGGATCAGGAATCTGCATTAACTGCACAGGATGTTCAGTTTAACCCTGCTGTTCTATTCAGTAATGCCGACTTCATTTACACAGTTGTTTATTCAACTGAGGCACAGGTTCTATCATCCACTTGCCCATGAGGAGCACTCTGCTTCTAATGGCTGACCCAGCTGCATCATTTAGACAGGTTGGGAGTGGGACCCCCTGTCACGTCACCTTGTCCCGGGCCTGGTTTTGGAGCAGCGTGGCAGCTGCCGGGCTGTTGTGGCCTTGAGACGGACGAGGTCTGGAGAGGGTGTGTAGGCCCCCAGAGAGACGAGATGGGACAGCTCCCCTTAGTGCCCGAAGGGGCCGACCTGCTTCTTACATGTGGACCCCTTTTGTATAATAGCTCCTCGAGGAACAAAGCGGGCAGCCGGATGTATAAAGCCCACAGATGGCACTAAGCGAAGGGGCCATATCAATAATAATAGACAGCAGACAAAAAGCTGGGCCTCTGTACGGATTAAGCCCACTTGGGCCTCCTTCACTCCTGTACAGTGTGTCTGGGATGGGGTTAACCCCTTTCGAAGGGCACCGCGGCGCATCTGCTCTCAGCCAACTCTTGTGCCAAAAGTGTGCATTAAGTGCCCGGAATTCTGCTGCATTATGCACCGCATGACGTTGCCAAGGAGATGCTTAGTCTTTCCAGAGTTCGGCTCTATTGTTCCCTTCAAGTGTCTGAATGCACAACACAAACAGTTTCACTTGTGCATTGTTTGGGGTTGCTTGACGTCCCACGTTTCGATCCCGGGAGTCTTACGGGGTTTGACATTGATGTCTAAATAGTTGAAAATACAACAAATTCTTTGGGTTCATTTTTATGGACTTTTGCTGTTGTCTCAGACTCGATCAAGCCCTCTTAAAGTCCTGCAGGCTTTAAATCACTGGAGCTATTAGCTAAAGTGAGTGTTGCCGCAGAAAAACAGATGCATTGAAATGAGCAGTCTTTGTCGTTTCCTAGTGTCCCTTGTTGGGGTCCCAGACGCCTCTTTCGCAAGCACACTAGAGAGGAAAGCACAAAAGCAGTTTTGAGGAAAGAATGCTGAGGATCTCTGGAGAAGTTAAGATGGTCCAGTAGTTTGTGGTTCTTTCATGAACTTCATTATTTTAACTTGTTTTTATTCATAATCATTTTTACTTGCATGGATCATTAGAAGTGTTGTGTTTGCAAAGTAAAGAATAAGGATGTTTATGGTTTCTCTTAGAAGAAGAATATTTTTCCTCCAAGACGCAATTCTCACTACAATCCAGGTTGTTAAAGATTAGCAGCTACGACACACTTGCAGTCACCTCACTTATTGTTTCCAGGTATCACCAAGGAAACATAATGTTGTTTGAGATACAGTAGCTACCACTTAATAATTTGTAAGTCACACGTGTCCTACTGTCATGACAATTGCTGCTTGAGTAGATTGATGTTGGGACTACAGGGTTGTTGTTTGGCTCTTGACAACTTCAGGTTAGTCAACAAACTAGAATATGTCAATGTTGCTTCATAAACACTCTCTTTACCTCTTTGTTACTCACTTCCTGTTAGTCGGGCTGCTCTGTTTTGGACTACTGTTGTCCAACACTCAGAAACCACAAGACCTCACTGTCTCAATGACAGGAAGTGTTGCTGCCGTTAGAAGCTTTCAGGGTTTCAATGAAGGAAGTCTGTCCAACAACAATAACAAGTAACAACAATAAAACCACCTCTCTTCAGCATGATGTGCCTAATAATTCAGAAATCAGTCCAATATGCTGATTTGGTGACAAGGCAATATTGTATTATTATTAATTTTGGAAACAGTTGCGCTGCTCAGTGTTTTGGTGGAAAAGGTGATTTTGTTTTTTTCAGGATTCTTTACTGCTACTTTTGATCAATTTAATGCTTTCTTGATGAATTAAAGTATTAATTGTATGTCTTTTTTTATTATTATGCATCTGTACATGCATTCAGATATATTTCATGAAATTTATCTCTGGTAAAAAAAAAGAAAAATCCTTTGATATATTGTATATAATAATAATGGCATCTAAATATAGATTGCACCTGCACTGAAGAGATTCTCTAAAGACTCTACCTATACTAAACTGTCCTATATGGAAAGTTGCATAAGCTATGCCTGGGGGTGTAATGCCATATAACAACAATCTATTGGCTAAGATGAGGTGTTATAGCAAAAAAAACTAGCAAAAATATGTCTTTATAATTTCTGTAGACAGGACTTGTTTTATGATGTACAAAGCTGAGTAAACTTTGTGGTTATGTTGATTATTCTGAATGACATGTAGTGAACATCAAAGAGGAAACAGACATTTCGCTGCTGAAACAACTCAATGAGAAGTGGTTATTTTGGCCTTGTTCAGTTGAAAGTTTCAATTTGAAAAAAGGATGTATTGGTCATTTAAAACTATGTCTGGGCTCCGTCTACACTGGAGCAATGGTTCGGGCAGAGTAGACAAAGAATGAGTTTTGTAGTTCAAAAGCAGAGATATTTCTTGTATTACACCCCCCACCTCCCTTTTCCAATATAACTCCACCCCCTTAAAAAAAAAAAAAAGCACAACTGTCTTTGTGTTCACAGGTTTTTTTTTTTCCATTGCGATGCAAATGAGGAAGTCTGTGGTGCCAGTCTAACTCAACAAACAAACGTTTCTTTTATACGCCTCTATCACAATTTCCTGTTTTCAATGGGACTCTACTATTAGATGACTTACTATGATGAAGGGGACAAAAAAAAACAACAACAAAAAAAAACATAATGGACAAATAAACCAGTGTTTCATTGTTGTGGTCACAGGGCACTCCGCACTTTTATATGTCTCAGTTCAATATGGCCCCCAAAAGCAGGCTAAACAAGCTCTTTGGCTAGTGAAGAGGTCCCTCTTATCAGCATCTCATGTTACAAGAGTGAGGATTGACGCGTGTAAGTTGCTCAAACAGAAGGTTTTTGTTTGCTTGTGACCTTCAGTGAGCAGCAACTTCAAACCCCAGTCTCAAACTCAAAGCCCTTGAGGACAGTGCAGTTTGTTTCTAGGGACAGTTACGAGATCAGCCGACTTTGAGCATCAAAGCAACAACAAGGACATTTACTCACAAACATTCTTCCGGAATTGTATTACACATATTTATTTTGCATGATCCTATCCCTTTAAGGTTTAACAGTCTGGCTGATAGAAATCCATACTAGCCTGCACAAGAGGATATAGTGCAAGTAATTTACTGAAGAAATGACACACTACTCTAACATTGTTATAAGTGCAACCCGTTATTATTCAGGTATTTGATAGCTTAGCTGTATTTTCCTGTATGCAAAGTCCACAGGCCAGCTGCATGACCTCTGCATGACTTTACAGCCACAACTAAAAGGAGGTTGACTCATAAGAGCCAACACAATGAGAGTAGTGCACGGCGCCACCATCAGTCCAGGAATGGGAGCAGCTGACCACTTTGAGTTTGAAAGAATAACTCCAGCAATGTGGGTCGTACATTAATGGTTTTTAATAATGCAGGAGAGAAATGATAGAAGCCACAGTTTTATAGTAAAATTTCTTAAATATTGAGCTGTTTTTCACCAAACCCAATAGAAGCACTTGGGTGCTTTATTAAGTGTCAAAATTGATCAAATTGTATTTAATTTACTAAACTGGACTTATTTTGTGTTTGACCTTCAGAATATTGAAAGGTTTGCAACGACATGAGTAAATGATGCACTAGACTTAAATTGAATGGGGAACTAGAGCTACATCTAGAGACTATAGGCTTGTTTGTGGCCTTTATTTGACCTGGGCCACCCAAAACACCCTAGAAACCACCCAACAATATGGTGAAGATGAATGAACAACCACATAGCACATTGGTGACCATCCACAACACCCTAGCACTGTGACTTTTCCGCAGATAAAACAGAAATAAGAAGTAGATTATATTCATTACTGGGTACAGGAATGGCCAACATATGCCAAAGTGCTAGTTGCATAGATGAGCATTTCCAAAGGATTGATGGCAAATATTGATAGCACTGGGAGAATGTTTTCAGTTTGATCTTTAACAACCACGGTCTGTTTGACAGCATGTGGAGGAATGAGAGGCCTTTTCATTGAGTGTGTAAGAGAGAGGATGTGGTGATGTGGGTAAACACACCCGTCCTGCTTCAACCCTGGCCCACGCCTGCTTGGCCAGCCATTGATGCTGCACGCATGCCTCCATCCACACACAAGGGTCAATGTGATTTTAATGGAAGTTAAGTGTGCACAGACAAGCAGGCTTTTGTAGAGGGGGGTGAAACAACAGCCCTGTTTTATCACCCCTGCTTTGTCCAAGCTGTTAAAAGGACTGGGAGGGGGACATGCTTTGTTTCGCTTTACCAGTGAGAGTCAAGTGTGCAAGCTTGTCAGATGCTTGGAGAAATTTCTTGCCAGTTGTTTATATAGTATACAGCAGGGTTATTCAAATCTTGCTCTGGAGGGCCAGTGCACTGCAGAGTTTAGGTCCAACCCTGATCAAACACACCTACCTGTGATTTTCTAATGATCCCAAAGACATTGATTAGCAATCTCTGCAGTGAAAGTGACATGACATTCAGCCAAGTATGGTGTCCCATACTCAAAATCTGCATTTAACCCATCCAAAGTGCACACACACAGAGCAGTGAACACACACACACACACACTGTGAACACACACTGCGGCGCCCGGGGAGCAGTTGGGGGTTCGGGGCCTTGCTCAAGGGCACCCAAGTCGTGTTATTGAGGGTGGAGAGAGTACTGTACATGCACTCCCCTAACCCACAATTCCTGCCGGCCCGAGAATCGAACTCACAACCCTTCAATTGCGAGTCCGACTCTCTAACCATTAGGCCACGACTTCCCACACTGGCCCTCCAGGTCAAGATTTGAATAGCCCTGGTATACAGTTTATAAAGTGTCACGGTTATCACCTACTTGCAAGGTATACACTTTAAATGATGTGAAATGGTCTCGTTAATGTCTTATTTATTTGTTCTTTCTGAGGGTTTAAAAATGACTATATTATATAATTATTTTGTAATTCTTAATTCTTATTGCATAATGAAATTTTAATTTCATAATTGGTTAGAAATATTTACAGGTGTGACAAAATAATATTTTATCCCCTTTGATGTAATATATAAAATTATTCTAGTCAACCAAAATGTCTAGCAGTTTTATGCGCAGGTTCCTCTGTTCCTGTTCTGAGAAATCTCAAATATCCTGTAGGTCGTACAGGACAGAGTGTTGGACGCTGAGATCTATATTTTGATGGGTGATGCTGTATCTAATGGCCCTTTAAGTGTCATACCTCATTCACTGCTACAGTGTATATAGGACAGCTGATTCATTTCATGCTGTATAGAGCTGGCTGTCCTGTTTAGCAGCGTTAAGATGATGGGGCACAAGAACTGGAACAGAAGGTGCTGTTCCTGCAAAGCTAGTGCCGAACAAGGTGGCCATGACAGGTTTGACATTATGAGAAAGAATTCAGACTACAGGGGTTTTCTTCACCATAGTTACTATCCACCTCAATGACCCTCGATCACATTTATGGATGTACTGCAACAGGACTGTTGGAGTAAGTGGTTTTATCTTTGTGCCTTGCACATCTGTAGCTGGGTCAGTGACAGCAGTTTAAAAATGTGGTAATATTTAAATGAAAGAATTTTCCATAATGTAACTGCAACTTGAATATTATTTAATTTTAATTGAATTATTAATTTGTAAATATCTAAGTTTTGTTTGGTCACATGACTTGTAATTTGGGTGACAAAAATACATATTTTTAACATTATTTATAATATTCAAATAAAACTGCTTTATTGCTTACCAGCCCTGAAAGGAATCTAAATAGCTTTTATCTTTCACTTAATATACATTTATCACATTAATATGCTAACTTGCTTTGAAGCAATAGGAAAGTAAAAAAAGTCTGCTTTTGATCAACATAGTTGCATAGAGGTTGACAAGTGCTGACAAGTACATTAACATTAACAAACAAGAGATTCCACTTTTCACAAAACTGATGAGACATGTTTTACAGTTTACTGCTAAGTGTAATTACTTTTGTGGAAAGGGCTTAAGGACATGAATCCCAAAACATTCAGACTCATTTAAACTTAATATTTGCCATTGTTTATGAATTACATGCAAGGTACAACATATTATTCACCGTTGTTTTTGTTTTAATAGAAAAAAAGTCAGTACAGGTATTATAATTAACTTTTCTTTCTCCTTCCCGGTGATCATACAGCTGTTTTTTGTATGAGAGCTGCTTCATTCTCTTTCCCAGACTGCTATTCTTCTTTTCACAAGCGAGTCATACAGATATTTGTGGATGTAGTTTTCCTCCTGCATGGTTGGCTATCAATAATTCACTTCCCCTTTTTCTTGAAATCTTTTAAACCAACTTTTGCACAAAGAGTCCAGCAGCCGCCGCTCTCTTGGTAATTATAGCAGCAGCTGCTTACAGAGTGGCCTCCCTAACAGCTTTCTCTATGGGTTATGAGTGTGTGTGTGTGTGTGTGTGTGTGTGTGTGAGAGAGAGAGAGTGTGTGAAATGGAACACCTGTTTGTTGTGGGGTCTCCAGATGACTGTTGTTGTCAAAGCCCACAGATGGGGGAAAGCGAAGGGGACTCGGCTCCCACCCATTCGCTATTCTAGCACAGGGTTCCCTGCTGATCCGTCTCGCGACCGCTCGGAGAAAAGAATGAGACGGTCAGCTGGCTCACCCCAAAAATACCGCAGCAGACTCGGCTTTTGTCGACTATTCCCTCCTCCCTCACTTTCTTTGGCTGCCTCCCATTCTGTAAATCCAAAAGACAATGATTATACCCGTGAGATTATGCTATCACCTTTTTCTTATGCCTTTAACAATTTTGCCACTTTTTGATGGGAAATGTTAGGGGAAAGCAGGTTAAAACAGGAAATGATGTTAGAAGTTACCCATATGAAAGTCACTGTTCACTGGGCGTCTGGATTGTCATCAGCAAACTAGTAAACTAGCGAAGCTCTGTCTGTACCAGAGGTTGTGCTACTAATAATCATTGTCCGTCACTTTGACAGACTGGGTTGTAAATTTTCTGCCATGTTCTATTTTTTATCCGCCAGTGAAATATTCTACCGCTTGTAGTTTTAATGCCACATTAATATCACAAGAACTTTTGTGGCGAGTGCTCTTTTACTCTTCTTTTACTTTTGCCAGCCGTTATTGCATGTTCTTGGGTAGGGGTGCTCCGATCACGATCGGCCGATCGTTATGCGCATCTCGTCAGTAAAGCCGGTTATCTAATCAGCGGTTAATTCCATCAGGTGCGTGATTTCACATAGAGCAGCTGTAACTACACAGAGCCGTTGTTAATAGAGAATATGCGCAAATCACGTTAATTTTCAGCGTTTATTGGCCCATCTTCTCAGTTAACAACGGCTCTGTGTAGTAACAGCTGCTCTATGTGAAATCACGCACCTGATGGAATTAACCGCTGATTAGAAAACCGGCTTTACTGACGAGATGCGCATTAACGATCGGCCGATCATGATCGGAGCACCCCTATTCTTGGGTTTTTATTTTTATTCTGCTCTGAAAAAAAAAGACACTTCACAGTTTTTTTATTTTTATTTTTTTTTACTTTTAATTTTTGACTGAATAAAACGTTGGTTTGTGCCTTTCCACTGAATATTAATTATCAACTCTTCTTGTGCCATTATGACCTTATAATTAGGTCAGAAAAAATGGAATAGGAAAAACTGGTTCTGTGACTGCTCTTTTGTTAGGGAGCCTTGTTGACCCCTGAAGATGGTTATGCATGTTATTTTAAAGGGGGGGTGAAATGCTATTTCATGCATACTGAGTTTTTTACACTGTTAAAGAGTTGGATTCCCATGCTAAACATGGACAAAGTTTCAAAAATTAAGTTGTACATTTGAAGGAGTATTTCTGTTCCAAAAATACCTCTTCCGGTTTGTCACAAGTTTCGGAAAGTTTTTTTCGAGTATGGCTCTGTGTGACTTATATGGGTCCTGAGGGCACGTCTGCCGGAAGAGCGCGCGCTCCCGTATAGCAGAGCACTGAGAACACAACAGACATTCACTGATCAGAGCGAGAGCGTCGTGAAATGTCACAAAAGAGGTGTGTTTTTGGTTGCCAGGGCAAGACAACCCTGCACAGATTACCAAAGAAAAAACAGCATTAAGGGACCAGTGGATGGAGTTTATTTTTACAGAGCATCAACGGAGTTGTGCAAGTGTTTTTGTTTGTTCCCTGCATTTCGAAGATGCTTGTTTTACAAACAAGGCCCAGTTTGACGACAGATTTGCGTATCGTTTATTTCTTAAGGATGATGCAATCCCAACGAGAAAGGGTCACGATCGTGTGTTGGAACCGCAGGCGGTGAGTAAAACTGCTTCAAATATCTCTGCCTCCTTGTTAGTGCGTCCCTCCCATGCCGGAGACCCGGGTTCGAGCCCCGCTCGGAGCGAGTCGTTGCTGCTGCTGCTCTCGTTCAGTTTCAGCCTCGGGATCTGATTCTGGATCATAAATAAACGGCTGAATCTGACTGTTAGCCATGGTTTGTTTTGGATGATGGTTTTTACCTCAAGGTAATGTCACAACTTCCACATGCTCTCAATGCAAAAGCCTATTCGCGCTCGTGATTCTTTAGCTCCGCCCACACGTCACGCCTCCAGTCGGTCGTGTTTTTCTGGGAAAAATTGGTACAGACTATCTTTCTCTTATGAATATAATAAAACTAAAGACTTTTTGGAGTTATGAAGGATGCAGTACTACTCTATAGGTACTCAAGATTAACAGGATATTGAGTGAAAACGAGCATTTCACCCCCCCTTTAACACTAGAACTACCAAGGCAGTCATTTTGACCGTTTTAAAGATATGCAATGTAATAACTTTGTTGAAATAAAACCCATATAACTACAGTTCCATGACTTTTCTTAAATTAATGTAAATTTTATTTTAACATTGTTATTTTATTAAAATTACAAAACACAAAAGAGTTCTGAGTATTTCTACCTTGAATGGCCATAGCGGTAAATTTGACCGCGCATATTACAGGCGTTGTATCTCCTCAGCGCTTTTTCCCACCGTTAAAGATGTGCGTAGCTGTTGCCTAGCAACCTTTTTCTGGCTGTTTTGTATGCTTTTGCTAAGCTAAAACTTAGCTTTACCGTCAAAATGGCAACAAGAAAGAAAATGACTGTCACTGAGGTTTTATCCTTGCTTGAGAACATTGATGATGCAGAGTCTGATGGAGGAGCAGAGAGCGATGTCTCTTGGTCTCTTGACAGTTCGTCTGACACTGATTCTGAGAATGATTCAGAGTTTATTATCTGACCTAATATAACAGAACTATTTATTCATTCTAGATTTCATTAGAGGCTGCATAAAATTGTTTCCGATTCGTGTGGTCCAAACATTTCCGATAATGCTAAAGCATTGTAAACTCCAAAAGTCAAAATGTATTGAATAAAGACAGAATTCAATACATTTCCAAAATTAACAATATGTTTTTATCTAACGAAATATTCTGCTTCATTTTATATTTGTTGACATTTTGACTTTCAAAAAAAACAATTTAACTGCGGTGAAAAACTTAGATCTCCAGCTTGCCGGATGCAAATTGCGGAAAGCAAATTGTGGCATGCACTTTTGTGGGAGGTCTAGTAGCTCTTACACAATAATATCACGAACATATTATATTATGTATGCTTAAATTACCCCACATTTTTCATAAAACATGACCATAGAAGCTTTGAAGTAAATATAACATGACAAAAATGACATTCACTGCTGTCTGGTATGAACAGTCAAAATGACCGCTATTGGCAGTTCTAGTAGTTATAGAATTCCGGTAGTGCTAGTGTTAAAGAAAAAAAGTATTTTCTGGTAAGTATTTTCTGGTACATGGGCAGGTGTGGCCTAATGGTTAAAAAGTGGAACTTGTAACCCAAAAGGTTGCGGGTTCGAGTCTAGGTACTGGCAGGGATTGTAGGTGGGGGGAGTGAATGTGTAGCACTCTTTTCCACCTTCACAAATCTCTTTCTTACCAAGACTGAGGTGAAGCCCTTGAGCAAGGCACTGGACCTCCAACTGCTCCCCGGGTGCTGCAGCAAAAATGGCTGCCCACGGTTTGTGTGTGTGTGTGGCCTAGTGTGAGAGTTTGCCTCCTAACCCTAGATTTGTGGGTTTGAATCTCGGGCTGGCAATAACACGACTTAGGTGCCCTTGAGCAAGGCATCGAACCCCCAACTGCTCCCCGGGCGCCGCAGCATAAATGGCTGCCCACTGCCCCGGGTGTGTGTTCACAGTTTGTGTGTGTGTATGTGTGTGTGTGTGTGTGTGTGTGTGTGTTCACTGCTGTGTGTGTGCACTTTGGATGGGTTAAATGCAGAGCACAAATTCTGAGTATGGGTCACCATACTTGGCTGAATGTCACATCACTGTATGTGTGCACTTGGATGGGTGAAATGCAGAGCACAAATTCTGATTTTCTCCATTCATTTTTTTTTTAACACATTGAATATTATATTTGATTTGGAAATATGAGTTAAATAGATTATGAATGACATCTCCTATTGACATGCTGTCAAATATTCATATTGAAGTATGCATTTTTGGATTTATGCATTAATTTCCTATTTGTATTATTGTAAACAACTGAATAACCACATTCACATTTAAAGGACATTTTTCATATTGTTTGTCCTGACAGTGCAGCTGAGTCGGCAGCTGGAATAATTCCATGAATATATTGCAGCTCTCAAACCCTGCTTTACACGACTTTTGCTTTGTTTGCATGCTTTTATGTCCTTCTTCCTCACTAGGTTGATGTCTTCAGTGAGCAGCGCTGTAGAGCACGTCTGAAGAGGAAAAGCTCAACTAATCCTGGGATTAAAAGGCTACAGTTTGTGTGGGCTAGATTAAGAGAGTGGGATCTGTTTTTAACCTTCTAAAAAGTGGTCACTGCAAAGAGCACAGAGAGGCTGGTAATCCAGGATGTTTGAGCAGGCTAATTTCTGCAGCAGAATAAAGTGCAGCGGCCAGTTCTGCCGTCTGTGGGGTGGGCGCTGGGATTAGTATCAAGCAGGGGCTTCGGAGAAGCTTTAATATGTGCTGTACTGTTTGCACATCGACCTTAGGTTAAATGCTGCCCGGCTGCTCCATGTTGGAAGCAGAACTTGTTTAGGGATGTAGTATGATGGAAATTTCTCCATCGTACAAGAGACAGTTTTCAGTTGGGCTGCTGTGGGTGTAAATATAATTACATTTAACATGCGCCCCCTCAATGCAACACAGCAGAGCATTAGTGATAGATTAGCACAGCCCAGTCCTGACCTTAATTCTGTCATAGCAAAATTTGACCCTGTCACTCATGGGTGTTGATGATAATTTGATCTGAGGTGTGGTGGTCTGTAGGTCCAGCCTAAGGTGCAAGTAATTAGGGCAAAGGGAACAGGATTTAGTAGCTGGCAACCAGATAAAAGAGGGTTAAGCATGGGGCATGCTTCAATTTTTCAATTACGTAGTCACGCAGTCTAGGTATACTGTAGTTCACCCAAAAACAGATTCTGTCATCATTTACACACTCTCATGTCATTCTAAATATATTTTGAGAAACTTTTTTTTTTCTCTCTGCACAGTGAAAGTCAGAGGTCACTAAAACTGTGTGGTTCCCAGTATTCTTTTTTGTTTTGCAGAAGAAAGCAAATCACACAGGTTTGGATGACATGAAGGTGAGTAAATAATGACAGAAATTTATTTGTTGGGTGAACTAATTTAAAAGTATGTGTATTTTTTAACCCTTCTAGTGTTGTCAAAAGACCTGGTACTTCGGTACCAAGTCGGTACTAAAAAAATGAAAGTCACGGTACCAGGTTTCTTTAAGCACCAGTGGTACCGAGTACCGAGTACCGAGTACCTGGTCAACCCAGTTTTTGACACATACAGTGCTATGATTTCCGCGAAGCAGAAAGCGCGGACGGAATCTCAAAATCCAGTCATGAAAATGAAACTTACATTTTATATGTCAATATGGACAGTCACGGAATTTGTCAAAGTTAGCATAAAGAAATCTAATCAAATATGGAACAAGATCTGTAAATGTTAAGCCGCAAAAGTTGGTTGAAATATGAATCCTGCATGTTCTGCGAGTCTGTGTGAATGAATGAATGGCAGAGACGTGTGGGTTTGTTTACTACATAGACTGAAGCGCGTGACGCTTTGCAGTAATTTCAGCATCTGCCGTCTCAATGAGGACATAAATACATAAACAACATCACTAGAACTGTTCTGAGTCACTTCACAAGCATTTTACCATTTCATTTGAGTAAAACCAGTGGCATTTTAAAGGTATTCATGGCAACCCGTCAAAATGAGTTAATTTTTACATAAAGGCATTGTGCTAGAAATATGACTATTATTTAGTAGAATGTATGTGATACTGCTACTACTGTTGAAAAAATTTATAAAACTTTTTATTTTTTTATTTTAATAGCGAATCACCTTTATTTACCAAAACAATTAAATGTGTTTAAATTTCATTAATTAAAAAGACAAATTAAATTTGTGTAAAACTTGTTTACTGTTTTTCATAATTATATTACTTGTAGAAAAACTTTAAACACAATTTTAACATAACATTTAGCATATTTTTGTGTTTTGTTTTGGTACCAAAATTGGTACTGTGAACCGTGGATTTTCACTGGTATCGTACCGAATACTGAAATTTTGGTACTGTGACAACACTAGACCCCTCCATATATTTATACAAGCTTTGTGTATTTATATATACACACTACATGCATTAAGTGGTCACATTAGCCAACAGTGTAATGATGTATTACAGCTCTCATATAAGTCACTTTCAAGCCCAGCAGCTTTCTATTGGTCAGATCTGGGTGGGGAAATATTTGAATCTCGTATGAAATTCCTAGACGCGTGGATTTCACACATGATAATTTACGGATGAACGATAAATGTGACCACATCTTTATCATATGAAAGATGAGTATTCATTTTGAGATTTGCTAAAGATAACTTTGAAAAGTTTTATTTTTTTATTATGGTTTTTAAAGAACTTAAAGTGAGCATGAGATGACTCCAATACCATCTAAATGTAAAAATACAAGAAATAAGCCTGAATAAATTAAATATGCAGTATAAATTAGAATTCCAACCAGCCGAACCAACCGAAAGTATACCATCCATATTTTTCAGATCTCTCGCTTTGTCCCAGCTATCTGTCTTCCTGTGCTTCCCATCTTTCACTACCTGTCACTCACCGAATACCTTTCTTTTCTTGTCAGGACAATCTGATTAGACCAGTACAGTAGCGGTGGTCACTATGACACTCTCATATAGTAGCATTCATTACCTGACCCTGCCCTCACTCTCTGCCTTTTCATTTCTCTTCCTTTTCTACTGTAGATGTTAGTCAGCATTTCATTTCTTCATTGAAGTGTCTCTTCGGTGGGTCTCGGTGACTGTGCTATTTTCAGTGACAGAATTGCTCTGCCAGAAGCTTTTCAGATGGGTGTATCCATATCTATAATCTTGTTCCTAGTCTTTTATTGCATTTTTAGTATATTACAAGATAATACTATGACCAAATTGATTGTCGTATGTTAAAAGTGCTCTGCTTTGCTCATTCACTTGCTTATGTGGCTTAGTGAGGCAGCAAATTACTCTTGTATGAGAGGAATTCACTCACTCCTTACCGATGCTTAGCTAGAAATGATTGCGACTCAAATGGCACAGTTCGGTTTTACAAGCAGACGAGCAGAGAATGAAAACCCTTAGATTCTCACTTTCTGGCTTGGTTTGTATGTTTGCATTTAGAGGTGCTAGTAGGCTGGTCAAATTGAGTGTAGTGTGCCTTATATTGTAGCAACCGCTGAAATGTTTATATTTTAACGCTGAATTGGAGAAGAGACAGTTATAATCATTTAAAAGTTGACATAACCTGACTTATGAGCAACTTACAACTTATAAAGTTCTCTCTATTTTTTTAGCATTTGTTGGCAAATTGACATGCACTATACCTGAGAAAAATATACACTATTCTTAAACGTCAGTGTACCACTTTATGGGCACAGTGTAGCAGTCTATAAAGCTCAGTTTTATGTTCTAATGCACCCATTCAAGTTAGAACTAGTGTTATAAAGAGGAGTGGAATACAGAAATCCCTGAACAATTCTCTCCTTGAATCACTTGCCAATTAAGTAGTTGTTAGTTTGGCTTCTAGTTATAAGTAGAGATGGGAAAGAGGGATAGTTGAATCCGCCCTAACCATGTAAATGACGGTTAGCATGGCTTTCAGGAGGGATAAATGCTTGCCATATGGTCTGCTGGCCGTGTCCAAGTTTTCAAATTAGTGGCTCTCATCCCCCTCATTACTGCTGTTCCTAACTGAGGAGGGGGTCATCTGCTGCACGGGTGAGGTGGAAGCTGACGTTCCCTTTTCCAATGACTAGTCTTTTCCCTTGGAGTGTGAACTATAAACACGCAACCATAAATTAGCAGATAAGCTGTGCTGGCACTAACTCACACTGAAAGCTCCTGAGAGTCTGGCTTGCCGCTTCTGGCTTCACTGGGCTATTACTTAAGGTTAGGTGAAAATTAAATCTGTTTTGTTGGCATTTTTTTTAATATTGGTGCCATATACACTCACCTAAAGGATTATTAGGAACACGATATTAACACTGTGTTTGACCACCTTTCGCCTTCAGAACTGCCTTAATTCTACGTGGCATTGATGCAACAAGGTCCTGAAAGCATTCTTTAGAGATGCTGGCCCATATTGATAGGATAGCATCTTGCAGTTGATGGAGATTTGTGGGATGCACATCCAGGGCACGAAGATCCCGTTCCACCACATCCCAAAGATGCTCTATTGGGTTGAGATCTGGTGACTGGGGGCCATTTTAGTACAGTGAACTCATTGTCATGTTCAAGAAACCAATTTGAAATGATTCGAGCTTTGTGACATGTTGCATTATCCTGATGGAAGTAGCCATCAGAGAATGGGTACATGGTGGTCATAAAGGGATGGACATGGTCAGAAACAATGCTCAGGTAGGTCGTGGTATTTAAACGATGCCCAATTGTCACTAAGGAGCCTAAAGTGTGCCAAGAACACATCCCCCACACCATTACACCACCAGCAGCAGCTTGCACAGTGTTAACAAGGCATGATGGATCCATGTTCTCATTCTGTTTCTGACTCTACCATCTGAATGTCTCAACAGAAATCGAGACTCATCAGACCAGGCAACATTTTTCCAGTCTTCAACCGTCCAATTTTGGTTAGCTCGTGCAAATTGTAGCCTCTTTTTGCTATTTGTATTGGAGATGAGTGGTACCCGGTGGGGTCTTCTGCTGTTGTAGCCCATCCGCCTCAATGTTTTGCGTGTTGTGGCTTCACAAATGCTTTGCTGCATACCTCAGTTGTAATGAGTGGTTATTTTAGTCAAAGTTGCTCTTCCACCAGCTTGAATCAGTCGGCCCATTCTCCAGTTTATTTGGGCAAGCTGGCTCCACTGAATCACAAACTGTAAGTATGAGAAATAATAGATGTTTCTATCAACCAAAAGTACGGAACGATGACAATGGACGTATTGTTTCTGACACGCACTGTACGTGGTAGACCAATCACAACAGACTGGGCCATCTGACCAATCAGAGCAGAGTAGGTGCACGGAAAGGAGAGCTTTAGAGAGACTAAATATCATAACTTCTTCAAAAGATTCGTTGGAAAATTAGGTGATATTGAATGCATATTGTAGGACACTCCCCAAAAAATATTAATGACATTAAAAAGTGCATAATGGGGCACTTTAAGATAAATGCAGATGCGTCTGATTGGTATATTATTGCTCACGTCTCACCCGCAAAGCCCTCTGCATCACAGGTGATCCCACCCACCCATCACACAGCTTCTTCAGCCTGCTGCCATCAGGGAGGAGACTGCGGTGTCTCCAGGCCAGGACCAGCAGACTGAAGGACAGCTTCATCCACCAGGCTGTCAGGAAGCTGAACTCCCTCCCGAACCTGCCCCCCCTCCCCTCTTCTTCCCCAGGCACCACTGAACTATGAACCCCCCCCCCCCCACTAATTATATGATGACATGTACGAGTCACTTGTGCAGCATTGGTCTGCTCACTCACCGCTCACTACCTCATTCGGCATGGAACTACCTCATCAGTCAGTTAAATAACTGCTCTTGGTCACTTGTCACTTGTCACTTTAATCAGACTTAAGATATTTTTAATAAGTGATTTTTTTTGCTTTAAAAAATCTTTTAACTGCACTGTTGTTCACTTCATTGATTTGCACTATATCTGTCATTTACCTTGCGCTGCTTTGTTTAACTTTATTTGTAACTTTTATTTTTATTATATGTCTTTTTTTATAATTCCCTTATTGTATAATTGTATCTACATTTTATATTTGATCTAGTTATTTTTTTAGGCTTTAATGTTAATGTTATCTGTATGCACCGGGGTCTGAGAGTAACCCAATTTCGATTCTCTGTATGTATGTACTGTACATGTGGAAATTGACAATAAAGCAGACTTGAACTCGAACTTGAACTGAACAGTAAATAGTAATTTGTGCTATATTTACGACTGTACATTGGAAAATGAAGCACTGATTGAACGGTATAGTCAGAGAGATTAAATAGTAAAAACAAAAATGATTTATATCGTTTTATTTATTTTAAAATTCAATTAGCCTGGCTTGTGCTCTGTACCACATACAGTTTGTGAACAAAACCCACAGCCTTCCTGGGACCCCTCCAGACTGCAAAACATCCAGATTACATCAGATTATTTGCAGAAAGAGGATAAAAAAAGAAAAAAGCATTAATGATACATAGTAAAGAAGATCATACTATGAGTCAGTAAATATCACAATCTGATAATTGGATTATGAGTGAAAACAGCTTTTGAATCAGCGAGTGTCTTGCGTGACTTCCCTCTGAATCTGTTTCTGAGGAGACGCATGCTTTATCATCATCATCATCATCATCATCATCATCATCGTGATGCAGGCTGTGGTCTGTCCAGCAGGGAACAGCAGGCCCATACTGCATCGGGGTGGACGCAGGCTTCTGTGCAATGCAGCTGTGTTTCAGTGAACTCAGCCTTGGGTCAAACACCTCCACTCTACACTCTCTTGCCACATCCATCAACGTCTCAACACGCCCCCTGCACGGCATGCTGGGAACATGCCACTCCTGAGCCCCGACGAGAAGAGAAGCAGGAAATGTGACATTGTAAAAGACTAGGGATTCACATTTGAATTAGCCTCGGAAGATGTTACAGACTCACCTCATCCCCTCCAGTTCGGGTTGTTTCAGTTACGTTAACACTATCTCCCTTGAGCGCTTTTAAGCATTGTGGCTACGTCTCTTTCATTCACACTCATTAATAGCCTATCTCTCACACTCAGAACCTCTCTGAGAATCTCTGCCCAGCTGTGCAATGATCCCATCCTTTGTAAAACACACCAGAACTGACAGAAGGTGTGCGTGTGTGTGTGTGGACGTTTAGGGCACATGTGTTTGAGCAGAGGGGCTCTTGCACAGCTGTATTGTGGGAGACAAACAAAGAGTTATTATTGTGTCTGTGGTGAGATGGTGTTATGAGGGGTGAGACGGGGGCTTTGTGTGTGTGTGCATGTGTATGTTTGGTGGGGATGCTTCTGATTGGGTGATGAGCAACCGCTGCTGTTGGAACTGATTGTCGACTTGCCATCTGCCATCAAGAGAAGTGTGTGTGTGTATGCATGCACTCCCTGTAGCCGGGTATTGAGTAGTCTGTGTCGCGGAGAGATGAGGTGGGAGGGAAGAAGTGAATGAGAAAGAGAGAGACGCAGAAACATGCAGATGTCGCATGGCATAATGACTGGAACTCCAGACTTCATCTCGGGCCGCTTTTTGCATGACTAGTGTGGGAGGAGACTGGGAGATTTGGTGTGTATGATACCAGAGTTGTGTTTGCATGGTACACATCACCTCACTGTATTTAAGAATTACATGGATGCTTGTTATTGTATAGATGTTCTGTTTGTTTTGACTGAGACATTTGCGTCAGAATTTCCTTTTGGAAAACTGGATTTTGTTGTTTTTGGCATTGTAGTAGGGGAGAGTGGGATAAGCTGTGCTGTCCTTTTAATTTAGCAAATGATAAATAATTTTATTGAATCATATGATTGATATGATTTAGAACAGCCCATCATATGCAGCTATCTGTGGTTGAGAGATACACATAAGGAAATGTTAAAACTTTAATGCTAAAACTGTCCAAGTAAATTTTATATGCCAAGTGAAATATTTAAATAAATATATTAATTGCTTGCCCTAATTAAATGTATTTCATATGAATTAGTAAATTAAAAATTATTCCGAAAATAGTAGCTGTTGGTTCAAGTGTGTCAGATGTTTTGTAGTAAGCTGTGCCAGTGGCTCTACTAATGGTGATTTCCAATTGCAAGTAAATACTATTGCAGGTTACTGTAATTATTATTAATTTCATATTAATGTTGTTATTAGAATTTATTACAGTTTTTAAATATTCTGGTTCATAAAATGCAAATAATGTGCAACAGAATATTTTGCAGTAGTATTGTGCATTAGTAAAATTGTATTATATTTTTCTCATTTGTGTTCAATTGTATTTGAAATGTGGATCATTCACATTCTTGAATCATTCTTCTGCACAGCTTAGCTCTATTGTGGGGCAAGCCACTAGACTGATTTTAAGAAGTCATATTTGTGTTGCTGTGTGTTATAGATGTATCTAATTTCAGCTGATAGCAGACATCCTTAAATATAATTATGAATAATAGTTTGATTACTGTCCCATTTCTGCACAGCATTGATCCCCCCTGACACCACCTACAGCGGACCTTTCAGATGAACACAGATGTACACACACACACACTCTCTTTTCTTCTGATCGTGGGCTCAGGCTCAGACGAGCGGTCTCACGCTTGTGCGTTCTTCCCAAACTGTGCTTATAAAGGTCATTAGAAGATACACCAACAGCCTAACTTATTTAGCAGAAGCTGTAAGATTGATCACAGGTTTCGTAATTGATGACTCAGGTTTCTTTTCTTTGAGTTTGTCTGCACATTCAATTTCCTCCGAATACCCTACAGCAGACAGAAGGAACATAAAAGAGGCATCTGTAACTTTGCAGTTTCATTGCGTGCCAGCCAGCTGAATGGCTGAACATGTATTTTTTGTAGCATTATTTATAATTGTTTGTGTTCTAAAACAGGATTGTTTTGACGGCGTCGAGCACATTATTCAGGACTGCTGTTTTTCCAGGCTTTAGTCGACCAGCTTGCCAGCTGCAATTAAGTGAAATTCATTGACGTAGGAGTCTACGCCAAAAGGATTTTATGCAGCTACAATAGTACAGATCATTACCATTTCAGTGACATTTTGGAGACCAAAAAAAAGCAATATTAAGGTTCATGTTTTCACCCTGTTCAATATATGTAAATGAAATCCTTTTCACAAGGATAATGTCGTGACAAACAAAGTTATATGTTGCAACCAACAAGCAAAAATATGCAAAAATAAATAAATAAACATAAGACCCTTATGGCTGTGTGTCAAGGTGTCCAAAAGTGTTAAATAATTTGACAAAATTGATTTTATTTTTATATTTTAAAGTTTTATGACAAAGTAAGATTATGATTATGAATTATTCTTAATATTATTATTAAAATTATTCTTAATAAATTGTTAATAATAATTATAACTTATACAAAAATAATATGTTGTAATATTTGTTAAGATGTAATTAATGTACATATGAATTTTAAAGATTAATTTTGTATTAATATTACTTAATAATATTAAATGTTATATTACATTTACATTTTTATATTGAATGCATTTGATATTAATTAATAATGTTACATTTTATATTAATTTTGAATAATTTTATTTATCATTTATGTATATATTTTAACGTTTCTTTATGGGCCAAATGCTTAGTTTTTACTTATAATCTTCTTTCTGTAGTGACTGGTACTATGATGTACTGTATTAACAGGGCTTCATTCAGCACTTGCAACTGATGGAAAGTCAAACACGTGAAGAACAGCAACTCAGAGTAAAACAGCAGTTTGTGAACTCAAGTGTCCTATCTGTCCAGCCTCCATTGAGCATCTTAATGGGTCTGTTCTGAATGAAAGCTGCTGGTTGTGTGTGTCCTAGACTGAAGTGTTGGGATGTGTTTGGCGTGGTGTGTGTGTGTGGCAATGTCTGGTGGGTTGAGTGGGGGGGGGGGGATGTGAGGGTGGGATGGTCAAGTACAGGCAGAATTACATGGCTATAGTTGTTTATTTCAGCTGTGGTGCGTGTCTCTGGGGGAGATGGGAGGCGTTGTTGGTTACTGGAAGAATAGAGATGCTTCACAAAGATGTGAGTGTGTTTGTGTGTGTGTGGGAGCAGAGGCTGGGACCGGGGCTGGTCAGACAATAGGGCCGAGGGGTTCTTGTATTGTCCCTCATTGCCAGCTGTCTCCCAGCGCAGCGGCCTGTTCTGGTGGATGCGCTGCTGAATAAATAATAGCAGAAACCCCTGCCACTCAGCTGTAATGGCCATTCAGAGGCTGGGGTCGGGGAGTGCACACTCAGAGGCCTTTGCACCTGTTCACCACTGGCCTGATGGTGCGACTCGCTGCAGCCTCTGAGACCTGAGCTGTTGTTCCTGTCTGCTTGTGTGTGGCCCCCGTGTTAGGGCCCTTTGTTCCCCTCTGACTGAGACCCCTTTAATGAAGTCGCCCCCATTTCCCTTGAATATACACTACTGGAGATCATTTGATTGTAAGAAATGAATACTTTTATTACATTTTATTTGATCTGTAAATTAATTTATAAAATTACAAAATATAAAATATATATATATATATATATATATATATATATATATATATATATATATATATATATATATATATATATATAAATAAAATTAGGGCTGTCAGTCGATTCAAATGTTTAATTTAATTTTGGATCCCTTTATTGTTTATTAATATGGATTTTTATATATATTTTATTTAAAGATTTTTTATTATTACGTAAATATTAAATTATATTTTAATGAAATTATACTCCAAACTAAGAAAGTAAAACTGGCAGTAAGTGGCAGTAAATGTCCTAATGAATAAATAATTGAGTCATTCATTCATTTATTTGAATTAGATTCGTTCTAATGGCTGATTCATTGAGGAATGACATAAGTGGCTCTCTTTATGAATGGTCCATTGAATCATTGGTTCACAGAATCATTTAAAATGTGTTTCTTGGAAACACACGATAGTTCTGCTGTGGCTTTAATAGGTAATATTTGCTTTGGCAAAACTGAGCAAAAAACAGAGAGTGCTGTGTTTAAAATACATCAATATTAACTTCCTAACTGTTGTATAAAATCATTGTCACATTTGCAATTTGGGACAAAAATAGCACTTGTGTGTAAAATATAGAATAGCAATGCCTCTGAAATGTTTTTTTTTTTTTGTATTATTATTATTTGAATAAATCCCATTTTAAATGATAAAAAAAATGTAAACAGGTATTTTAAATTGTAATAATATATACACTTTCTAAATTCAGCCTTGATGAAATTAAGAGACGTCTTTCCAAATGTCTAAAGACGAATATGACCCTGAAGATCACTTGCTCTCAGTATACACAATCTTTAAATCCCTCATGAGATTGGAATTGAATATATTTGAGGTTATTTTATTATCAAGCAAACCTGAATGCCACTATTATTATTATTTTTTGTAGTACCTGACAGCATGCCACAGTCAATAGAGAGATTAACTTGTATTTAACCCGTACTTCATTATCAGCCTTGATGTAGTTCAGTCCAAAGGACAAAACTAGCTGACAGTTTTGATTTACGATGCTTGCAATGTTGACGGTGTGTTTTGAATACGAACTACATTTCAAATGCTCCCTGAGTTTTAGATGTTTGGAGTCTGTATGTATTATGCATGCGTCAGAGGCTACGGTAACGTGTAAGTCACCCTGCGAAACTGTCCTGACTCCATTAATTAATTATGCCTATGATGACAGTCCCATCATGATGTGCGTGAGTTTTTAGGAAACTTTTTGATATTTGGTATGGGTTGTTTTATGAATGGAAATAGCCATTAAAATGGGACCAGTAAAATAGACAAGAAAGCTCCTCATGCCTTTGATCTGGTCTCGGCTTCAAAGGGTTGATGGAGAGCAGCGTTACTCTCACTGGAGAGTCCTGTAATCCATAGCGCGCACACACACACACACACACACACAAACAGATGTATTGTCAGTGCGGCCCCTCACAATGGCACAGTGTAAAATAATCCAGCCTGCTCCTGGGTGTCACGCCTTTCACTAAAGATTGTTCCCTGACCTCTGGCTGCTACGGCAACAGTTGGGAAGTTCTTCATTGTTGTGCTCGTCTAAATGATTCATGGGTCAGGCTTTTCACAGCAAACCTCTGTTTGGTGTGAACTGCTACGGTTACCTTCACTCTCACATTTTACTGTGTCTAATTGGCGTAAAATGTGCATTAAATTGAATTAAAACTCTTAATGTGCTGTGATGAACTTTTCATTTGTACATTTGCTTTCATGACATACAAAGGTATGCCTGTCTCTCTTTATTTAATATTCAGTTGACCTTTCGTGTGCAACAAGACTGCAGCCGCTGAGCTTGACTGCAGGACTGCACTTTATGCAGCAAATGCTGCAGCCCATTTAACCTGAACAACAGGCAAATTGAATTGAAAACGGATGGCCTGGTTGGGCTCAGTTGCTGATATTTGATTAACCAATCAAAGGAGGTGCCAGTTCTTCCAATAATCTCGTTAATTAGCCGTGTTTTATGCAGGCAACACAATCAGAGGTGAATGGCAGGTACATTTCAGTAGTGACCTTGACACAATACCATTATCATAATAAAGATTTTAAAAATGTTTTTGAAAGAAGTATTTTAAACTTAACAAGATGGCATTTATTTGATCAAAAATGCCTTAAAAATAGTAATACATTGAAATATTATTGCATTTTGTAATATTATATTTAAAAATGTCATTTATTCCTGTGATGGTAAAGCTACGTCTTCAGCGTCACATGATCCTTCAGAAACCATTCTAATATACCGATTTGATGCTCAGGAAACATTCTATAAAATATGAGCATTTCTAATATTATCAGTGTTGAAGAAAATTGTACTTTGTATTTTTGTGGATTTTTATACATCTTTATTCAGGATTCTTTGATTAATGGGGGGAAATCTCATTATGAAATGTTTTTCTCTAACACACATTGGACACAATTAATGGTATCCTTTTTTTTCAATACTTTTTGAAACCTCCATTTGCCAAAATAACAGCTCTGAGTTTTCTCCTATGATGCCTGATGATTTTGGCGAACAGGCAGGAAATTCTTAATTCTTAATTATTGTCCTTATGGTGGAAACGGGGATTTTCACTGCTCTAGTTCTTTTCTTAAAGTCACTTTCTAATTTGTGAAGCTCAGTTATCTTTTGCTGCACATCAGCAATATATTCTTTGGTTTTTCGCATTGGGATGGATGATTAAGGGAATTAGGCCTTTGTTTTCTCTCCTACTTATATTTCTGTAAAACAGGAAGCCATGGCTAAATTATTTCATGTTCATAATCACCCTAGTTTGTTTAAAATTGTAAATATGAATGTGAATATACTTCATAGATATTTTACTCATAAGAATTTCTAGGTGTACCAATTATTGTGTCCAACGGGTATTTGAGAAAAACATTTATTTCATAATGAGACTTTCCCCCTTTTTCAATTGTTTTATTTCAATTAAAGGTAAGATTTTGTGTTTTTTTTTTTTTTTTTTTAAATTAAAGATCAAAAGGATTCCTAATGCAAGTTTATTTCACATCCTCCTTTGATCATATTTATCAGGGGTACCAACAATTCTGACCATGTGTGTGTCTGTTAAATTCAAGTTTATCATTAAAGTTGAAGGGGGTAGTTTTTGTTCCACTAGTGACACTAATTTCAATTGCAGTCTGAGAGGTCCAGCTTCATCTCGGAGTCTGTCTGTCCAAGCAATAGAAGTGTTTGAAACTTATTCTTTATTGTTTTTTAGCTCAAGTTCATTTGCAGCCGCTGTTGTTCAGCAGATTCTCTTCAGATGAAAACAGATCAGAAGATACAGCAGCCCTTGTGGCAGTACTGAGAATGCAGCATGAATGGTCTCCGTGTGTGTTTGTTAGCTGGATGACTACTTTAACATTTCTTTTGCTGTCACTCGCTTTACCCCCCATCTCTCTCTCTCTCTCTGACTCACTCACTGACACACTGGGAGTAAAGCTTAGTTTCTCTCATACTCGTGCTCAACCATCAGACTTTCTGTATCTGTAGTTCAGTGCCATCTAGTGGCTGAAGGTGCTAACAGTGTTGAGTTTACATGATTTCAGCATCCAGATATGAACTTTGGTTTGTTTCCTTCTAATGAATGCTAAATACCGGTTTACTTTTCAGAAGCTGATTTAATTTATTATTGTTAAAATTTTTATTAAATTTTATTATTAGTAAAAAAAATTATATATACATAGTAATCTAATGAATTATACATAGTAATCTAATATATGTAGAATCCTATTGTTTCCTTCTATTTTACGATGTTGTAAAGAACAGCAAGCAATCATATTTCAGTGAAGCAGATTCAGTGTCCTGTGAATGGAAACAGCGTCTGTGCACAGTCAGTGTGTTTAATAGATGGCGAGTTAAACCTTTGACACAGCACCATGTGTTTGCAGTGCTGTCACATATAGATTGCTGATGTTCAAACTATCCTGTTACACATTTTAGTGTGTGTGTGATTTCCATGGGCTCTCTGTACGGGCCCAGCGCAGCAGCTCTCTGCACCAGCTGGGGGGCTGGAGGAGCACCAGGAGGGCAAGCTGTGTGCAGCTGGCGGACTGAAATTTGTGCAGGCCTCATGGGAGCTTGGTCTCCCTGGGCATCCTCGTCTCCCTTCCTCCCCCCTCCCCCACCCCCCAGCCGGCCTGACATCTCTTCTCTGTCGCCGCCCATTATCTGATGCCTCTATCAAGCGTGAATCTGTAGCATGCATCTGTACTCACTTAAACAGACAAAACGGCCCTGAGGAAGTTTGGCTGCGGAACATGGCGTTTCATCCCCAGTCTCTATTTTGCATAATGCATGGTAACTAAATAGGTGGTGCATGGTGTCATTTGAGAAGCAAATGAAATTGCAAGAATACATTTTTACCTTAAAATGATTTCCAAACAAACATATCAGTTCTGCCCTCCTTCTGCCACTTGAGCCGCAAGTTAACATGCTCAAACAAACAGAAAAGTTTGTTTACTCGACTAATGAAAGGCCAAAAGTTAATTTAAAATGGTAAAATTTTGTGTTTTTAGGGTGCAAAGCTTTTGTTAAGCAGTAGCAATAGCAACATTTCAAGACGTCAATGTTTAATGAATAGTTACATTTATATATTAATAATAATAATAATAATAATAATAATAATACAGATTATTAAATGTCCAATTACATGTTTGAAACTTAATAATAAGAATCAACTTGGTATTGTTCATTAGATGAACTGTTTTCTGCTGACAGTTAATATAAATGTGCGCTCACAGATGTATATTTATCAGCTTTTTCAATTAATTAATTAAAGTGCCTTGTTTATCATTTGTACTTTGATATCAAAAGAGGTTACGTTTGTGTATTCTGTTTATAAAATTTGTTTGGTCAATGGAAACTGAATGGTAATTGTTTTCCACGCTCAAAATGTACTGTATGTTGTATGTAGTTAAGCAGCAGATGTTGGACAGTTGTGATGTATATTACCCAGCTGCTCATGTACTACTTTCGAGCTATCATTAGTTCATAAGACCATAAACCCCAGGTGTTCATAGCCATACTCTGTTACACACTTACTCTTAGAGGTATCATGCAGGGTTTGTCAGGGTTACTCCTTGTGCACATCCACATATACACTCCTGCCTGCTGCGGTCTAATGACACTAATTCAGGTTAAGTGGATTGGCTTGAGTCAGCCCTGGACTGCATGTAAGTTTTCTGAGAGCCTCGTGTCGAGTCCACGACTGCAGCGCCAATGGCTCACCCTATTGCCCTCCTGAGGACACATAGAGGACACACACACACACACACACACTAATGCCAGCTGTGGAAGACATACTTCAACTCTGCTTAACAGTATCAATGCTTTATAAATAATCATTACTTGCTGAAAAGCATTTAAATAAGATGTCAAAGACCTTATAATATATTTTATTTACACAAGTAGTTTTTTTTTCATTCACAGTTTGCTGTTTTTCAGCATTTTACGGTCTCAGAAAAAAAAAGTATAAAACTGTCACTGGGGTGGCATCCTTAGCTAAAAGTTTTTTACCCCTAAATGGTACATGTTAGTACCTCAAAAGTACATATTAGTAGCTTTTGAAAGGGTACTGCCCCGGAGACAGTTTTGCACTTTATTTTCAGACAGTGTATGTAAGGTTTATAGATGCTGTATGTCTGCTAATCCACAGCACAGTCCACTCTCTTTATCTGCATTTAAATAGTTTTACATTGATATCACTGTCTAACTCTAAGCAAGAAGTGAATTTGCATGTCAACTCAAGTCAATAATATTTTCCTTAGAAATATTCCCGGTTGGTGGATGTGGCCATCTTGTCTTTAAGGGGTCTCTATGGTGTCACCGCAGGGTAATGTCCCCTTGTTTAACGCTTTCTGTTGGTCGTGTGATGGTGGTGAATCAGGCACCAATCTGTCTTGTTGTGTCTGGCTGTCTTAACAGGTGATATGACCTTCGTCTCTGTAAGGGGATCAGTGTTTAAAGTCTTTGCCGGCAATTCTGGTGAAAATACAGCGAGTATGGCCGTTTTTTTCCACTTCTCCCCACCTTGGCTAAGCCCTGAAATAGCCTTTGACAACTTCACAGCTGCATCGCCTTCCAGTGGAGCTGATTAGCCTGTCTGAGTCTGTCCTGGTGTTGGTCACGTTCGACCACGTACAGTTACATAAAGGAACGGCTGAGTCATTTGAAAGTCACTGACACTGTCCAGATTGGTCTCTGTAAAAGTCTCTCACTTTACTCTGCTCATAACTGTTCTTTCTCACCCACAGACTAATGCTGAGACCAGTCTAAGTACAGTACAGTTTACTTTTGGTTCCACACAGAAAATAGCTATTCAGCTGTGGGAATATGTCCCAGAATATGCTTTTATTACAAAGAAAAAACGTTTTTCTTTGTTACATGAAGGTCACATTACAGCTGTAAAGCTGTATCTATTGTTTTTGATGCTTCTTAAATGCTTTTTGTGTATAAAGTTAGGTTTTTTGGCTTTTGTACAGTGTAATTACACAAATAAAACATGCACTCACTAAATGACTATGGTTTGGTTTAGGGTTTGTTGCTTGTACAGTATTTCTGTTATTGTTAAAGTAACTACATGAGCTCTATTTATTATATTTATCTAATTAATTCCATTATAAAATATTATATAATTCTGTTTACTATTTATTAATTTATTTATTTGTTTATGTAAATCTAAACAAATACTTGCTATTACTAGTAGGTGTATGTTCAATATTTATTATGTGTATTAATGGCTATAAAACTATTTTATAATTTTATTATCTAATATTATTATTTTATATTTTTAAAACTATGTAAATCTAAATGAAATGTGATATATTTCTAATCAATTTTAATATTTATTCTGTGAACCTTATCCATTTTTTATGCAATTGTGACATCAATTCTGCCACAACCAACAAATTTGCCATTAAATATTCAATGTACTTGGTTACCAAGGCAACAAAGAAGACCATGCCTAATATGTGAGATGTGTTAAAAAAAAAAAAAAAAGACACAAAAATCAATTAAGTTTTATATTTTTATTGTCCAACACAATACATCATTTGTGAATTGATGGAAATGTTTATGACTTTTTAGAGAAATGACTGAATTCTCCTGTGAGGTGTCTACTGTTGGAAATTGTTAGTGGACAAATGAAACTACTGAGTGCAGAAAGTGTGTTTTTTTTTCTAAAAAATCCCCCAAAAGTCCACAGGGCTGAAAGTAGCCATAGTTGAGTCATCAGTCTACCAATTTACTCACTGAAGTCATCATAGCGGTTACTGAATCTGTAGCATAAAAGTGGTGCATGAATAACCACTAAACCATGGGTCAAACAAAAAGCACTACTTTCTGACAATAGTTTCTCAGAGTAACTGTTTGCTGTGAGTGCATGAGTGTGAATGAGTCAGAGTGTGAGTGTGTCCATGCTGCGTCCATCTCTGCCAAACTGACAAAGTGACTCCAGCCGCTCTCCTTCGGCAAGCTGCTGCAGTACATGGTGAACAAAACACACCAATCTCCACAAGCGGCCAGCTCTCCCTCCTGCGCATTCTCCATCCGTACCACACCACCTAATGCTGCCCACGTCTCAGACCACGTGCCGTGCCCAGGCTGCGCTGTAGCGGCTGTGAGCGCTCGTGCCCAGGCGAGCTGGTGCCGCTTGGAGTGCCCGGCGTGTGCTGGAACGCGACAGCCCGCTGGTCCCAGGGCACCCATCACATGCCCATCTTTAAGCCATCTGCAAAGTAGAGCAGTTCCCGCCAAAGCATTAAATTAAATCCTTGTTTGGGCCGATTAACAAATGGCCTTGTTTTTTTGTGTTCTGCAGGCTTGTTTTTTCCTCCTGTCCTGCTGAAGCTCCATCACGTCGGAGCGAGCGTGGCAGAGGCAGCGAGCCTTCGGGAAGTCTCAGGAGTGGCTTGGATGTTTTGGGGGGGAAGTTTGCTCAGGATCGCGTCTGTCTCGAAAGCGGCCGTCCAATTCTCCGTCCCACAGCCATCAGGCTGTCACAGACCACAGACAAATGAACAATTAATCTGGGCTGGTAATTGAATGGCACCCGGTATGATATTTTAATTGTTCAATTGGAGCTGTTTGGATCTCAGAACTTAATTGGAATGGGGCTGCAGGGGCTTTGGATGTCCTGTTGCATATTTGCCAACGATCGCTTCGGTGTCACCTGCAAGCTTGTTAGTCAGAGAATTTGTATCGCTGTGCAATTTCTTAGGCGTAATCATTTAAGAATCAACCGTATTGATCAATCGCTAATCTGAACTCCACATCTAAAGGTGTTCACCACCCTGGTGCTTTGTAATAACGCTAACCAATACGACTGTTCACTCTGACCAAACGCTCTGGAAGCTTGATGGTAGAAGCATTGCTGGCGCCTGCCAGACCAACTGTCCGCCTACTGTTTTGGATCTAAAGAAACAAATTTCACGATTGAGAAGCCAGTAAAAATGGTTTGATGACATTTGCTTTTAGTCACGCAGCCGCTTCTGTTCAACCCCTGCCTTTGTCAGCCGCACAGTGAATGTACTGTACACTGGTTAAGAAGACATCATGACTGATCCAGGGTCAGATTAAACTGTTTGCTTTGTGTTTGTCCATAACTGATCCACCAATAACAAGAGTAATGCGTGTGTAAAAAGAGAACCCCTGTATTATATTATAGATGGTCGTCATAGCAATCATGCATTAGTTTATTTATTTATATGTCAACTCATAGCCCACTTTTATCCTTCTACCCTTTTCCTTTCTTTTTTGAACCTTTTGATTGGAAGGCGGATGCCTCTGTTCAGCTGTTCCCTCCTATCCAGCGATTCCTCTTCCTCATTCAGGCATACCGGCGAAGACCTCGGTCTCCTCAAATTAACATGAGCAGGTGTTTTTCTCTGATGTGTTAATTAGGAGAAGCTGGTGTCATTATGCTTTAAGTGGATGTTACAAATAGAACATGTTGTTTATTTTCTCTTCTGCTGGAAAAAAAAAGTGCTCAGAGCTGTCACGAGGCTCATGTGTCACTTAGAGAAGATCGTGGCTAATTACCAGGAGTTCAGAATCAGAAAGTACATGACTGAGGATTCTCCTGCGTCTACGCTTGAACGAATACCAGATTGTCTGTCTTAATAAATATGATCAGCAGGAACATATTTAAACAGATGAATCCCGAGGTTAGATTCAGCATATTTTATTGAAAGATTGTCTAGCGTTATGGCTTAAACGATGACAAAAATAGGATGCCTTAGTGTTTTGTTTTGAAATCCCTCTATTTTTTACAAACTTTTAAAAGATTTTTTAATTAGCTTTTTGCCTTTTTTTCCTCAATTACACTCCTTTTAAAGGAACAACTTAAACATTGCACCTCGCACCAAGTTATTGTATGGCTTCAGAATGCTTATAAATATAGCATACATGTTGAACTTTATTGAACAAAATGGTCATCTTGAGTTATAAATTCACTACGTTATGAAATGTCCTTGTTTCTCGTGTTCACCACAAGTTGTGATTGACAAGCAACAGACAAAATGCAATGTATTCGTATTCAGAAATCTTAAAATCTAACTTTTCATTGTTCAATATACGAAATTGCAAATGAAACGTTTGGTTTCAAGTGTGTTTGGTTTCAGGATCCAGCATGCAGCACTCAGCAGGCAGATGTTGTGTGCATTATCACTCTTGAAGCCTGTTATTAGACTCTGTGTGCATGCGACTTTGCCCCCCTGTGTGGTGACGCTGACACCCTTGTAATCCTGCTGTTTATTATTATATAGCACAGGCTGTTGCACCAGAAGTTTTGCATGATAATATAGCATGACCAGCTGCTCAGCAGATGTTGTTTTTTGCGGCTTTAGCATAGAAAGGTTAAAGGTGTCTCTGCTGCCCTGTGAGGATTCTCTGACCCCCTCTGTGGTGCATTTCCGCATGCGTTTTACTGTAAGCCGACCTGGTGCCACCAGCCCTGGTTTGGGTTGTTCTAACACCTGCCCTCGGGTTTAGGCAGATGATGCAGTAGCTGACAGCTGGACTAGCAGTGGTAAACATGTTAACATTTTAATCCTGTGTTAAGTCATTTGCAAAGTCAAAATTAAGTCAATTCAACAGATAAACACCATCTAATCGTGTTCATTCTGTGTTTAGGATATTAATCTTGTGAATCCAATGCATGCACCCATGAAACAATGAGGGGTTTTAATAAAACCGGTCGTTTGTTTTACCCTAGTGCCATGTAAAAGAAAAAAGTGTGAATGGATAGTGTGCATGTGTTTGCACAAGCATTTTAAGGTCATGTGTTTTATTATTTTGCTATTTAAATATACATTTCTTCTTTTCCCCAGGTGAATATATTAAGAATTGGAGACCTCGCTACTTCTTGCTAAAAACCGATGGGTCCTTTATCGGATACAAAGAGAAGCCGCAGGATGCCGATCTTCCCTACCCTCTCAATAACTTCTCTGTTGCAAGTAAGTGATGCCTTCAAAGCAAGACAAGTAAAGTTTTGTACATCCTTTTTTTCTTTTGTGAGGCAACAGAGAGCTCAGTCTCAATGAATTAACTCGAGTGGATGCGATGATCTGTACTGAATCCCAAATAATGTTGTATGCTAATTTGACAGCTAAAATTCCTAGCGCAAATTAGCACACTTTCTATTTTTCATGAACTCAAATTTTAGAAAGTAGTCATAATTTTAATTTCTCTCTGCCCATTAGAATAAACCAGGCTTGTTTGCTAATGTGCCTTTAAATTACAAACATGTAAAGTAACCTTTGTTATGATGCAAAGTTTGTGGTTAATTTTTAAACGCTCTCAAAACAAGTTCTGAAATATACCACTCAAACTTTTAAGGCGAATCTGAAGTGATCAAGGACCACTGTAAAAAAAACAGTCTTTCATAGCTCTGTTTCACCACCTCATCATCTTAGTTTTTAAAATGATTTTAGTGGAATAAAATAATCAAAAGCAGTGACTTAATTCCTCTGGAACACAACTCAACCTCAAACGCGTGGCTTTTAGCGCTGGTTTCTGGACACGTGCTGTGAGCAGCTCCCCAACCCTCCATCCGTCAAAAGGCCCAGCCAGGTTTTAATCTAAAGGCTGGAGGAGCGAGGGGTGGCCATACATCCGGCCTGGGCCGCTTGGCAGTGGGAGAGGATTGCCACATCTGTTGCAGAAAGCTGGAGAGGCCAGGTGGTGCTGGGAGGCTGATAGCCTAATGCACTCTCTGAAATGGCATCGCTCTTACCCCCTGTGCAACGAGCTGCCACCAGACTGCCTTCCTCCGGACCGCTCTCTCAGAGTCCTGTACACAACCTGACCAGCCCTGCATCTGCTCCCTAGTATACCGCAGTCCATATTGACAAATTTGTCTTTAACAATGATTGCAGCATATGACAAATCGCTTTGCACAGTGAGATCCACCAATTTGTTTCGTTAAGATCTTGCAACACCAAAGATGGAAACGCTGCAATATAAATACAGCTGGATTAAAAAAAAAATTATAAAGGAAGAACAGGAAATGTTGACAGATTGTTACGTTTATATAAATGTTTATACTGTACAGATTTCTATTTCAAATAAATTCAGTTTTTTACTTTCCATTCATCTAAGAATCCTGAATAATTTCTTAAGCAGCGAATCAGCATCTTAAAATGATTTCTGATGGCTCATGTGACTTTTGAACGGTAGTTCAAGTATAAGAAAAATGTGAAACTTTTGTTAAAAATGGTATATGAAAGTTTTTGAAAACCAACTTGAATACAAAAAGTTCATTTCTAAGTTCTTGACACCTTTAAGATGTGTATGATTGTATGGTTAATGTTTTTTAACACTTACCTTTTTCCTTCGAAGCCAGTTCTCACTAACATTTACAGAGCTGAATGCCATGTTGTGACTCCTGATGTTTTTGTGCATTGGCACCCTCTCAACCTTATTTTGGACTTGAGAAAACCTTTAAGTGATGTTGCATGCTGCAAGCAGCGGAAGTCACAGCTTCTGGGCTGTTTAATTGGCATGCTAGCTTTCCGTAGCGACTTTTGCTTGAAGCAATGTTCCTCATCTGTGATCTAATGTGGCAAAGCAAACAATACTGTCAGCTCTGCCTGCTCTCCTCCTGAGGTGTCACATTCTGGCTGCTGTGACCTTGTTTTTCTGCACTCAGCATGGGACTCGATTTTTCCCCTACTGCCCAGGTAGATGTTCGGTAAAGTGCATGGCTTCGTGACCTTAGAGGTGTCATCATTAACCTTCCTGTCTAAATTTAGGCCCTGCTGTCATTCAGAGGTGGCTGAAATTGGCCGACTGAGGGACCTCGTTATGGGACCGCTGTAGCGTTTCACCTGTCCTCTGGGCATTGTCCCCAAAATCTGTAGCGGCGATGAGCCCAGTCTGAACATCACCTTTGCCCCCTGCTACTTTCATAAAGTATCTGAGAAATACATTACTTCCCTCTGACTGGCCAGTGGCTGATGTGGCAGAGCGAAGCGCTGTATATGTTGCATCACATTACAGCAAATGTACCTCGGTCATCTCACCGTGGGACTCTCCCACCCGCTGCCTCCTCTCTGCTAATGGCCATTTGTGTTACATTGGACTTGCTGATCCACTCTGTTTATCAAATGAAACACTCTGTTTATCAAATGAAACACTTGCAGCCTGAGAGTTAAAAAGTGGGTTGGGTTTACTTTAGTATTAAGGTCAGATTTCTCCCTGCCTGCATATTTATATTGTGTCTGTGTCTACAATTTCCTTTGGTCTGCCATTCCAGAATGCCAGCTGATGAAAACTGAACGACCAAAGCCGAACACTTTTATTATTAGATGTCTACAGTGGACTACAGTCATAGAGAGGACCTTCCACGTGGACACACTAGAAGAAAGGTGAGTCTCTAATGTAGAAAACACAGCTATTCAGAGCATCATTATATGCCCATTCCAACAATAATGTACAGTTGGCAACCTTTTTTAATGTTATATAGTTGCAACAAGTAATCAAAACTGATGATTTGGCCACCACCTCTTACAAAAAACTCTACTACTCACTCATTTTAAATTAAAGAATTAATAATGAACATTGAAGAAAACAATATATCCATTAGTAATTGCTTTGCTAATAATGTAGTGATTACATTTATATATTTAGCAGATGCTTTAAGCAGTTCTATCACAGATATATCACAGTGTACAATACCAGGTTTATTAAAAACTAGATTATGATATAAGCAGAGGTGAAATGCAGAAAAGAAGAAGGGGAATCTGTGTGTGTTTGTGTTTTGTGTACCTACTGTACTTACCCAAATTTTGATGACAAATTTGTACTAAGAAGTGAGCTGAACCTGACAAAATGTCCTTTTGCGAACTCCTCATATGTTAAAAAAGAAAAAAAGTATGAAAATAGTTAAGTTATTTTTTATGTAATGCTGTGTGTGTTATGGTTAGGTTAGCGTAGTAAACATGTCTGTGTGTGTACACAGTTTGGTTTAAAGTTGTGGAGTGGTTAAGTGCTTACGGAAGAGGTAGTGAAGCTTAAATAAATGGGTGAATGGATGATGGTTTACTGAACCCATTCCGGTTCTGGAGCCTTAAATCCTTTCTTCAATTTGATGTCTCTGTGATTTTCTTTGGACCGTATCTGTATGTAAAAAGGAAAAGCACAATTCCTCAACAAGTTGTATGATTTGATTTTGTGAATTTACCCTACATATGAGCAATAGTAATAGGGATGCTTGCCTTTAGCAAACACAAATATTAATTTTCCCACTTAAGTTGAACTGTATATTATTTGTAATCTGCATTAGTTTTCAGTTATTCAGATGGCAAATGTTACCCTGGACCAAAAAACAGTCATAAGGGTCAACTGTTCGAAATTGAGATGTATGAATAATCTGAAAGCTGAATAAATAAATTTCCCATTGATGTTTGATTTGTTATGATGGGACAATATTTGGCCGAGATTTGAAAGTCTGGAATCTGAGGGTGCAAAAAAAAATCTAAATATTGAGATAATCACCTTTAAAGTTGTCCAAATGAAGTTCTTAGCAGGGCATATTACTAAGAAACAGTAGAAAAAATATACAAAATATCTTCATGCAACATGATTTCTACTCTAATGATTTTTGTCATAAAAGAAAAATCTATAATTTTGACCCATACAATATATTTTATATTTACCAAATATGGTATTTTTTCTTGATTTGAAGTGCAAGAAACACCATAAATTTTAGGTGGTTTAGGATTTTCTCTTAAAAGTAAACCTATTTTGTTTTAATTTTGATACTGTACCATTTGACTATGATGACTAAATCAGTATTAAACAATATTTTTCAGTGGAGGTCACCCTGACTTGTGGTGTCCCTCAAGGCTCTATTTTGGCCCCTTTTTTGTCCTTTTTATATATGCTTCCTTTAGCCTCTATTTAAAAAAAAGCATGGCTTGTACTATCACTGCTATGCAGATGATACTCAACTTTATTTGCACCTAAAGTATAAAAATGGTGTAGACTCCCTCTGTGCCTATCTTTCCGAAGTCAAAACCTGGATGTCTTAGAATTTTTTTAATCTAAATTAGATTAAAATTGATATTATTGTGTTTGGCTCCTCTGAAGTCCCAAACATGTATCATGTAAATTCTGGTGTTTTATCTTCTTCAGTTAAATCAGGTGTAAAAAAAAACTTGTCTTTTTCGATAGTGCACTTAAACTTGATAGGCAAATAAATTAAGTTGTCAAATCAAGTTTTTACCAGTTAAGAAAGTTGGCTAAAGTGAAGACTTTCCTTTCTTTTAAGCACTTTGAAACTGCAATTCATGTTTTTATTTCTTCTAGAATTGATTATAGTAATTCCCTGTATCTGGGAATAAACAGTTCTTCAATATCTAGATTACAAATGGTCCAAAATGCAGCGGCTTCATCTTTTAACCGGTGTTCATAAATAGAAACATAGTACACCTGTGTTAATATCTTTACATTGGCTTCCAGTACAATTTAGAATTGATTTTAAAGTGCTTTTGCTTGTTTATAAATGTTTAAATGGCCTTGCTCCCCCTTACCTCTCTGACCTGTTGTGTGAATATCATCCCTGAAAGAACTCTTAGGTGTGCCAACCAGAGTTTGTTAACTGTTCCAAAGTCAAAATTAAAATCTAGGGGTGATCAAGCATTTGCCGTAGCTGCACCTAATCTCTGGAACACGTTACCAATCCATATTAGAACTGCATCAACATGACATATTTTTAAAGCAAAGTTAAAAACGTATTTCTTCACTAAAGCTTATGACTTGTGATGGTGTTTGTTGTCTGATGTTTTGCTTGGTTTGTATGCTTTATAAGTATTTTACAATATTGTACAGTACATTGTTCAGCTGTAGTTGTTTGCAGTTGTGCTATATAAATAAATTGAGACTTGATAACTAGCATAACTAGCAGACCTTATAACAGCATTTGACTGAGAGAACATCTATTCACACAAAATATACAAACAGACACTGACTTGTTCATCCTCTTACTCCTAACTTGGTTTTTTATCTATCACAGTGCATTGTAGTCCAATGCACACCCCCCCCCCCCCCATCCCACCACACAGCTCTGAACAGGAGTGGGACACGGTGTACTGGCAGAGGCCCAGAATCTGCGGGCCTACATGTGAGGAGGAGAGATGTGGCGACAGCTGGCTTAATGCCAGACTGTATTCAAAGCCTTTATCTCTCATTAGCAAAAACCGCTCATTATACACCAAACCACTCCACACCCATTCATCCACACGACCTTGAGAGGTTGTGCAGGACACTTTGTAGATGTTACTGCATTAACCCAATGGATCTTGAATTTACTTTGGGATTCCAAATGCACCACATTTGGAATGTTACTTCCACCACAGGTTTTGTTCTGTAGCTTGCACTGAAAAAAGAGCCAGAATGGAAATCCATACATTATGTTGGAAATAATAAATATGTCCATCTCTTATTCTATTTGAGGGTTCCCCACTAACAAATGGCAATGCACAAGAGGGCAAGTTTTCAGACTCTGCCTGGTAGGGTTGGATCAATACCAAAAGATTTGCTTTGGTGGAATACCAGCCACTGTGGTACCTCTGTATCAATATTAAATCTGTACCTTATGCAACAATTGCACAACCTTGGCCAACAGAGGGAAATGAAACTGTTACTGTCCATTAATGCAATGATTCTGTGTAAAGAAAAATACATATACAATATATATTATTTATGTATTATCTAAAATACAAACCTGATTCCAAAAAAGTTGGGACACTGTACTAATTGTGAATAAACATGGTGATGTATGTGATGCAGTGCTGTCTAAGGGACAGAAGATCAAGGGCATCCAGTATGGTTTTCTGGCCCTGACCCTAACGCACAGAGATTGTTCCAGATTCACTGACTCTTTGGATGCTATTATGCACTGTAGATGATGATAACTTCAAACTCTTTGAAATTTTTTTCTGAAAAACTCCTTTCTGTTATTGCGCCACTATTTTTCGACGCAGCATAGGGGGAATTGGTGATCCTCTGCCCATCTTGACTTCTGAGAGACACTACCACTCTGAGAGGCTCTTTTTTTACCCAATCAGGTTGCCAGTTTACCTAATAAGTTGAAAATTGGTCCTCCAGCTGTTCCTTATATGTACACTTAACTTTTCCAGCCTCTTAATGCTACCTGTCCCTGTTTTTTGGAATGTGAGCCAATATTTGGCATGAAATTTCAAAATGTCTCACTTTCAACATTTGATATGTTATCTATATTCTACTGTGAATAAAATATAATTTTATTAAAATTTTAAATTTTTCCATTCCTTTTTTACTCACAATTTGTACAGTGTCCCAACTTTTTTGGAATTGGGTTTGTACTATGACCTTTTTGTTAACGATTCAGTTCATTTTGGATGACACTTAATGCATGCGAATGTAACTGTAAGAAGCAATTGCAACAGCAATATGATTTATTATTACTGTATTTTCCGGACTATAAGTCACACTTTTTTTCATAGTTTGGCTGGTCTTGCGACTTATAGTCAGGTGCGACTTATTTATCAAAATTAATTTGACATGAACCAAGAGAAATTAACTAAGACATGAACCAAGAGAAAACATTACCACTATGAGAGGGCGCTCTATGCTGATCTTTGCTCCTGTAGCCTACACTGAGCAGCATAGAGCGCCCTCTCGTGGCTGTAGATGTTTTCTCTTGGTTCTAAATAAATGTGACTTATAGTCCAGTGCGACTTATGTTTTTTCCTCATCATGGCATATTTTTGGACTGATTTTTGGAACTAGTAGCAAACATTGCATTGAAGAACAAGATTTCTTCATGTTTTTAAAGTAATTATGCCAAAGACTATAGACTACCCAAGACATGTCACTCTTGTATAGTTTTGAATTGGGAAAAATGCAATGCTCATTATGGCAGCTGAATCGCAGGAATTTCTTTGGTGATTTCAAATATGGAATTAATCTTAACCTTAGTGGACAGTTTTGGAGAATTTTAGGTTTCCCCATTCAAAGAGATAGGAGTTGCACTTGCATGCCTGAGTGGCATTTCAAATATGCCTGCCGGGTGACATTTGTCTTAAAAGGACTTTGGTTATGCTCATCAAGGCTGCATTTAAATGATCACAAATACAGTAAATACAGCAGCCATTACTCCAATATTTTTAGTTTAGTCACTTTATTGTCTACAAGTGGAAATTTGTCTTTTACTGAATAAAAAGTATACATTACTTAAAAACAGTGATGTATGTGTGTACAAAATTTATGTACATATCAGTTTTCAAAGATAATTTTTTTTTTGAATTCTTGCAAATTCCTCTAAAACTCTTCTAAAACCATCAGCATGGCCGAACTTCAGTGCTGAATAGTGGCATGTTGTTTAAGCTGGTTACCAAAATGTGATTATTATACAGTATACCACTGTAGTACTGTGCTATACCACACAGTCGTACTCTCAAGTTCTCAGTCCGCTTCTGTGAAATAGTGAGAAATTGTTAGCTTCGCTCAGATGAATCCATCATTATTAAACTAACACATGCTCAAAAACATGAATGCACCACTGATTCCACACAACAGATGTTGTGCTGCACGACAAATGAAAACTCAATGAAGGGAGACACTATTCGCAGAGAGGGGCAGCTTCCCCACTCATATTAGATTATGCTGTCATCTAGTTTACATTTATTAGTGAATCATTTGTTAGTTTGTGTGTCTCAAGTGTTTTTTTGTTTTAACAAACTGCTTTTTTTTAGAAACATGGGCTTTGTGTCTGTTTCCAAAGGGATGAGTGGGCAGAGGCGATCCAAATGGTGGCAGATAAACTCCAAAGACAGGAAGAGGAACGTATACAGTGTAGTCCCACCTCACAGATAGACAACATGGGAGAGGAGGAGATGGACACATCTATCAGCCATCACAAACGCAAGGTGCCTTCAAATACAGATTTTGATGTTTGCTGTAGACTGGGAAGCTGAATGGCAGAAACCAGCAAAACGTTTAAGGAATAGTTCACCTAGAAATGCAAACTGTCTAAAAATTTAATAACCCTCAGGCCATTCTAGATTGCTTATTGGATCAGATTTGGAGAAATTTAGCATTACGGCACTTTGATGGATCCTCTGCAGTGAATGGGTGCCGTCAGAATGAGAGTGCAAACAGTTGATAAAAATCTCAATAATCCACACGTCTCCAGTCCATCAATGATGAACTGTTGCTTCTGGCCAAAATATGACTCCATAATCTGTAATGATGCTTCCACCAGTGAACTGTCAGTAAATTAAATAAAAAAAATACTAAATGTAGCAACTAATAAATCACTTAATTTTTTTCCTCGAGCATTGAAAGCTCAGAATACGCCTACAGCTGCAGCCCTGTAGATTCAGGATATATGAAACAGACTTTATGACTCAGTTGCTCAAAATTAGGAAACTCTCTCGATAATGTCTTGTAAAGCAGTGTATTTCTTGGAGTTTCATCATTTTTAAACAACAAGCTAATGTACAAACTTATCAGTGTGTTGGTGGCAGTGAAGTCTGTAAGCAGCAGGATTACATCCCTGCAGAAGAGATGTGAGATGTGGACGTATTCTGATTGAGTTACATTAACAAAATAGAAATGTAGACCTCTATTATATAATTATATGCATTGCATTTCAGTAAGTCTGACAATTTATTGCTTTTTTCTTTCTTTCTTTCTTTCTTTTTTGCAGACAATGAATGACTTTGACTACTTAAAATTATTGGGAAAAGGCACTTTTGGAAAAGTCATTCTTGTAAGGGAGAAGGCCAGCGGGAAATATTATGCAATGAAAATTTTAAAGAAAGAGGTTATTATAGCAAAGGTAAGAATCATGAGGAATATTTCTGATCTTTTCATTAAGGATAAGGCATTTTGTGCTGTACGTTATTTAGCAAGGTTCGGATAACAGTCATGGTTAATGACAATTCAACAGTTATAAAAGTGTCATTTTAATCCCATGCTTTTTTGAGAAGCTTTGTAATAAAATCCATGTCTTCACTGTGCACATGCACTGTAAGCAAACACGGTTTATCTTGAGAAAACACAATTCATGATCCACCTTCTCTTTCTTCCCGTAGGACGAAGTGGCCCACACGCTTACAGAAAGCAGAGTGCTAAAAAACACGAGACATCCTTTTTTAACTGTGAGTGCACATTTTATAATGAACTATCATTCAGAGTGGATTTCCAGAGACCTTAAAGCTCCTAGTGCTTTTGAATATAGGATTGGCTTTTCCCTGGAGCCTCATTATAATGTAGAGAATAAACTGTAATAAATTAGCGGCCTAAATGTAGCTGTGCATCTGTTGAGAAGTCGCCAGTGAGAGGTAATTTTCTGACACTCCAGATGCTGTTGTATGCCACGCAACATACACAGCAGGTTTAGCAAAACAATTTACCACTGTCAGTCAAGCTGGTGTTCCCTCGTAAACTTCACCTTCCCCTTAAAGTAAGCATCAAGGCCTGTGAGAAAAAGTTAATCTTTTCATTTTCCCTTGAGACAACCACTTCTCTTATCACATACATTTTGATGAGAGTCTCTCACGTTGCGTTTGCTTTAGTTGTGTGGGGTTTTTGCTTTTGTTTTTCCTCTAATGGTGTATCCACCTGCTGTTTCAGTCTTTGAAGTACTCGTTCCAAACAAAAGACCGCCTTTGCTTCGTGATGGAGTATGTCAATGGAGGAGAGGTACGTGTGCGTCTGCATTTGTATTTTATGTCTGTCTTTTCGTCTGTGTTGGCAGACAGTCTATTTCTGTAGTAATGCCATCACTAATATCTGTTTACTCTCTGTGAGGCTGTGCGGAGCTAAAAATGTTAATCTGTTATCAGGGAAAGTTAGGTGCAAGATCATATCTTGTGATGCATCCAGAGTTTAAAGAGACTTTCTCTTATCCTTAAGGAAAAATGTTATTAGTAACAAAATTATCATCCGATATTATTAACAGCCGATAATAATTATATTTTAGTGTCTAATAACCAATTTTTTAAAATGGTCTTTATAAATGATACATTATTACTATTACACCATTTTATGCTAAATGATCTTGCAATCTAAATGTGTAGAAATGTATCATGTTATGCACGTTTGTTTTGCAACCTACTGTAAATGGATAAAAACTAAATTAATATCAAATCAATATCAACATATTTTTATTTATTCCTTTATTTTTATGCATTATATTATTATTTTGCTATCTAAATGGATTAAAAAAATTAAATGTCTATTAAGACAATAGCAACAAATATTTGAACTATGTGTAACTTAAATTTCACTTGAAAATGAATGGCTGTTACATAAAAAGTTGAGGAATTATGCAAACAAGGTATAACGTTTTTACCTGTGAACAGTTTGTTGTTGATTGTAGTAGTGCTTACCAAATGGTGCCATTTAATCGGCTGACTCGATATTAAATAAACCAATCTCGATATTGAATAAACCAATTGCTTATGAATATTGTTTGAAAAATGTCAGTCAAGGTGATATAAATAGTCAAAATGTATTGTAGTGGTGTTGTACGTTTAGTTAAATACTTGTATTTGCTCAGGATGTGCTTGGTAGAAGTTTGACAGCATCACTCTGTTGATATGGCAGAGCGCAGGATTCCATCTTGAGGGGCTTATCAAGTTTTGATAAATGAAATTCCACCACCAACGGTGCTGTTTAATCAGAGAGGCGGCAATCTCGCTCTCATTCCCTCAGCCTGCAATGTCACCTGCTCCCCCTGCCTGGTCCAGCCAGAGCCTCTAACCTCCACACGCTGCTCAGAGCCCATCCGTCTCTCCCCTTTCAGCCTGGCCACATTCACAGCTGCCAGTGCTCTGATGAAGGCACACCTGTCCTCGGCCACCCCGGTCCCCAACACGCCACCCGCTTACCCCCTCCTCCGTTAGCTCTCCCCGGACAGCCATATTCAAACATCCCACAGCAATTAATAGACAGACTCTCCTCATTGGGCTTCTGGGTAATTTCGGTAAGCCGGGTTCAAGTGGAGCTGAGTGCCAGACATTTGACAGAAACCCTTGACATCTGACTCAGGAGGGAAGAGGAAGTGCGGGGCACTCCATAAAAGGTACAGCGAAGATGATTGCAGGGGACAGGAAGCTCCTGCCTCTTTAATGGAGCGTTAGCCCATGAGCACGCAGCGCTGCCTTTAACAAGATTGGTGTATTGATTAAAATGCTGATTTAACAGGCCGCGCTGGCCTGTCTCTGGAAAGCCGGGGATGATGTGCCAGCTGCTGTCTGGGTTCGCTGGGCGTCCTCCGAGGGCCTCGCCATCTATCATCTCAATATGGCGATGTGAGGCAGTTTGTGTTGTGTTAATTTCCTCCAATAAATCAGTAATTATTGCAATCCTGTCCCTGCTGTTTATCCTGCAGCTGTTTTTCCATTTGTCGAGAGAACGGGTGTTCTCCGAGGACCGCACGCGCTTCTACGGTGCCGAGATCGTTTCTGCCCTCAACTACCTGCACTCTGCCAAGATTGTGTACCGGGATCTCAAGGTAAACAGAACAAGGGGACAGAATTCATATATGTAGAGGGAAGGTTTTGTTCTGTCGCGATGCCTTTATCTGAGTTGTATGTCATGGGACGCGGAAAATGTAATTAAAAGCTCTAGAGTTTGGGGCTTTTTTTCTTTGGACTTTGGAAACATCGAACTCTGGCGGCTGTGGATGATGACACAGTGTTTTGCTCGCAGCCTTGGACCAAGCCGGTTGTGGAAGTGCCAAGAAACTTGGACAAACAGCTTAGCCATTAAAATTAAAATGTTAAATTAATGTGGCTTGAAGTTTCTTTTCACTTCCAGGGAATAAATATATCACCCATGTAGTTGTCCACTTTTTTATAATTTTTTAAAAAGATATTATTAACATCATGAATTAAGGATACTAGTACACTTAATGTACAAGTACTTAACCAAGTAGGTACTATTACAAGTGTTTTTTTTTTTGTTTTTTGGGGGGATTTATGTTATTAATCATGAGGTCAACACAAGTAAAAGCCAAAACAGCGTGTGTTCGTTGTATTATTAAGATGATTTAATGAAAAAGGAAGGAAAATACACATTGTGTCAGTCATATATTAATTCAAATTTACTATAAATGAAATAAATCCAATCAATTCAAAGTGCTAATTTGATGCAGATTTGAAAAGAGCTCATTTTTGTGTAAACTAGTAAGTTCTGTGTTTGTCGTTTTCAAAAAGTCAGCAAATCCACACTCTTTTTCTTTTCTGCCTAGTTGGAGAACTTAATGCTTGATAAAGACGGACACATCAAAATCACAGACTTTGGCCTTTGCAAGGAAGGAATCACTGATGCTGCTACCATGAAGACCTTCTGTGGGACGCCAGAGTATCTGGCTCCAGAGGTAAAGAAACCCCTCATGATCGACAAAATCCACGACTATTCCAAAACCTGGATAAACAATGGAGCATATGCAGGAGACCATAAACTAATTTATGATGATAAGTCCTAGTTATGGCTTGAATGATTAAATGGTCCCATTCAAATATTTAGTTTTAGCTGTCATGAGAGTGTTGTGCATGCAAGTTTATAGTAATATTTTGCATATAATAATAATATTGTGATTTAGAGCAAAAAATAAAAAACACTGCTATCATAGCAATAATAATCAAGCTCTGTGTTAGATATTTATATCAGTAATATAAATGCAGCCTGTTAAATCAGAGCACAGATCATGTCTTTTAAATAGCAAAAATAAATATTATACTTTTATTTTCTTTGAACAGTAGTTTGCTGTCCAACCAGAGGTGTACATGGTGACCAGATTGCAGTGGCTAAATCCATATTTATAGACAGGAGGGGGTAGCGGGCGTGAGTGGGAGGGGGTATAGATTCCACTCGAAAAAGTACGGAATACAATTTGGCGCAACATTTTGTTTTGCTCAGCCTGGCCGCTGTGCCAGGAGATGATTTGAGTGTTGGTTATTTTTCACAAGAGTATGTGATTGCACAAAAAAGTACATGCTAAACAGAGGCAGATGGTGGCAGATGGGGAAGGTTGGAAGAAGGTGGCTGGGAAACCTGGATATCTATACTGCCGTACTGGTGTAAAAATAACAGAGCACTGCCTGAGCCAAGTTCTGGAGATGCAAAGTAGAGGGGGATTAGAGAGAGAGAGAGAGAGAGAGAAAAAAAAAAGAAGAAGAAAGAGAGCGAGTGTGAAAAATATTTCGAGGAAAAAAAGATTTGCTTTTAGGGTTACAGAAGTGAAACTGGAATTGTTTCGCATAAATTTAGCCCCCCGGCAAATGTTTTAAGTGTTAATGAGAATGAATTAAGATACATTTACAGAAATACTTCTCTAATAACAGTTCGCTTTCACAAGCTGTATATTATCTGTCATTGAGGTCTCATCTGTCACATCTTTAGCATTTAGGAACTACAGCATTTCTACAGCATGTTTGCAACCAATAAAGCACATTATCACTAGTTTCCTGGTGTGATTTAGAGCACATTAGCTTTTTCTGAATGAGCCTCCAGGATGTTCGTTTGTCAGCATGCAGGTGTGGCTAGTGTTCGTCTTCTTGAAGGATGCAGACAGGTGCTTAGCAGCAGGTAAGCCTGGATACGGCAGTAGGTGTGTGTTTATACTATGTGTGCATATATTTGACTGCACTTTGCACACCCAGGACAAACAGCACAATCCACCCATACGTGCCGCGCACACACATGAACGGTGTCCTCGTCCTCGCTTACGCTCCTGTTTGCTTCCAGAACATACAGTTCTGTCCAGTCCTGGATTTAGACATGCATAAAAACACACATTCTGTCCATGTAATTTGAATACACATTTGCTCACACTTATTAAAGCACCCTTAGCTGTGGTAAAATCACTGTAATGCACATGAACATCTGCAAAAAATACATTTGGTTTGTTTAGCCATTTATTTTTGCTCATCAAAGCTGCATTTTTTGATGAAAATACAGTAAAAAAAATATTGTAGAATAATATTACAATTTAAAATAACGGTTTTCTATTTGAATATATTTTAAAATGTAATTTATTCTAGTGATAGCAAAGCAACATTTTTTTGCTACTGTTACTTTAGTCTTCAGTGTCACATGATCATTCGGAAATCATTCTGTTATGCTGAATTGGTACTTTTTTTTATTATTATCAATGTTGCTACATAATATTAATTGAATGTGTCCTTGAGAAGTGACAATATAAAATACAGATCCCAATCTTGTGAACGTTAGTGTAGTTCAAAGCACACAATGAACCATTCAGAAGATTTTCTCTGACATTTATAAGTGGATAGTCATATACACCCATCTCACTTTATGGAGGTCGTTAGCACTGTGTTCACACATAGACGTTCACATTGTGCTCCCTAATCAGACAGAGTAATGAATGCTGCTGTTGACTTATACAGGTCTGCCCGTTTTTAAAGATCAGAGAGGAGACATCATTATAACACCACCAGCATATGCTTCCCTGGCTCTGTGCCAGCCAGCCTTGTCATTAGTCAGACGTATTAATCACTACTCTCCTCTCTGAAGAGCTCCTCTACATTGCACGCGAACTGCAGCCGCCTTATTTCCGCCACCTAGACTTTAAGAGCCACCGGTAAGGTGTGAAGCATCCTCAGTAATTGGGGCCCGGGACGCTTGCCCAAAAGTATAGCTTTGATCCAACGATATCAGGCTTTTAGGATTGTGCTTCCAGGATCCAAATATATCCTGAGCTGGATCTTTGACCTGATAGACCGGAGAAGAATGAATGTTTAGACGCTTTTATCAGTCTAGCACTGATGGGTCGGAGAGATGGAGCTGGCTCACGCTGTCATGGGTTTGGTGATGAGAAGCTCTACAGTAAGAGTGTGTGAAGGGCTGCCATTACCAGCTACTGATATTCATATATAAGCACTGATGTTCATAACTGCCATTCATTTAGGAACTCATAGCTGTAATGACTCTTATGGAGATGAGATTGATTCAGTGTTAAGTTACACATGAGCAACTTCTTTTGAAATATGTTTACCTAGCTGTTCTTCTGCATCATTCAGAATTGAATTGAGAATGCCTTTTAAACTACCGGTACAATTCAATTCCTGAATTTGATGTGAGGTAGCAAACAGTATTCTTTTTTTATTTTTATTAAAGGGACTATTTTTAACTAGAAAAGAGGCATTTGTCAAGGCAAACTTTGTTTGGAGTTTTGGAGAGAAAGCTTTTGAAAGGTTTATAGGCCTTATGAAGGGGTATAAAGACAGTCGGATGGGTAGATTGCTGGCAGGATGGATGTATGGATGAATAGATAGATGGCTTGGATGGATAAATGAGTGGATTAAATGTAGTAAAATTGCAAGTCATTAAATGCCTCTTTCTGTCACCAAAATTCCAATTCAGCTTCCTGTGGGATGTGTCCGATTCAATTCAAATTCCCACTCATCAACTGAAATTGAGTCAATTCTGCACAACACTGGTGCTGAGACATCCATGTTTTTGAGTTTTTGGAGTGTTTGTCCAAGAATGATTAACAGGTTAACACTTTTTTTAATTATGAGATGTTTTATTTCTGTACCAATTGTCCAGATACACTTTTGGATCCACCTGTGTACCTGCGCTTTGTCATGAATGCTTTCATGCAGAAATGTTTTCAGGTGTGTTTTTGTTTTCAGGTGCTGGAGGACAATGATTACGGCCGTGCGGTGGACTGGTGGGGTCTCGGTGTGGTCATGTATGAGATGATGTGTGGCCGACTGCCTTTCTACAATCAGGACCATGAGAAGCTCTTTGAGCTCATCCTGATGGAGGACATCAAGTTCCCCAGGACCCTCTCTGCTGATGCCAAGTCCCTACTGTCAGGCCTGCTCATCAAAGATCCCAATAAGAGGTACAGTCTGCACAGCCGCAAGTCATAACAATATTGATCTGAATTAACTTTATTCTTTATGCATTTCAACTGGTCTTTCTGTATTTTGCTTCAGTTACAGCACTTATTTAGATAGGAACTAACTAGTGCAAGTTCATAAGTCGTCTTCTGACTAAAAACGTGTGGCTTGCTTTTGTTTTCCTGTCAGACTTGGTGGAGGTCCGGATGATGCTAAGGAAATAATGCGCCATAGTTTCTTTGCTGGAATTGACTGGCAGGATGTCTATGATAAAAAGGTAATTCAGAATTGATGCTGTCCTTATGCATCACTACACATAAAGGTGCTCTCAGTATTTTATTAAATGATGACTGAAAAAAAACGGAGTAAAATTTTATTAAAAGTGCACACAACCAAAATATTTGTAATAGTACATGACAGTGCACTAATAGGTCACTATCACTTGAACAGCCTTCTCAAATAGCACAATGGTTGGCAGAGGAGGTGTGGTTCAGAGGCGTTAGATTGAGCCCTCCAGCTCGCCAGACTATATTCAGTGTCAGATCTGCACAAACAGGTGCTCTGTTTTTTCTTCCTTCCTCAGCTGATACCTCCCTTCAAGCCTCAGGTGTCGTCAGATACAGATACCAGATATTTCGATGAAGAGTTCACAGCTCAGACGATTACAATAACCCCTCCTGAAAAATGTGAGTTTGTCAGATGTTTGTTGTTTATCTCTGCATACATTGACAATTCGGTAATGACACCAAAGCGTATTGAAGAAAACATGTCTGATATTGTGCTGACTTAATTATCTTCTCATTTTTTTGGCACAAATCTCGATCACCTGAAAACTATGGGTGTTACTTTTGAAAGTGAAAGTGATGTGTAGTCAAGTATTGTGTCCCTTACTCGGGATTTGTGCTCTGCATTTAACCCATCCAAGTGCGTAGTGAACACACACACACACACACACTGTGAACACAGCCATTTTTGCTGCGGGTTTGGTGCCTAGCTCAAGGGTCTCACCTCAGTTGTGGTATTGAGGGTGGAAGTACATTCACTCCCACCACCCGTCAGTACCGAGACTCAAAAACCCGCAATCCTTTAAGTTATAAGAGGTAACATGTATCATAGAGGTAAACTACTTTTTCCATCAGCAACACTGACTGTAAAACACATTTATTAAATGATATGATAATGTAAAATGTCTGTCGATATTTAAGATGTGCAGGACCATTTAAGTTTGAAGAAAAGTAACAACCTTGTTTTCACCCTGCAAACGGTTAAGTCTTCCACAGACTCAATATTCAACAGCTTGTTTCCTGTAAATGTGTGGGTGCCAGTTATTTGGCATATTGCAGGCTTTTTGCGACCTGATGGGAAGTGTAAAAGTGGCTCAGATAAAGTTTTCTTCACGGCTAACTGCAGAAAACATTTTATACTCATGAGCCTGTTAAAAAAAAAAGACTTGTATTGTTAGCTTGGCTGCACCTGACCGATTACCGCTGTGCCCCTCTCTGCAGTCGATGAAGATGGGATGGACTGCATGGACAACGAGCGACGGCCACACTTCCCCCAGTTCTCCTACTCCGCCAGCGGGAGAGAGTGAGCGCCACGCAGCCGACACTGCCTCATCCTCATCAAGGTTACCACTGGAACAATTTTGGTCTTCAGCTTCTAACAGCCCTGGCCCTTTCGACCCTCCATCGTCCATCTTGGTTCTTTCATTTGTTTATGTAGACCAAGGGAAACTTCTGATTTAGGGTGATGGGAATTTGCACTTCGATTCGAACCGAGGTTCAGCCCACTCAAACGTCCTCACAGCTCCAGCCCAAAGGTTGTGTCAGGATGAGAGAACTTTTACTGTTTTTGTTAGGACTTTTTTCTTTACTTCTTGTGTTTCTCCATTTTTGAGACGTTGCTCCACATTCCTTATTCAGTGGGAACTAGTAACTAGGTGTTTGACATCCATTTAGTTCAGATAAATACATCCAACTGCATGGCTAGAGATTCACATGGGTTTTTACGATTCCAGGTACATGTAATATAACTACTCAAAACCGCTCCGGTCTCGGCTGCTTCTGTTGTTACTGTTTTTAAAGTTCACCTTCTGTTATATAAAGTCAAAACTGCCATAAACGGTTTACTCAGGCTTCACAGAGGACATCTGTGTTCAGGACTAGCTTTACCCCTCACTGTTCAGTAACTCAGTATTCCTCCGTACAAAGCCCTGTGAACCTGAGCTATGCAGCGCTAAACCCTCACTTAGACTAGCCGCAAGAAAAACTCACTCAGATGTATTCATCCAAGGCTTTATTTCTTACATATCATTCCCTAAAAGATTGTCCCAGTGTTCCATGGAAAAACGTTCCATGTTTGACTAATGTGGAATGTTTTATCCACCGATACACAGCTGTGACGTATAGCTGATGATCAGACTGAATTCCCCCAAAGCCCAAACTGTTTTAAGAACAAGTGTGAAAGCCTTCAACTCAATGCTCAATAGTGTAAGCAGTGGAACAACAAAAAAAACAAAAGCCAGCATTAATGGAAAGAACGACAGGGAACACTTTTTTTGGTTTTATAAGAAAATAAGTCATTAAAAAAAGAAAACATATTTAAGCGAATTTAATTTATTTTTGTCTTTTTGTTTGTTTGTCCTTGCGTTTATTAAGAGTGAAGCTTTCTGAGTCTCCTGTTTTTGAGTGAATTAAATGCACCTAAAAAGGCTTACGAATGTAAATGGGTCACTGCAAAGGCCTTCATTGCTTTTTATGTAGTTTTCCCTTTTCACACCAGTGTAGTGTTGTTCTGTGTTTTATTCCCCCACAGGAGTTTGACTCTCCATCGTGAGCAGTCTGAGTGATGTCGAAATGTGTTGCTTGTCTTTCCACCAATGAAAGGGCTTTAAAAGACCATACTGATTTATTCAGATGGGTTACTGTATGTTAAAGTCTGTAACAGAGCAGGACATGCTTTTAATGAGCTTTTAAGCACGACACTGCACATTCTCATTGTTTCGAGGCAGGACTGTGAACAAGGAATCATTTTACTTGAATGCAGATATCGATACAGTAAGTCAAATACTATTTAGTGCTAATGTGGTTTGCTGCATCTAGTGTCATGTTCACTTTCCTTCTTAAAATACAGTAGTCCACAAATCAAATCCATCCACCACAGACTCATACGCCAATCAGACATTAGCATAAGAAGAGTTATGGTTGCAGACTGGGGATTTACTTGGATGAAGCTTGATAAGAAAGTTGAGTGATGAATGAGTTGAGATGGACAGTGTTCTTTAAATGGCGTCAAATGGGGAAATATCTGGATTATTGAGTAATAATTTGATTTATGCAGTATATTTCCTGATAGTGTTTGGCAATAAAACACATGCTCGTGTGCATGTTGCTGTTGTGTTTAGGGTGTCAGTTTAATTTGGGTAGGAATGGTAAAATCTTTCTTTTATAATTGCCTTGATTCTTTTTGAGGAAATTTGGCTAAGTGCAGCCTAGGTAAGAGGTTGGGGGGAGAATATTCATGTTGAGGTGGGACATTAGTGAAGAGGGAAGTGATACACGAGGATGGAGTGAGTTTGGACGGTGTTTATATGAAATGTGACGTAGAACAAGGTCTGTTAGAGTTGGGGTTTCTTGCATGTTTGTTAAGGACTGGCATGGGTTTGATGGCGGCTGTTTAAGGATGATTCAGAAAGTTTCTGTCCAAATCCCTCAAGCTTTCCGCCAAAATGCCTGCGTTGATTGTGTGCATTGTGAATTGTCCACTGGTGTAATGTGAGATGCCGTAGCATGGTACTGTTGCTCTATTGCCAGATTTGACTGGTTTTAGCTTTCAAACTGTGATGTCCAACCCAATAATGTTTTCTGACAGCACAGCGGTGGTACTGTGGGAAAATTCACTGTTTGTGTCATTCCCTGTCTTCCAACTTAGACGTTTTGCTTTAGATCATTCCTTGTCTTTTCTCCCATTCCTTTTTCTTGTCTTATTTATTTATTGTTTTTGAAAAAAAGTTAAAGAACTACCTATTTTAATTTAATGGGCTTTTTAGACTGCTGACTGTTTTTTTTTTTTCTTTCTTTCTTTTTTTTTTATCAGGTGAATAACTTGAATATTTTTCAATTGTTTGTGTCTTGTTTTACATTTTCTGGTTAGGTAACATTTACAGTTTCAATTTATATGGAATAGGGAGATGGAAGCACTCCTTTTGTATTTGTGTTTTGTTTTGTTTTTTTTGTCACTTCAGATTTGTGATTGTACAGATTGTACTCATTAGGATTAATCATTCATACTGTGATGCTGTTCATCCATTCCATTAACTTTAATATGCACTTGTGAGGGACCAAAGGGTTTTCCTCAAGTCACGGAGTGGCAGAGAACGGTGATGTTCAGTCGAGCCGTATCTTGCATGTGAAAGATTTTTGTTAGTAATACTTTATTTAAACAGCAGAAGGGCCTTTGGCTTTGGCCTAATCAATCATACACTTTTGTAACTCCATATTTGAACACTTGGCTTTGTATCTGCCTGTAGTAGCACTTTCATACCCATTGCTCTTTTTATATAGCTCAGCATCAGAAAAAAAGGTCCCTGCTTATTGGGAAAAAAAAGAATAAAGGAAAATAAAATGAGAGGAAAAAAAGAAGAAAATACTTGAAAGCACAGATTGGCCCCCTCATGACCTCATGCTACTTTACTTTCCTGAGTGATTGTGCTCTGTAATATGTAACGGTGTGGATGCAGATAGACCTGAAATGCTGCCAGGAGACACAGACAGACTAATATTTCCCAAGATTCCCAAATGCTCTAGTGTTGTAGAAAAGTCGAGCTGTACTGTTGTCACACTTTAAGAATTTCAGAGGACCTAAAGTCATTATTCCCTGAATACTGAACTAGTGTGAGGAAGGGACCCATGGAGACGACAGGGCTTCATCCCTTCTAAGCGCACATCCGTGTGCACACTGCTGCTACTGTTTGTACTGTCTACAACAGACTCTCTCTATATTGCGCTCCTGGTAGTGTATTATGTATGAGCATGAACTGTAAAGTATTTATTTAAAAACAAAACAAAAAGACAATTCTAAAAAAAAAAGACAAGAAAAGAAACATTTTATGTCCATGTAGCTTTCGAGTTTGTGACATTTCTTGACCTTGCTAGCTCCGTCATTAGATCCATTTTAAGAACTAGTCATGTGGTTAAGAACTTTACATGAAAGGGATTAACACAGAAAAATATATAAAAGAACTGTATTACCATCCGTCATAAAACAAAGTTTATTTCCTTGAATACAGTCTAGGGGCCCACGCAGATGCGGAAAGCTTATCTGCAAGAAACTGTTTTTGTACACAGTACATCCTAGTATTTTTACACGTAAATGTATATGATAGGGATGCACATTATTTTCCTTCTTACAGACTGCTTAAATAAAGCACTACGTCAATCTGCTGTGGCTCGAGTCGTGTTTCTTTGATTTGCTCCAGAGTCCAGACAAAACATTTATGATTCACCATACATATAGCACCTCAGAATCTATATAGTACTGTATAATAAAATTATAATTGTACATTTATATTTTATAGGATTTTCTCATTTCAACTTTTTTTTTTTATGATGGATATAAATATCCACTTATTTTTCAATGTAGAAGTAAGCCATTTTCTGTGAATGTACAGCCAAAAATAGCTAGAAACAGATGAGCCCGGAAGCCTCGCACATGAAATCTACAAATGGCTCACAAAAAAAAAAAAGGAGAGAGAGAGGGGTTTTTTTTCAGCCACCCTCTTATCTTTGATAAAATTCATACAAAAAGATAAATAACTCAAGGATTTTGGAATATTTTGGAATTTGCATCACAGTCTTGCAATCATGTCCTCATTTCTTCATATGCTTTTTATTTACTATTTATTTAAAATTAGTGATCTATGACTTTTTCATTGTGTAGTTATATGGAATGTGTCACATAATGATTGGTTCTCACTTGATCACATGACCTCATGGACCTCATGTCCGTTCTCTTCTCAACATGCACCTGAGGAGAAAGTGACACAGACGGGACAACCCTAATGCAGACTCCGTAAGAAACCCAGCACCACTATGTTGACAAGTACTGCAAAAACTAATCACTAATCATCTCGACAGAAGAAGAGGAATGCACCAGGCTGTCTCTTCTGTCTCATTCAATGCTTTCACTTATTTCAAACGGCCTAGCATAATTCCTAATTGGCCTTGTATAATGAGCTGTGAGCATGAGCAGGAAGCGGTCAGCATGTGGGTGTTCTTAGACAAACGCTCAGAGGGAGAGTCTAATAACAAAACAACAGCATGGTTGTATTAACAGAGCAGAAAGCGGCGGCGCTTTGCGGAGCATCGCTCCATTTGCAATAATCTCCAACGAATGTCAGCATTCGGCGATTCACTGTCTGTCTGTTGCTGACGAGCCTCTAGCAGCAATCTGGATGAGCATCTGTGGGTGGCTGGTCTAGCGTGATGTGCAGCCATGGCTACCAGCTGCTGTGCTGCTTGTGTGCTCAATCTCTCTCTCTCTCTGTGGATGCAGGTCACAGTTCTCTCCAAAATTCTAAGATTCAGAAGTAATTATATTAAGCATAAATAAAATAAAGCATTTTTCATCACCACTATATCTTTTAGGCATTTGTTTAAATGACAGTTTATTCACATATTCCCCAAACATTCTCATCACCACAGTGCATCCAGATATTTCACTTTTTCATTATTCTGAATGCTGATTACCATTAGACAGTTCTTGTGTTTTGGGCAGATTTTCTCCACTGGCTTTAGGACAGAGTGTGGATAGATGACAAGGAATAAAGCAAAAGTAAGTGCTCAAGATAAGAAACGGAATAGATTTGAACCTGCAACTGCTCAGCACCAAACTAATACAAACCCTGATGGAGGAAGTTTTTTAAGACTTTGGCCATATTTAGTATGAGAATCCAACTCTTTAACTGTGTAAACAAGTCAGGATGCATGAAATGGCATTTTAAGTTCAAGAGCGAGCAGAGGTATGAGTACAGTATATAACAGAGACTGACCTGGACTTACAGGTCGTGCGTGAGCTGCTGGGAACTGGCCTGACAGTGCAGTCTGACAAAACACACACACACACAGAGAGAGAAGGAACTGAGTTATCACTGTACCAGAAAGGTTTGACATAGTTTCATAAATGTTCTCTTGTCCTTGGTGTTTTTTATCACTATGTGAATTTTGGGCTGTTTGTGGTGATGACAGAATTGCTCAGAGACTTCGCAGAAAATCTGTCAACATCTTTTGTCTGTTAAGACATCATTTTCACAAAGTGAACATATAACAGATAACCCCAATCTCAAAATTATCAATTATCTATCAGAATGTCTAAGCTTTTATTCCATATATAGAAAGTAAATAGGAACTGGAGCTATTATTCTTCATAAAGGACCATTAAAGCAGACTCTGCCCCATCTGCCATTGGCAGGCCAATCAGATAGTCCCGCCCCACACTCACACCATTGGTCCAATCAACGTGCCTTTCTGAAAAGCATACAAAGAGATTTTTTTGACAGCAGTCTTTACAAATGGCATGCACTACAGAGGTCTTAGATCATATCTAATAACTTTCAAAATTATTTTAAGTAAGTTTTTGTCTACTGAAAGTGTTTTGGAAGGATTTTTCATCAGCTAAAGAATCTGTATTTTGTTAAACAACAGTAAAATCCACCTTTTCATTCGTCAAAAATTTAATATGGTGCTACCCTCACTTATGTCTTTATAAAATTACATACAATTTTGAATCTTTCTAAATAAGTTGAAAATAGGTTTAGCAATAATGAACAATGATAATCCTGTGCTTCTGTACAAGACTTCAACAGGAGAGTTAAAGCTAATAGTTGAAAATGGTCCTCCAGCTTCTCCTGTTCACTAGAGAGCCTTTTTTTTTAAGCCTTTCTTTTCTCTCTGTGTCTGGTGTGACAGCAGATGTGACTCTGCTTTTGTCATTCACCTCTGATTCCTCAAATCCTGTCTTATTTGGGAGTGTGTGCAGAATAGTTCATCTGCCTGCGCTTGACAGATTGTCCCTGTCCTCAGGCCTCAGTCAAGCGCTGTTGTCTTTTGTCTCCCTCGCCCTCGCCCTCATCCTCTTTCTTTCCTTTCATTTCTCTGCTGGACTTCCTGGTGTGAGCTGGACAGAGCTGATCACAGGGCTGTGGTGGGCATCCTGTCCCATGCTCGGGCCCTGCTGTGTAGGGAGCTGGCTCCTCTGCTGCCGCCCACCTCCAGAGTCTGGCAGCGCTTTGACACTGGCCCTCACCTCCTCTACACACTACTTAGCTCCAAATGTTCTTCTGTATTAGTGCAACCATCCAAACCTTTGTCTACCATTTCTGCCGCTCTTCAGGTCTTTCAGAAAGTACCATTCATCTGCTGTTGTTTTCCAAAATGTGAAATAAAAAATAAAAAGTAGAATAAGAGAAACTTGAGAAGTGAGAGCTGCAAGAACATATCCATTATTTGTAAACCCGCTTAAGATCTGTTAATGTTTCATCTACTTTTTTTTTGAAACAAAGTTTATTTTTCTTCTCACATACATTTATTTAGATTTTTTTTACTTTATTGCTTAAGGCTGCTTCAGTATTAGTAAAAAACGATCATTAATATGCAGAAATACAGACTCTAATCACTCAAAGTGTAAACTGTGTGGAGCCATACTATACGGTATGACTTATGAGTTATTGTATAAGACATATGAGTTTTAAACTGTATCGCAGTTTACTAAAAAATATTAAGCAACAACTGTTTTCAACACAGATCATAAGATGAAGGATTAGAATCAGAATGATTTATTAGAGTGATTTCTGAAGGACTACGAGACACTGAAGCCTGAAGTTATGGCTGCTGAAATAAATTAGACTTTAAAATATATTTAAAAAGATAACAGTATTTGTTTTACATATTTTGATCGAATGAATGCAGCTGTGTAGAGCATAAGAGACTTAAAAAAAATAAAAATAAAAAATAAAAATAGAAATCCAACTCCAAACTGGTTATTAAACGTATACTAACAATATTGTATTGTATGAGTATTTTTCAACATATTGTCGGGATTAATCAAGAGCTAATGGAATGATTATGAACTAATGGATGACTTTTCATTATTCAGCTAAATCTAATGATAAGACTGACATAATGTCATCTATTCCAATTCATTGCAATGTTTTCTGTTTCTGCTGAGAGTGTGCTTATGTTGAATGAGCCCGTCCCGTCCAGTAGAATCAGCTCTGTGGCAGACAGTATAATGTCAGGCATCCTGAGCACTTAAAGCAGGTTGTGTAATTCCCTCACCTCACACACAAGCCATCTGCAGCACCTTTGCACCTCTGGAGACAGAAATGCTGCATTAACCTATTACACAATCACACCGCCCTTAATCAGCAAATGTCAAACAGCCCCCAAATTTATCTGCTCTACAGCCACTCAGGGACTCAAATCCATCCAATGTGCACGACCCGTGCCCTTGTTCAGGACTGTGTTTGTTTGCGTTTGACTCCCATAAACCATCCCAACGAAAAAAAAGAGAGATAGAGAGAGAGAGAGAGAGAAAACTCTGAAGCTGGACTCACAATGGGAGTCTGATTAAATTAGAAGGCTGTCCAGCAGCTAAGGCTGCAAATCCAATAACCTCCCTCCATTTACTGGCACGCAACTTAATTAGGTTTTTAATACAGCTTAGTGCATGGAGCTGGGCTGAGCTGGCCCGGCCTGGACACTGCTGCCTCTGCCCGCTATACGAGAGAGCTGGAGAGTGGAACTACCCCGCTGACCCTGGAGAAAGGACACCATCTGCTGGCTCCCAGGCTAACTGAAGCCAGCGCAACACAGACACGGCAGAAATGAGCACTCCGGTAACTGTATTGACCATTTACATATTTAGAAAACACAAAAAAATGGCAATTAGAGAATACTCTGCTTTAGTTTTAGCAATTATCACACATTAAACAGATTTACTGGGGGAAAAGTTACAAATCATATACAGTACATTGAAACCTTATAAACAGTGCTGCAAATTAAACAGCAAGAATGTGCTTTTAAATAGTTCTAAAATTTCCCAAATTTCATGTGGTTCTCAAACTGATCAATCTGAGGAACACTGGTGGTCCATAAAGGATGTGCTCAATTGGTCTGCGAGATGAAAAACGACACTATTATTGAAAAAAAAAAGATGTTGGTGTTTTTATTTTTTTTGAAAAATAAAACGTTAAAACAATAATATTGTGAAATAATATTAAAAGTATTTTTTTAAAGCTTGTATTTAAATAGAGTTTAAGAATTAATTTATTTCTGTGACGTCAAAGCTGAATTTTCAGCTTCAGTGTCACATGATCCTTCAGAAATCACTCTCATGTGCTGATGTATTGCTTAAGAACAGATTTTTTTTTTTTTTTTTTTGCTCATTTGCTATTTTCATCAATGTAATTGAAGGGTTCTTAGATTAACAGAAAGTTAAAAAAGATCAGCATTTATTTGAAAAATATAAATCTTTTGTAACATTATAAATGTCTTCAATGCATCCATGCTGAATAAAACTATTAATTTTCTTCAAAAACATTTACAAAATATATTGAATGAGGGCACATTTATGTTACCTGCATGTGTTAACATTTATTGTATTATTATGATATGGAAACCAAAACAACAGTTGAATTATGGATTGGCAGATCAATAATAATAAAAAAAAAGATTTCCTCAAACACTGCTTTAAGAAGTATTCTGGTGAATATATTTTATCTTTACTCTACTTAAACTTTTGCTCTACAGGTGAAATTTTAATTCATTTCTGTGGTCATCAAAAATATGCCTCTGATGCCCGAAAAAAAAAAAAAAAAAAAGCTTTGCTTACACTTTTTGTAAAAAAAAACATTATATATATATATATATATATATATATATATATATATATATATATATATATATATATATATATATATATATATATATATATATATATGTGTGTGTGTGTGTGTAAAACCAGTTTTTGTGAGTTGGTGTAATGAGCGGTAAGAGCGTGAGTGGCCTGCAGTGCTGCCTGCTGTACAGTGAGTCTTGATGCTGATGGACTGGACTGAAGTTCCTCTGCTCATGTGGCTGCTGTGGCCTCAGGGTATGTGATTTTTCTGAGCGAGGTTCAGTGCTTAGCATCTGTTTAGCGTTGGCAAAATGAACTGGCAAGAAGCAGTGAATACACTCTAATCTCTTGCGAAAAGACAGAAAAAAAACATACAAAGTGAAATTTACAGAGTGAAAAAAATTTCATTAATTTACATTACATGAATATAACATTTAGGAAAAGCCCTGGCAATTATTTGTTCTGCAAATCACTTTACAGTGTTTCTGCAGGATTATAAACTCTAATTTAAGACTTTTTAAGACCGGCACAAATAAAATTAATGTTATATGAGTGGGGTAGGGCAATGTCTATAGTACCATATTTGTACGAACTGTAAAATAACTGTAAAAAGCATAATTTACAGTTCAGATACAAATTTTCACAAAAGCAAAAAGTGTTATAAAATAATAAACTTTACATTTCAGCCTTTAAAGTCAAAAGTATTAATTAATTGAAACAATTATTATCAATGAATTATTACATTAATCAAATAACATAAATTAGGGGTGTGCGATAAAGACAAAAAAATATCTAGATAATTTTCTGTGATTTTATCGATGACGATAATTAGACAATATTTTGCTGAGGACTTCCGTGGACAGCTGACTCCTGAATTTTTTGATATTCTTCATATTCTGTGTGTTCAGTTCACAGCAAAAATATCAATTAACCACTTCCAACAAGTTTTATGGGCATTTTTACCTTAAGGACATTTTTTTCTAGAAGTCAGAATCAGTATTGGAGAAATAGAGCAAAAACAGTAAATATGGTGTCTACAACATAAGTCTTTTAATATTAAATAGTTTATTAAACTGTCGTATAAATTTGATATCACATTTGTAATCATTTGGAGATAAAACGGCACTCCTCGTGCAATTTTAACTATATGAAATGATATAAATATATAAATTGTCTTCCCTATATCTTGAATTATGCAATGACTCTAAATGCATTTTAATAGACTGATTAAAGCAGTGAAAGTACGCACTTTAAATGTGTGAACGCGCACTAGTCTAACCTACTTGACTTCATCACGTAATGTATGCGCGCACTCAGTGTGTTTTGTGTTTGCTTTTCGCAATATAATATCAAATCAAACATTGCCAAAACAACCATTTACGATATTATCACACACCCTTATTTTTAGATTTTTATAATGCGTTCTCTTCTTATCAATCCACCAGTTAACCTTTTTAGTTAACAAGTTTTTGCATTGGTCTGAGCTCTGAACAAAACAAGTTTTATTGAAAATGCAAATTTATTCTCTGCCAGCAGGTGGAGCGTTTGGTAGAAATATACCTGTTTCCCCGGTAACAGCAGAACACAAAGCAGCAGCGCTGGACTCTGAACGTGCAGCTCTCGTGTTTATTCAATGACATCAGAGCCTTTATGAAGTTTAATCGACACAGTCAGCCATATCGCAATCCTGGGCTTTCTGTCCCCAAATTTAAGACCTCTTGATATCATAATTAAGACTTTCTTGTACAGTTGAAGGCTTTTTAAGGACTTAAACTTGATACAACTAAATTTAAGACCCCGCGGAAACCCAAAACTAAATTATTTGAATTTTATGTGTTAAACAGTACAGCTATACACAAATAAAACCATTAATCTCCTTTAGGATCTTCCAATGAGAACACGGCTCAGAAAAACGGCAACATTAGCAGTTACTTAGCACACAGCATATCAGAACAAATGAGGCAGGTTTAGTTCCTTCAATGCACAAACAAACCAACAGAAGAAGATCTCAACAAATGGGAAGACAAATCACTAAATCCGGTGAATTTACGAGGCTCCCGTCAGCAGCATGCTGCAGATAGTGGCGGGAATGGGTATGTGAGGCTTGGAGGAAGGATAAGCGGTAAAGAATATACCCAATCTGTCTTGGCTTGCCTAGTTAAAACAGGCCTGCCAGCGGCAGCAAGGACACAGTCCCTCACTCCTCCCTAAACCCTCCTGCTCTGTCAGGACCAGACACAGCTCGACTGACCGCAGGCCGCGGATCTCACAGCCTTTACCTGTTACACTAGACAATCTCTGTTGTTGAACAGGATCTCTGCTTCATCTATCTGTAGTTTTGTTATTTACAGGACTGCGTTTGGACCACATGTAGACAGGGTGCTCATTTAAAATATAAATGTTACCCACACATATGATTAATCAGATTTAAGAGCCTGAATTCCAACCTGAATTTGGTTTTTGAGCTATACAAAAATGGCAATCCCATTTAAAAAGAAATGTTAGTTGGCTATGAAAATCCCCTTTTCATCGGACTTATTGGGCTTGTGCAGTTTAAGACTGGGTTACAGAGACAGCGGTGCATGTGGCCAGTCAAAAAATGGACAGATCTTTTGACCCTCCCTATTAAAAGCAATAATTACCTATTTATGAGCCTCCTTATCCATATCCAAATAGGCGACCCAAAATGTCTGCATGCTTACAATACAATGCTTAATCTATTAAACAGTGGCATAATCTAATGACCACCAATACTGGAAACCCTGCAAAGGAGCCCTTTAATCTTAAAGATATAACAGTTATGAATATTAGCCTAGGAGACGGTTTGAGTTTAGTAAGCCGTATTTGTATTTTGTTCATTTATTTTGTTTTATTAATAATACTACTATTAATCATTTATATAACAATAGAAAAAAAGGATAAAATAGCAAAATAGATTAAAAAAAAAAGATAAAAATGATCTTCAGTATGACACTGAATAACAAATAAAAAAACTGAATTACATTATAATAAATCAATTTAAAATAAATGAATGCAATAATTATAAAGAAATACTAAAATACAATACTGCAACTTTGTTTGTCCTTAGAAACATTACACAATGTAACCAAAAAGCCAGAGTAAACCTTTGATCTACTTGACTACATGCTACGACAAGAATCTGCTCTTAAATGATACAAACATTTACATTAGGCTACACAACATATGTGATGTTGGATCCCTATAAAGTTTGTTACCAGCATCAGCTTTTACAGCGGAAACTCCACACAGAGCCTGTGAAAGGAGCTAAGTGAGCACTATTTGATGTAATAAATGAGGTCTTAGCACTGGATGGAGAGCGCTAGGATGCACCACATAGCGTTTTACAGTTTTCATGCCTCGGGATGTGCCCAGCACCCACGTAAGCAGGAGCAGTAGAGCCACCGCTCCACAAGGCTCTGTCAGCAGGCTACGGAGCTGTTGCCCCCGGCAGTGTGGGCCAGCTGGTCCACCAAGGGTAGAGCAAAGAGGGAAATTAGGGTGGAGAGGCTCCCTGCTGCCCCCTAGCTGCATAATGAAGAGTAGGAGTGTGTGTGATGCAACGCCACAACTTGGTTCTTGTTAAGAGAAGAAAAATGTTTCTTGTTAAGAGCCACCTGGTTTTTGAAAAAGGAAAATAATTAAAAATTAACCGTAAAGAATCATTCGCTTAGTGCATAGTAATGTGTTGTAGGGTTGAAGGAAAAGTCTATAAAACTTAATGTCAACTGCCAGGGCATTATATATATTTTTTATATATTCTTACAGAGTATCAGTCTAGGATTAGTTTGAAGTTCTTTGTACACTATTAATCATAAGTTTGGGGTCAGTACGATTTGTATTTATTTATTTATTTTTAAAGAAAATAATACTTTTATTCAGCAAGGAGGCATTCAATTGATCAGTTAAGACATTTATAATGTTTCAATAAATTAACAAGAATCCTGAACAAAAATTATCACATTTTCCAAAAATATTAAGTAGCATAACTGTTTTCAATATTGTTATTGATAAGAAATGTTTCTTGAGCATCAAATCAGCATATTAAAATGATTTCTGAAGGACCATGTCAGATTGAAGCCTGGAATACAATTCAGCTTTGCCATCAAAGGAACAAATTACTTTTTAAAATATATTAAAACAGAAAACAGTTATTATACATATATAATATTTCACATATATCAAATAAATGAGCATAGAGACTTATTTTAATGCTAGTGTATGATGATTATGATCAGCAAAGTAAAAGAGAGATTAAATAATATCCTGATATACTTCATGCATTTGATCCAAATCACCAAACTCTGACACTAATCAAAACCAAACAAAATGTTAACTAGACTTTTATATTTTCTTTTAAACACTTCTGAGACAGGATTTCTCTTCAGCTGCATTGACATCTTTCTCTCTTCTGACTTTTCTTCTGAAGTTCAGATTTAATAGTTGTAATATGTCATGGTTACCTACCCACTATCAAATAATGACACTTGAAGGACAATTATTATATTTGATTTGAAGAAGAGAAGTCCAAATAACTGACCTATTTTCAAAAGCTTTTATTCTAAGGAGACGGAGTTTAAAATACTGTACTGTACATCTGACCCAGAAAAGACAATGATCAGCATAAGGATGCTAAAGAAACAGTGACAAGCATCATCCACATCACGCATGCCCATCTTCACTCCATGCCAACTTCATTTGCAAGTGAAAAGTTTACTAAGCTTGCTTGCTTTTGGGAAAAGTGGCATGCCTTTTTTCTCACACACACACACAGAGAGTATTAAATGCATGAATGTGTGTGTAAGTGAAGGATGGGGTGTGTAGAGGGGGTGGGTGGCAGGGAACCAGATGAAGCAGCCCTCGCCCGAGGCCCAGCCGTCTCCCCGGCAGCAGCGCGGCTGTTCTCGGCCCGGCGCAGGCGGACATTTGTTCCAATGCATCTCCTCCAGCCCTTTCAGCAGCGCTCCAGCTACCGCTACACATGGCTCTCCATCCACGCTCCCCTCCACACGCCACTATCATCTTTCTTTATGCTGCCATATGGCTGACAGAAGCCTGTAGATTTAGGCACACATCTGCGTATACGCTACGACACTGCTTTAAGGAACAGGAGCGTGTTTGCTTCTGTGTGTGTTGGTGAGAGGGAGTGATAATTGGTAAAGATGCTCATTGGCAGATGTGTGTTTGTGGGGCTGAGCGGAGAGGAGAGAACGTTTGAGGAGCTTGTGTGAGCGGGGACTCAGAGCAGGTGAAATTTTGGACAAATAATCAGATATCAAGCAGGGTTCTGTTTCTAGGCAGCCCAAAATGAGTCTTTATCAGGGTACTGTAGCTGACAAACACCATTTTTTATTCGACATCAAGACTTTGATTTGACTGTACAAGTGGATATTTTAGGTACTTCATTAATCACCTTCAAATAAAAATAATTATCTTTACTAGTTCTACATGGTTCTGTAGTGTGACATTAATTTTATAAAGCACAAAAGCATGTCTCTTAAGGGCATAAAAACAGCATTAATGAGAATGAGCAAAGTTATCATTTAGATGGAGTATAGTATGCCATTCCTCTTGTAATTTTCCTAAAAGGTTTTTCTTGTTAAACACCCATTAATGCTTTCTGAAATTCATTTTGACGGGTTGTGCATTATTTTATGCTTTTTCTATTCAGTCCTCCCAAAACGAAATTAACAATGAAACTCTATGACTTGTACAAAAGCTGTCAAGTAATTTGTGAACAGTGGATGAATACTGAAAAAAAAACTATTTTGATTCAGACTAATTAGGTAATGAATCATCCAGACTGATCTGTGAACCAGTCTGACTGATTCATTGAAAAGATTCAAAATGATTTGATCCCATACTGGACATTATGGCTGTTTTACTCTATATAAAAGCAGATTCTGGCTGATGTTTTTTATCTCTGCAAAACTAGAAAAATGTGTATCTATTATAGAACATAATAAACTTAGAAATAGCAGGATTTTTCTGATAAATAATGATATTTATCAGAAAAATCCTGCTATTTCTAAGTTTTCCCATGTACACCCCCAAATACATCAGCTTACAAAGCAATGACAGTTATGCATTAATGAGAAATTATGTTACTAAGAAATGATAATACATGTTGCAGTCTATATGAATAATAATAACATTAATTCTATATTTAATACTGGAGACGTACCAGAGATCTTAAGCGCATTCATTAAATTAAAGTTAGTCTATAGTTTTGACATAATTGAATGTGTCTGGTACTAATAGTAAAAAAAAAATCTATCCTTATTTCAAGTAATTAATTTTTACATTTGAAATGACAAGAACGTCATATTTATGATTTCATATCATACAGTCAAAACTAAAAATATACATATTTTTGTTCATTGACCTTAAAGAGTCTCTGCCACTACATTAATGAGACAATATGAAATCAGGCAGAAATATTAAAAAAAAATATGAAATAATAAAAAAACACTGATTACTCCATCCCAAAGTGGCTTTTACCACGCTAACATCAACCCTCTTACACAGCACTAAAGCGATGCCCAGAATGCATTTACAAAATAAAAATAGGATTGACACACATATGTATTATTGATGTTCTCTATAAAGCCGAAGCTATTACGCACAATCGTTGGCCAACACTCCGAGCCTTTCATATATCACTGGCCCTAATCTCTAGGCAGAAAATATGCGAATACCACGTGGAAAATAAATAAATAACTTGCAGGAGTGAAACATTGTGTGCTGAAAACCCCTGTGTTGCTTGGCGTTGGCTCGAATGGTAAAAATAAATCAAGCTGATTTTCCAAATGTTTCATGCGTGCCACGCTGTTGCAGCTCTTCGCAGCACAGATTGCGCGCCCGTTCAAGAATATCTGAGGTGGGGCCCCGCTTATTTGCATGTACGCCGGAGCCATTTGCACCATCTTATTAACACGTACACCTTAACCCATGGGCGATGGGGTGAAGTGCCCTACAGAGCAGAGACACCCGGGGCACTGAAGACCCGGGAGCAACCAGACCTCTCAGTCTCTTACTCAGAGGGTAGAGCTGAAGTTTGGCTCTCACACCTTCTGTCTTACATACCAACAGTAGAAGAGAAATGTGTGTGTCAGCATCACAATAAACAAAGCATGTAGACAGCGAGAGAGAGGAACGGTGCAATGCAGTTAACTCTCACAAATTGATTTTTCTCTATTTTGGCCAGCACATGAAATTTGCCTTCATGCACACTGAAGCTTTTGCTTTGTGTTGAAGAATAGCTAGAACATATTAAATGATTTCTGAATAGTTCATAAAAAGCACAACGAAAATGATTTCATCGCAAAAATCATCTCCAGCGTATACATAAGTCAAATAAAAAAGCTGTGATTATGTTTTCTCTATGGTAAACGGAACTATAAATATTTCACACATACAGTATAGATTCTCTCTAATCGCTCCATCTCACCTCTGAGCTCGGTCTGCAAGCTCTTGTGAGAAATGTTGCGTAATTGTAAAGGTGACGAACCATTTTAACAGCTCCAGTTATGTGAGGAAAGCTCACTTACATGCCCACACTGCACAACTATCTAAAAAAACATCCTTTTCATTATGGGGAAACGTAACTTTTCTTTGTATCTGCTTCTCTTTGGTTCAAGGAGGTGGATATTCACTAATATGTTAGGTTGTGGAGGAAACAGAAGGATGTTGTGCGCCCAGCAGAAGCTCAGTTCAGGCTGGAGGTACTGTGGATACACCCACACTCACTCACTCGCCCACATGCTGGCTCGGGCGGTGTGCCAGACGCCCCTCAACCCTACAGTCAGTGGCCACATGTGCCCCTGCCTGAAACACACACACACACACACACACACACACACACACACACACACACATGGTCTGAAGTGGTATGAGCGCAATGCTCACATCTATCAGATATATAAAAAAACAGTATCTGATTCCAAGTATTATTTTAGACATACTGAGAGGTTACAAAGCTGCAGGATGTAAATCCAATCAGTGGCTTCTTGAATTGATAACCATTCTGACTAAATGTAATTCCATAAGAACAGAGTACACTACTGTTCAAAAGGTCTGTAAGGTGTTGTTGTTTTTTTGGGTTGAAAAAAAGTAATACCTTTTTTTCAAAGAAGATATAATACATGAATCAAAAGTGACAGTAAAAACAACATTTTATTTCAAATGTTTTTTTTCTTCTATTCAGCAAATAATCCTGACAATAATTGATGATGATAATGGGAAATGTTTCTTGAGCAGCAAATCATCATATTAGAATGATTTCTGGTGGATCATGTCATGTGACATTAAAGACTGGATTGATGCTGAAAATTAAGCTTTGCCATCACAGGAATAAATGACATATGGATATATATATACAACATAAAACTCATTTTGAAATTGTAATAATATCTCACAATATTACAGTTTTTACTGTATTTTTTTTATCAAATAAATGTAGCCTTTGTGAGGATAAGGGAATTTTTTCAAAAAAATTTAAAAATCTTACAAACCCCAAAGTTTTTAACAGTAGTGTATTTCAACTGGTTCCATTAATTATTTGTATATTTATTAATTTACCTTATAGTTTGACATTCTTTCCAAGCCTGAATCTTTTCAAGATTCTTTAAGGATGTCAGTCTGCAAGAACCGGATTTGTTGGGTGTGTCCAACTAAAATATGTTTTTTTGTTTGTTTTTTTCCCCCATGAAATTTGATTTTTACAGACCTTAACACACAGATCGGATTTCACCACATGCAAAATGATCAGTCCAAATTGGATTTGTTCAATGTGATCAAATCCTGAATTCTACAGATGTATTTTAAAACACTTTAATTTTCAATCTTAACTGAAAACCTGTGAATCATGGGAGAAATTGACTCACTGTCACCCAAGAGATTTGCACCCCTAATTGTGGCCGGCTTTAGCTGTAGTCCCTCATGCAAATGTAGTGATGTCATGGTGTGATACACTAAACAAGCTCCTATAAGGACTGTTCATGTGATGCAGGTGTGTGTACCTCTGCCTCGTGCGCTGGTGCATCCTCTCATGTTGCACACACTGCTCTTCAATCTCTTCACAACGACCTCACAGTTTCTCAGCGCTCTCCTGCAGGTGCTCTTCCTCCAGAGACAACTGCTCAATCTCCACTCTACGAACACATACTTGTGTTTTATAATCCACATTTCCATACTGTTAAATAAAGATGCTTTACCTCTAATAATGCTTGGTCTGATATTAGGTCATTCAGACCACAAATATACCATGCAGTTTAAATGATGGGTCACAGGCAGATTTGAACTTGCATTAACCACTATGCCATGGCCCCAACACTAGTTATTTAGGCAGAGAAGAATGTGTGGATCTTTCCTTAACAAGACTACACTCTCATTGCACCAGAAACACCGGAGCACTCTGCCATCAGGTACAGCCCTGCCAAGTCAACTTCATCAGTAGAGTAAACACCCTGCTCTCCAAAGTTAAAGAGCCAACACGGAAAAATCTTTGATTTAATGTGTAAACATGCTTAATGTGCTGACATTGTAATGGGTTATGTTTGATTAAATTGGTACAAGTATTTAAATCCACCACAACAACTTGCTTTAATATGCTGCATCAGACACGTGAGAAACCTTCATACAAGTCTTATGCAGAATGAATAGGATTCAGATTTTCGCTAATGAACCTTGTCGCCAGCGTGCTGCGTGCTCATCTGCCTATAGGTTTAAAACACTGCACTGAACAGAAGGCCACACTGTCACCGGATATAAAACAACAAGGCAAGGAGATCAGCAGATGAGAATAAATCAAGTGTGTGAGTCTAAACACCATTCCTGTGAGCTCATGAATGTTTGCATGACCCTACATTTCTGTCTCAAGTTAATCATTGCTTTTTACTAAAAAAAAAAAAAAAAAAAAATCAACAATTAAAATAATTGTTAAATGTGAATGTAAAAAATTCAAAACTGTAATTTAATTACATTTGAATCACTAAACTAAAATAATTTTTTAACATGTTGTATTTAAAAAAGGCTTTTACAAACCTGCCCGCATTAATCATGTAAATTCTACTAGATAGCAATAAAGCTAGTTTTAATTTAGTAAATTATTATCATGTACCTGAACTTATTATTTTTATCATAAACATTTTAAATTATATTTACTATAAATTTATAAAAGAAAGTGCATATTGTAGGTGGTGTGACCAGTATTGAGTACATGTACAGTAAATTCTTTCCAGAAGACCAACAATTCACTAAAAATGTTTATTATTTTATTTTATTGGTCTTATTAATTATTCTAATTTGTTGAGAACTTGAGATGTGGGTTTTTGTTAAACGTGGGCCAAAATCATGACAATTAAAATAACCAAAGACTTAAACTACTTCAGTCTGTGTGCACTGAATTTATATAATACACGTGTTTCACAATTTGAGTTGAAATACTGAAATAAATGAACTTTTCCATGACATTCAAATTTATTGAGATGCAGCTGTATATGCAATAATGTTCTGTTACAAAATATTCTTGCAAAATCAACCCTTACAGTAGACAACGTGGACATTATCCCTTATGTATTTTATCAAATATCCCTGTTTATTTTAATCTTTTATGTTGATTTCATTCACCTTATGCAAATACTGTATAGCTTTCCTCACCTTTTGTGCTTCTTTGCGGTTGACTTGAATAGTACTGTGCCATGACATGAATTTTTAAAGATACAAATATTCTGTCCCAGTTAATCTAAAGTAATAAAAACTGCATGTTAGTGAAGTATGAGAATTGTTGTAGTAAAACATGTCACAGTGAGACAAACTTCCTGGCATTCATCCCAACCCCATGTTCATCTTCTTATCTATCGACACTAAAAATGCAGTAAATAGAGTATAGTCAGTAATACGTTGAGATGATTCACCGCATCTATCTTCCTCAGAGGTCTTCTTGAGTTCAGCGTGCTGGTGGAAGGGGGAGGGCGAGCAGCAGTGGCCTGTACCTTCCCAAGCTGGACCGACTGACCATGGCAGATTGCAAGCTGCGATGTGAGTAATGCGCTTTACACTGTTTTAACAGCTGACTACCCCAGAGGCCTGAGGTGAGAGGCACATGTGATGGGCAGAGAGCAAAGTCTGCACGGAGGACAGGCGGCGTGTGCCAGGGTACAGTGACAGCTCCCTTACTGGGGCACAGACTAGAGCAGTATGGCACGGAAAGGATGCCACGCTCTGGATAACACACCACGAGTGGATCTGCGCTGAATGTCGGACTCCGCGAAGATACACAATTCACAAAGCATCAACAAGATCAAACAGTTGAGGAGATGATGTCAAGCAATCTGCATTTCAAATATGGAAACTCATTTTCACTGATCTCACTGCAAGGAATAGCACAGTTACAGTGAACACTATGTTTAGTTCAGCTCTAGTTATGCTAGACGTCAGAGCCATGGCCAAAGAAGCGCTGATTTTTGAAACAGCACATATTCGTCTCGAAACAGCCAGGGTTCCAACATCTTTTAACCAATGAATTTCTACTTATTTACTAATTTGTGATGACTACTTCATTTGTCAGTGAACTTTGTCAGTCATGTTTCACAAATATAAATTTATATTTGGTTAAACATTTAACAGCGGAGAAAAAAAAAAAAAAAGTAAATTTGTCCCTTAGCCATAGTAACCGTGAACACAAGTGTACATGTAGGTCTAGTACCTGGCATGAACTTAACTGGGTTAAGGGGGGGGGGGGGGGGGGGGTTTGGCTGGGGGGTCGGGGATCAAGGGGGTTGAATTTGTAATGAAAATATGAAAAAGGTATACAAGATCTGAAAGTGCTTCGTACCTGCTGCTCCGGGCCAGTTCCTCCAGCGTTGCCCCGAGCACCTGACACTTCAGTTTTCCGATCAGGCTGATCTGAGCACTCAGAAGAGCATCTGTTTCTCTGACTGTGAACAGGTAAAGTATTAACTCATTAACACAGCAAACACACATTCAGTATTTTTAAGATACATATTGGGCTATTCTGTAAAAAGAAAGAGCGAAGGAGAAGCAGACAGACTGCAAGAATGCAGTAGCTAGGTGGATTGTAATGCTAATTAAATTTAGTTTTCATTAAGTTCAAAAAGTTCAGAAGCTGTTGAAAATTTACCAAAAGATTCCTACTGCGTTTCTGCTCTTTGAAACTAGCTGGGCATGTGCAGGCCACAGAGAAAACACCACACACAAACAGGATAAAGAAACAAACTGGACTCTAAACAAACAGAGCAGAGTTTAAAATGTGGTCTCATCTAGAGGCGATTCTGTCTTTACTACTAAAATCAATCCATTTGGAGTTAAAGAGACAGGGATGGGGGGACAAAAATAATTAGCTATCGAGAGTGGCCATTATATGCTTAGAGAGGGAAGTGGTCTGTGATATTAAAGGACTAATTCCATAAGCCCAGAGAGCTTCCTGCTGAGCCTCTGATGCCATTTCTCTTTAGACAACATGTGTGCCGTGCAGTCGCGCCAGAAAGAAGCTCTTTGTTTTCTCTACGCTTTGTTCTGGCGATCAGCATGACTCAAGTTTCTGGAAACACAGGTAAATAATCTAAACTCGCCCATCCAGATGGTGCAACAGATGTGAGAGCAGCACTCTGAAATCAGCAGACAGTGGGCAGTGCTGCTCATCTCCCCCTATTTTTAAACGCTAACTAATATGTAGCTCCGAAGCTCTGGAGCGCAGAGCATCTGCTCCCTTCGGCCAGCCAAAGGTTACAGGTGTTCCTGATGCTGTCCCGCACAGTGTGGCTCACGCCCAGAGCGTGTGGGGATGAGGCAGGCGGAAGGGCGGGTAAGGCGGTTGTTCTGGCAAGGGGCAGCGCACCAGCGAACACCCACCCCTCTTCTCGTGCTGCGCCTCCATTTGCTGGAGTGTCTGTGTCAGCTCACATTCGTGCCGCTGTGCCTGGAAGGTCAGAGCGGCCATGTCTTCTCCACAGCAGTGCTCTACCGCCTCCTTCTCCTGCATGCAGAGTGAGAGAGAGCAAAAAATGAGAAGGATACACACCTAGATCAATGATATACATGAAGATCTGGCGAGATTCAACAGTAAAGTGTGTGATTTTTGTGTCACTAGCGTCACCATTCGGAATTGCAAAATGAATGTTTCCAAACAGGTTTCCTGATCACTCCCCTCTGTAATTGGTCAGACAATCAGAGACCCCACACCCAAATTAACAGCACTGGTTGAGCCAGCTCATACATCAGGTTGCTCATACAAACATAACAATGCTTTGAAAGAGGTTGCATTTTAAGCTGCAATAAAAGTACTGTAACAAACACAAACCACATTTAGGCAATTCAAGGTACAAAAAGTTGTGCTACAGTATATAGAACAATGTGCAAAAACAGCACAATAAACATATTACAACACTATTAAGGGCACAGAATTTAATTAAACTAATAAGACAGTTCACCCAAAAAATACCTTAATGTTGTTTTAAACCTATAGGTCTGTTTCTTCTTTGGAATATAAAAAGAAGATATTTTGAAGAATGTCTCTATGTTTTTGTCCATACAATGAAAGTGAATGGTCACCACAACAGTTTTCTTCTTTTCTGTTTTGCAGAAGGAATGAATGCATACAAGTTTGGAATGACATGATATTGAGTAAATTATATTAATTTTAGGGGTGAACTATGGCTTTTTTGACATAGCTACACTGTTAAATCAAAAACCATGACCAGAACTATCTTACTAAGGTCCAAAATGTGTGTGTACATATATATATATATATATATATATATATATATATATATATATATATATATATATATATATATATATATATAAATATATAAGTAAATTATAAATTATGCACAGTACAGTTGTATAGTTGGTAATAAACATTTAAGGCTGATAAATTCACTTAAAATGCCCGGTATATGCAGGTGTGACAACAAGGTTATTTTGAATCTTAACGTATAGTCTATACATTATACATCAACACATCTCTTCTCACTCTACCATATTCACACCCCATGCATCACTTCATTTATGGCACCCTCATTTATTTTACCGCTGATTTCACTCACCTGTTATACACAATTCCTGGAATGCTCTGGCAGTAATGTAATCCATTCTACAGATATGCAAATAAAGCTTTGTTGACTCTCAGACATAATGAGAAAAGAGAGAGAGATATGACATCGATGAGTAGATCTTACGTGAAAGCACACATTCTTTACTCAGCCGCCAGGTTAAAGAGCATCGCGTTATGAGCAGCACAAATAAAATAACTAGTCTACACTACAAAAGAACAGACATAATGCAGGCCAAAGAAAGTAAGACAAGGAAAAAAAAAAACGCCCACAAAACTCAAGTCAAAGTGTGTTAATTAACAGTGAAGCCTGAAAACTTTTCTCGCACACTGGGTTTGGAATGTAGCTGGAGAAGTGACCGTCTCTGCAGGCCTGCTGTCGTCTGGAGTGTGAAGGCGCTCCGCCTGCGAGAGCTGTGTGAGAGAGAGCGAGCAGGGGGAGAGCGCTCGGCCCCCGCTGTGCTTGAACAGCGGCCTAAAACACCATCCACACCAGCGCTCAGCAGGGGCTCACAAAGGCCTCACAGCCAGCCATTTGTTACTGTGGCTTTCCAGGGGGCCCAGCCACTCACTGGGGTGCGGGGGTGTGGATAAAGTCGGGGGGGTCGGGTGTTTGTCGACCAATTAGCATGAGAGAGACCGCCAGAAAGTTACCGAGAGCACTTTAGGGAAAAAGTTGGATGAGCGAGAGGCCTTCGAGCAAGACACTGTGGACACTGACAAGACAGAAAGTTTGTGTATCTAAAGGAAGATAATGGAAAAAAATATTTAAAGTAGTGTGTTGCTAGCAGAAGAACAAATGTGTTAGCATGCACTGATTGACAATTTCATAGAATGATTCTTATATACTCAAGTTTTATCAATTAAATTAATGCCTAATATTGAATATCACTAACATGTCGTATGTGATGTAGATTTACAAGAAATCATGTGTGTCTATCAAAGTATCAAACAGTGCTATCGATAAATGTATTCACTTAGGATCCAGTGGCAGTGAAGAAATTATATTTTACTAAAAGTTTGCTGAATGAATTTAATCTGTAATGAGATAAATATACTGTGCACCACAAAATAACAAACACTGCAAAATGTGCATTAAAATTCATGAAGAATGACTCTTGTGAGCTGGTTTCTTCAATAAATCACTCAAGATTGACTCGTGAATCATGTATGAGTTATCATTATGAATCAGTTCTTTGAAGCATTCACTGAAGAAACTAACTGAATCAGTCAAGCCTGGATTGCTTAAGCCCCTTTCACACTGCACGTCGGACCCGGCATATTGCCGCAACATTGCCGGGTCGCCTTCTGTGTGAAAGCAACCACGTCCCGGGATTGATTCCGGCACTGAACCCGGGTCGGGGACCTAGTAACATTGGGGGGTTTGACCCGGGACGTGATGACGCGCATTATCGCATGACTCTTTTACCGGCTGTTTTGAAGAAAGATCAACGTTTGCGACAAAAAAATATTTGCAAACTGTAATGAAGCAGAGATCAGTTAGTTCCTCACTTTCTGCGCTGACGCCGAGATCGTTTGCTTGCTTCAGTGAAAGTATAACGTGGCTAGCATTTTCGACTCGTACATTACACGTCACGCCCTGATGTCACGTGTCATTACGGGACCTTTATGGGTTGTGTGTGAAAGCACGCACATATCCTGGGTCATCACTGGCAGTGTGAAAGTGCAAAATCTGGCGACCCGGGGACAATTGCCGGAACACTTTACCCGTGTATTTGCTGGAATGGCAGTGTGAAAGGGGCTCATGTGAACCACAAGTCATTCCTGTCAGTCATGTACAACTCGAAATAAAGCAAGAACAGTTTTGAGCACTTGAAGGGATATTTTAAAACTCTCATTTGCTCCAAACATGTATAACTTTTGTACCTCTCAAGATATTTGGAAAAATATTGGTTAGCACTGATTTCCACTGGTAAAAAAAAAAAAACAGAGACTTTTTTTTTATTTTTTCTGTTTCACTGATGATAGAAAACTATGCAGGCTTGTAACTACATAGTAAACTATGACAGAGTCCGATCACAGAATTTTCATTTTTGGATGAACTATCTCTTTAAGGTTTGTGAAAATTATGAAATTTAAAAGAAGAAATTAAAATAAAAATGGATGGCAAGATTTTTAATGTTTTGAAAGAAGTCTCTTGTGTTCACCAAGGTTGCATTTATTTGATCAAAAATACAGTAAGAACAGTAATATTATTACAATTTCAAATAACTCTCATCTATTTTAAATACACTCTAGATATATTTAGAAATTTTATTTAGTTATGTGATGGAAAAGCTAAATCTTCAGCAGCCATTACCAAATTTAATATACTGATTTGGTGCTCAAGAAATATTTCTTATTCATAGATTATTCTTTTTATATATTTAAAACAGATCAACTTGAAAAATAAGCATCTTTGCTAAATACATTTCAATAAGTACTGATATCTAAAAAAATCTCACTGACTCCAAACTTTTGAATGGCAGATATACATTTATTTGACATATTTTATGTTTATGTGTAAATATATGGGTAGGAAACACTTGACCCATTTTGAAGTCATTTCATTTGTGTTAATTAAAATCAGAAATGTCATCCATTTCAAGTGTTTGCACTGGCATGAACGGTTGTGAAGCCAGGTCAGACAGCTCTGACTCACCTCGCACCCGCTCCAGCCACTCCACAATGGCAGGTCAGTGTGTGTTTGCTCACTGCTGGTAATGATGTGAGCGAGGCCTAATGTCCTCCGGTCAAGAGCCGTAGCCGGGTTGGTCAGTCTGCCTGGTAGGGAGCAGCATCGACCCGCGGAAAGCAGTTTCTGTAGCTGGGTACTGGTGAAGTGCGAGGGCCGAGGGCTGCCTAAGTGGGTACTATTCAAGCTGTTGCCCATTTGATTTGGACTACCACAGACCGCTCGAGCGCAGAGTTTGCAGCACCCTGTGGTGCTCCGTGATCCTAAGCCAAAAATGACCAAATGCTACCGTTCCTAAAATGTGCGCAAATTGGAGTCAGCCGTTTGGCTTCATGAGCACGCAACAGTACACAAGGACACTTCACATCATTTGTATGTTAATATATGTGCGAGAGAAACTTTCAAAAGTTAAGAAAGTACAGGCTGCACTGCGGGGTAAGAAGGGAAATGGACAGAAGTTGCTAATATGGCGTTCTAACAATTATCCCGGTTTTGTGGTACAATTTCAGGATGACATACGCATCTTGCAAGCACTAGAAAGAGCACAAATCCATTTACAAGCATGTGAGGTTATGCACAAACATTTAGTGTAAAAAAGCACATGAGCGTAGAATTTTTTGCGATCAAGATATCAGAAAAAAATTGTCTGGAATGGTAAGACAGGAAGTACAGCAAAGTGTTCACACTCTCAAACTTCAGATGTTTTATGTCATTTATTCAGCTGCTCACTTGGTCAGTGTCAATCGTGCTGCTATTTCCTGTCTCCGACTGGCACGCTCGCCCCCATCCCTTCAGGAGCGACTGAAACAGCCCAACCTGAGCCACTGTCGAGTCTCGTCTGCGAAACTTACACACCCTATATTTACTCGACATCCAAACCACATCTATTAGCGTGCACGTCAGCCTCTCCATGCATCGCTCGCCCCGTATTGCCACCCCCCCCCCCCCTCTTTCGCTGCTCCCTCCCACCCTTTTTCCTTTAACTAAACTGGCTCTGGCTCCCTCCATCTGGTCCCCTTTCCTTCAGCAGCCCCGCACCTGTTCACACCTCCTCTCCTGTTGGACCGCATTGAACATTTCCTCGGATGCCAGGGCTATTCTGGCACTCGCAACCTCTCTGTCATTCAATCCATCTGTCAGAAGTGAACTTTGTTTACCGCCAGCTTCTGCTTTCTTCTTCAAGAAGCGCAAAACCCCCTCAAGGTCAGAGGCAAAACGAAATCCAGACGCCACCAATTTACAAACAACCCCCTCCCTTTCTATACGAAACCCATATCAACTAATCACCCATACCAGCTCATCACGATAATCATTTTTTTCTTACGTATCCGCAGAAAATCTGTGAAAATATGTGTTCACATATGCTGAATAAATATCCACATTTTCAGATCTGGTCAAGAAATGTCCTATTTTTGATTTATGTTTATGATAAAGACCAGGACTTCCGTTTCGACAGAAACACAGAACAAGATATTTCAGAATTTCTGAATAGCTTTTGTAAAAAAACAAACAAGCAAAAAAAAAAAAAAAAAAAAAAAAAAAAAAAATATATATATATATATATATATATATATATATATATATATATATATATATATATATATATATATATATATATACAATCATGTCCTTCCTAACCTCTTCTTATCTAATTCTTTCTCACATGGAACTCTAAAAGAGATGTTTAGCAGAACTTCCAAGCACTTCTTTTTCATACAATAAAAGTGAATGATGACCAAAGCTGTCAAGAAAGATTTTTAGTGAATAACAATAATTACTGATGAGTAAATGATGACAGTTTCATTTTTGAGGGAACTGTCCCTTTAAACCATCATAGTATTTACTAAATCTCAGTTGAAAAATATTTAAGCGGGTTCTGTGATGTACATTCTGGAACACAATGCACAAACGGGAATGAAATGAAAGCGCAAAGATTAAAAGGAGGAAAAGAGGAAGAGAACAAGACAGAGCGCTATCCCTGGGTGAAACAGCCTGTGACAGCGCTCTTGAGGCTCGTGCTCTGAGCAGGTGACGCATTTCCACAGCTCGGGTTGACCTGGAGGGGCTTGTGCCAAACCCCCCACTCGTGTCACCTCACACAGGAGGCCCAACTAAACTGTGCTGCCTTCATCATCCCCCCAACACACACCAAACGTGCTCTCCAAAAGCCCAACGTGCCTATGCTTAGAAAATCAAACCTGCCACAAAAAGCACATGGCTGGCACAGAACATAACATATAGTGCTTTTAACCCACAGGGTCTCGGGCTGCCAGGTCTTAGGGTTGTGCCCGTCTCTTCCACTCCTGTTTCATGGCTGGTTTTTGAGGGAGGATGCCCACTTTGTGATGGGCTCCTTATGCCATCTGGAGAGTGGATTAGATGGGGAGAGAGAAAAGAGGGGAGAAGTATAGAGAAAGCCATGAAGATATGAGCCTTTAAACTGTATGTTTTAAGCATGTTAATATAAATTTATTAATAATGCTTTCGGACATAACAAATGGACAACTTAAAAAAAAAAAAAAAAAAATCTGGCGAAACAAATCAAAGATGCTTGATTAAAACTACTCCAAAACAGATTAAAAAAAATTCAGATACAGCTGCGCAAATGAGCCAAGCATACTAAAATACACCTCTAGAAAGATGATGGCACCATTAATCAGAAATCAGCACTTTGGCCCCATAATGTGGAATAATAATAGACTAAAGTCTATTACTGAAATTGCACTTATGTTGACCAAGAAAAAAAAGTGTCATAGAGACTTCGAAAAAGAGGAGGAGGAGAACAAGAACAACCCAGCTTCCAGAAACAGTAAGTAGGGCACTTTCTCTGGGCAGAGTTGGCCCAAGTGAGAACAGTTGCACCCGACAGATTTGCTCCCACTTTGCCTGGGGACTGGCAACATTCTGTCCTGAGCTGGGCCACGGCACTGGAGCAGTTCTCAACACACACAGACATATAGTTTTAGTAGGACTGGGTGCTTAACGTTAAACAACAAAATCTTATCCTGAGATCTCGAACTGATTAAGGATTGAGACTGAAACTTCTTTGGCATAAATATTTGCTTTGATGAGTTTGAATGGTAAATTATGATTTTTCACTGAAAGGTCTGTAAGATTTGTTTATATTCTTTAAAGAAGATTCTTATGCTCACCACCAACTATTTGAACAAAAAATATAATAAAAAAAGCAATATTGTGACACATTACTACAATTTATTATAAATTACTTTAATATATTTTAAAATGTAATTTATTCCTGTGATGACAAAGATTTTCAGCAGCCATATGATCCTTCAGAAATCATTCTAATAAGTTGATTTAGTGGTCAAGAGACATATCTAAAAATAGTTGCTTTGCTTAATATTTTTATGGGAATATTGTTTTTCAGGATTCTTGGAATATAAAGTAAAAAACAACATTTGTTTAAAATAGTAACAATATTTTGTAACATTATAAATTTATTTTTTGTCACTTTTGAGCAATCAGCAAAGATCTGCACAATAAAATGGTTGCTTAAAAATATATCTAAATAGAATCATTTTAAATCGATAAAGAAATTATGGAACACAATTCATATTTTAAAAAATGTGCTTAAGACATGAAATCTTACTGGGACAAATAACGCTATTTTTGTTGAATGTTATTATGACTATACACAAACACACACACACACACACACACACACACATATATATATAGTTAAAGTTATGCATTAATTTTCTTGAAAATATATATTATACTATAAACTATATATTATACATAGATTATACTGTATTGGGTATTATAGTAATGATAACTGATAATTAAACTCTGGAGTCACACTGAATTTTCATCAGAAGAACTATTACACACAAAGTAGCAGAAGTTGTGACATGCCATAGCTGCCTAACATTTCCATTAAATATGAAGAATTCATTAATTTAGGAACATCAGTATTAAAGTCTTTTTACCTGTTAATGTTCATGTATGAAAGCAAAGTATGTGCCATTTTTGGAGATATTTTCCCCTCTGTGCAAATTGCACAATGTTTCAAACATATGCATTCTGTTGGCAAATGCTGCTAGCTGTAGCAGCGCGAGAATGTGTGTTCTCTTGTGTACACTACATTGTCCTCTTAGGGGCCTGTAAATAAATGACACATATGTAATTGCCTTGAACTTGGTTACACTGTTAAATAATGGAGCAAACTGCTGGCAATGAGTTGAGGGCTTGCTTGGTTGAGGGGCATAGCCTCTGGCATTGCATCTGGTCTTATAGACCAGTGGAGAAACATGCATGGGGAGGGGGGTATATCACTACTGATCGATGCAAACATTACACAAATAGACCGAGTTCGATATATTCTACATGCTGTTCAATAACAGGTTCTTTAGTACTTTATTAATCTATTCTAGAGTCAATTAAAAATATATATATAATAATGGGTGGTGCAGTTAAATTTGATATGATTGTCACTGAGAGATTAATTAATTTGTTTATAAAATGTTAATGTTTAGATAATTGGAAAGTAATTTTGATTTCCCACTGCAAAGAAAATGTATTTTTTGTTTTGATGAACCAACTTCTGGACCAGTTAAGTTTTTTTACATTGCTAAAACACATGACCCAAGTTCATGAGAACACTTCAAAAATGTCTGCAACATAATGCAAAAATGTTGTCTCTAAGACACTGAGAATGACAAAAGCCCTCTTCTTGCCCTCTGCCGTGTGAAGTGGAGGAGGAGCCGGAGGCCAGCAGCCCTGCCGGCGAGGCGTGAAGACGTGGCAAGGTCTCATCCCAGGCCAACGGGCACACCACTGTCAACATCATGACACTCACTGGGCGGCTCGCCGGCACTCTCCCGCCTGGCCGGCAGCGGTCCCAGCTGCCCCATCCGTTACTGTCTGATTAGTTCTGCTAAGCAGCCCCTCCCCTCCATGCCCCATCGCCATCTGCTCCCCCAACAAGATGGCTGCCGCCCAGCACCGCACACACCGCCCCGCTACCTGCCAGTGCCCGCACTCACCCCAAAGCACTAACACGGCTTCTTGTGGCTGGCGGTAGGCCCTATTTCGTTCATTACTACTTCTGACAAGGGGCGGAGGGCTACGCTCTCTTATTTGCTGTCGAATGGTACATTTGCTTCCCGCCGACTTGGTTTGCAGCAGTTTGGTGGCACGGCAGACTTTGCTCACCGCGGCAGCCTCCCTCTGGCATGGAGCTGCATCTGCTCACTCTTTTATTCATTTTCCGATTCTCCACCTTTCAGGGGATTGTCATCCTCTATGCGTTCACGCGAGGCCGAGGGAAAGCAGAGAAGCGTGCAAAGTTTAATGGAATTCTGGGGTGGGATGAACAACATTTTAATGCATACGCTGCAGTTGGTCTCACAGTTCTTGTCGGCCAATCACAAGAACTTAGTGAAAGGACGAGTCAATGACACACCTCAACAACCAGACAAGTTGTGTGGAATACTTGGGTCAATGACATACAAAACTACCAATGGTTCAAAAAATTTAGTTTAAAACACATGGTCCAAGTGTTTAGTAATGTGCTCTATGTATTTATGTTGGTTGCAAAAAAACAACAACATTTGTACCATTTTCAAGAAAAGTTCCACTTTAATGGCTTCAAATATGCCTTACATCTTCATTACATGTGTGTGTAGCAATCTTAATTATATATATATATATATATATATATATATATATATATTGAATTGAATTTCATTTTTTATTATTTTTTTCATTTCATTATCATTTGTAGTTGTATCACCACATTTTTAGCTTTTCTAAATTAATTTAAATTACATTAAAACATACTTATGATAGAATATATATATCCTAGTCATTGTTTTTATGAATTGCATTTTAAAGTTTTTGAATGAATTAATAGAAATAAAAAAATTAAGCATCACCCAACCTTTTACAAAATTCCTTTTACAAAATTCTATAACATCAAACTTTGGGAATTTGAGAATAAAATCTGATTTAAAAAAAAAAAATAAATAAAAAAAAAAATGATGTCCAGCCTTCATTTGTGCTAACATGTTCAGCAAAAGCAAAGATGTCAAAATAAGCCAGATTCTCTCACAGCTCACAATGAAGCCTAACTTATGTGGACAATCGAGCACCATCAAGCCACTCATGATTGAGACTTTTTCTCCAATAATTCCACTTCACATACAAAATTAAGCCAGAGAGAGATGGGGCTGATCATATCATATGCCCAAAAACTTCCAGCAGGCTTTTTTCTTGTAATTCTCCATCCCCACATCAGCACGATTAACCAATCGGTATTCAATATGGTAGAAGAAGCACAGAGTATGAGGGTTTACTGCGCTCAGAGGGCCAGGTTCTCTGCTAAGCTCCCGACAGAGAAGTTGTGAATATTTCCTACTTTCAGATCCATACTTATGCCTGAAGGTTCTCCTTTACAAACCGAAACATGGTTCTTGTTGGAATAAAACTTCAAGCCCTGCTGCCAGCGTCATTGCTTGTTTGCAAAATTTTGTGTTGCTGAAGAAGAGAGGGAATTTGGAACCAAGCGAGCCTCTGTGTCCCGTTCCAAATCACAGTGAACTCCAGCAAACACAGAAAGGCAAAGGGGAAAATCTGCTGCGGCACGTCAGAACAACACAACTTTTTTTTCTTTTGATATATATATATATATATATATATATATATATCTTCGCACATTCTTCTCTCTTTACTTTAACACCCTAATGTTTGGAGAGGTGGGAGGGTGGGTGCAAGAGAATGAAGGAGTGGGGGAGGGATGACAAAAAGGCACGAGCGCACAAAAGCAAACAAACAAACCGAATAAAGCCTGGGCTCAAAGCCGTCAGAAGGCAGAGAACAGAGCGGCAGGATTATGATAGATCCTCTGCTGCCCAGCACACAGCTGGCTGATGATCCAATACTGGAGCCGCCGGCCCTCCCCAGCATGTGCACGGGGGGCCTGGGGGCCAGAGCGAGAGAAGAAAAAAACGGAAAAAAGCTAAAGACAACTGCTTTGCCAATCCGTTTGGTGAGAGCTGTGATCATCCAAGCTGTGAGATGAGAACGGAAAGAGTCAAAGTCTGGTTTCAGAGGGCCTGATTGAATGACCAGCAAAGGGGACGTGACACAGAGAGGGTCCCCACATGACCATCCCCTGGGCTGCTCAGTCACAGGGTCCCCCTCAGGTCGGTATGCATGCGTTTATAAACATGTAAAGGCAGTGTAAGAGAGAAAAGACAACAGAGAGATGGGAAAGAGAAGGATTAGCCTCAAGGAAGAGAGAGAGAATGCACAGATGTCTGCTGCATCTGTGCACTACAGCTGGCCCAAAGAACCTGCCCTGGCAGCCCACGTCCACACCATGCATACAGTGGCTGAAAGGTTCTCCGCTGCCAAAAGCAGGGCCTGTCAGCAGCTTAACCACTCTGATCATCAGCAGGCCATTTTGTTGCCTCATCTAGAAGAAGCAGAGAGCATTTAAAGGCCAGCATCCTGTTTGAGCTTTTTAATGCTAATTCAACCTCAAGTAATCACCTCAAAATCTCTTTATTTCAATAATGCAATGATCAAAAAACTGAATTACAGCTGGTTGAACGTGATCTCACACAAATTTGCATTCAATCATTTAATAGCAAAACATTGTCAAAAGACAATTAAACCTCTGATCACACCAGAAATACACTCTATAAATAGATAATTATCACACGACCATTACAAGAAAATGTAAACTCATCTGCTCATCTCTGACAGCCTACAGGATACAGTTGATAACAAGTACAAAATGATTAAATGTTAAAAAAAAAATTACAAATAAAAATAAATCACAATACAAGTGGTAAGCACAAATTTATTTCATGTTATTATTTTCAAACACTGTAGTTAACATTAAAGTTAACAAGTAAGTTCAAATGTATTTATTGCATCATGCTTTCTAGAAATATATTCAAGTTTTCTTGAAGCCATGTCATAACAAGGTTATATGTGATATTTTGATATTTGATATTTACTGATTTAGTGAACAGAATTTGGTGAAAGTTTTTCCAAATACTGCATTTATATTGCAAAATAATGCTATCAATTTAATATTTATATGAAATATAAATTCATATGCTATTAATTTAATATTTATAAATGAATAACTGCAAATAATTATTATTTTAAGGAAACAACAATAATTAAATTATTATGCCAATCTACTTTGTCAGTATTTCGGTCTACTGTCATCATTATGATCACAGGACTGTTTTACCTTGATGTTTCTGATGCTTTGTCCCACAATATCAAAAATAAATTTCATTCAGAGTTTTAAACACTTTAGTGGTAGTTGAGGTATATTTAGGTCTTAATCTGGATGAACTGCCTATCTTCGGTTCTGTTTTTCTGAATGAACTAATAGATCCAGACTCCAAATTACATCACGTTGCTAACTTCAATAGAGGTGTAGACCATACTAATGCAATGTATACAGGATAGTAAATGTACATTTAAAAAAGCAGGTGTACTGAACTAACAAAGCTGTACTGCATTCTTATGCTGCGTAATAACGTCAAATACAAGAGTTTGTCTAGACCTGCTGCTGCAAATAATCTATACTCCACAAAAAACATCTGGACAGTTTTCACGCACAGTGGTACTTTTCCAAAAGTAAACAAGTGACTCAAATGATTCACTAATATTTCTGCAACAGCATGCTTCTTTATGGTAATTTATAAACAATACGTGAACAAGACTTAATACTAAAGTACTGAATTCCCTTGCGAACAGATGCTGTCTCTGCTCTGCAGCTGTGCAGCGCTGTGGCAGATGCTGTAAAATCTCCACTTCCTCCAGAGGAATGGAGACCCCAGTGCCATTTAAACCCCCTGAGGCTTCAGCACTGCCTAGTACCTACAGTAACACTGGGGTAGGACACATCCTCAGAGACACGGAAATGGATGGCTTCATTGTGAGCAATCATTCAGTGAGCACAGAAATGCCATAAAGCCAAAACACATGAAATCTAGAGGCGTGATTCCTAACAAGGGCCACATGCAAACCACTTTCCAGGGTTTATATAGCAAGAATTCAATTAAAACTTTTTTTGTACTTTATTCATTATTATAAACCCATAAATTAAACTAATGTGCATGTGTCAGCATTTTAAGTGGATGAAAATATACACTACAGTTGTATATATTTGGATATGGAATCTGAGGGTGCAAAAAGTTGTCTAAATGAATTCTTAATAATGTAAATTATTAATAAAAAATTAAGTTTTGATATATTTATGGGAGTAATTTAGAAAATATCTTAATTGAATATGATCTTGATTTAATATCCTAATGGTTTTTGGCATTAAAAAAAAATCGATAATTTTGACCAATTCAGTATTTTTTGGCTATTGCTGAAAATAAACCCCAGCGACTTAAGACTGGTTTTGTGGTCCAGGGTCACATATTACTATAAATGTTGAAAGCAGGTTGTTGCTTAATATTTTTGCAGATATTTGATGAACAGAAAGTTCAAAAGAACAGCATTTATTTGAAACAGAAATTCATTGTGACATAAATGTCTTTCGTTTCACTTTTGATTAATTTAATGCATCCTTAAAATGTTTTACCAATTCCTCTTATGGTTTAACTAAATTCAGATACTACAAACAAGTAAATGACAGCATAAAATAACTGAATGCAGTGGCCCCACAAAGTATTTGGACACTTATGTGACAATTATATTTCAAACTTTATGACATATAGAGAGCACAAACACACTTTTTATGCCAAACACTTCACCATAAGAATGTTTTAGATATACTGTTCAGAAAAAAGCATTTTCATCCTTTGAAGTTTTAAATTATCACTATCCATAGTTGATTAGACACCTACTGTATGTGAACTTGAGGGGAACAGATTTCATAAATCCACCAGAAAACATCTTATCAACACCAGTTAATTAAAAGTAGCTGCAAAACAGAAGAAAGAAAGAAAAAAAAAGTTCTGAGAAAAGCATCTAACGTCATTCGCAGACTATACCTGGTTTGATATTTTGGATTTAATGCAAAGACATTCACAAATATTTAAGCAACTTAAAAGTGTCCAAATACTATTTTGGGGCCACTATGCATTTAGTTGTACTAAAAAAAACTAAAAACTAAAGATTGTTCCCTTTGGGTTTTGCTGGCAGTAACTAGAATTTAGTAATGAACTGTAAACTGTTAAATCGCACTCAACGCCCATGTAAGTGTCTTACTGTGTCAAATCTGTGTTAAATCTGATATATTCTTCTATGTCTGAAATCTTACCGTTTTTTTTTTTTTCGTTTATCACTTATTCTGGTTTCATTTTCATCAGAGTTCGAAGAGATTTTTCCAAGACGCATATAAAATTTACAATCAGAAATCCAAAGCTTGATCACATAAAGGCAAGCATTCAACACAAAAGGTGCCACTGATTCATAAGAGAACATCTTTACTGTGATATCTTCTGATAAAATAAAAAAACAGTGATAGCTCAATGTAGAGGGTCTGCTTTTGATTTAATTAAATGGTGTGAATTTAATTTAACAACCAAAATATATTTATATTTATGTTTAACGCCTGCTCATTATAATGCATACGAATGTGAGTAAAATGTGCACATATGTGGAAAAGGTATTAATGTATGAAAATCTATATATGCACTACTCCATATTGATTTACATAACGTGAAACAATGTGAATCAGATTAATAATAAAGTTCTTAGGCGAAAACCTGTCAGAAGTATTAACTCATTTCAACTTAACTCCTGCTAAACTGAGTGCTGTTATTGAGTGAGACAGTATGTGTCCCTCTCTCCGGCCCTCTTCTCCTGGTGCGTGGTGGACTGTGGCGGTGGCAGCCGGTGGCTAGTGGTGATTTAATAAAGTGCTGGTTGCCCTCCTGTCGGTGTGCTGGCACTGCACTGGGACCAGGGGACGGGGGCAGTGTTGTGGCATGTAATAGGATTAAGGGGGTTACCTGGTGAGGTGCAGTTGGCGCTGGGCGCGGCTCAGCCCCTCAGCCAGGCCGGCTGCCTCCACCCGGTCTCGGCCCTCTGCCCTCTGGGCATCCTCCAAAAGCTGCCGGCAACCATTCAGCTCCACACCCAACTTCTGTACTTCCTGAACCCCATGAGAGGAGAGAAAGAGAGACTAAGCAATTATTCATTTTTGTAATAAAACATATCCTTTCTGTTCGCTGAAACTTTTTTTTTTCACATACAAGCTAAATACCAATTTGCACCAGTAAAATATGTTTATGCTAAATTTTGATTGAAAAAAAATTACCGGTCAAGTTTCTCTTACCTGCTTAGCCAGTTGTAGCTGATGCCCCAGTTTGGAGCACCTCTCTGTCTGACTCCTTTTCTTCAGCTGGGCCTGACTCAACAGAAAACGCAGCTCTGCATATACCTGATGCTAGCACAAATGCAGCTTAAAGCAGAGTCCAAGGTAGGTTTCAATACTTCTGTCCGCTGTTCAGGAGAAAACTGTTAATTCACATACTCTAAACTGATTCATTGGGGTGATGTTGGCTGTGCCTTTCCATTGGCTCCATAAACTTCTACTAGAGCTGTTACTGCATCAACTCCATCAGCCTTGCTAATAATACAGTTCTACTGCCCTCTAGTGCCTAAACATTCTCCATACAGAGATAACTGAACCAGTTAACCTATTTATAAAGACAGATACATTTTGGCATCCAAATAATATTGAACCTGAAAGTAAAATTGCCCAGTTTGCTTTATTAATTCACATTGTGAATAATATTATGAACAATGCATGATATAAAAAAAAGGCCTGTTTTTTTTCCCTTGCTGAAAATCTCTGGTTTGAGTCAAAACAAATTAAGTGAAATTGCAAACGCTAATTCACTTTGAATGGTGAATTACTCACTCAGCTTTTAGCAGTCATTTTTAACTTTAAGTTACTACCAGTACACTAGTTTTGATTGATTTCTTAAAGGGGTCATATGATGCGATTTCAGTTTTTCCTTTCTCTTTGGAGTGTTACAAGCTCTTGGTGCATCAAGAAGATCTGTAAAGTTGCAAAGACTAAAGTCTCAGAGAGATATTCTTTATAAAATTTAAAGTCAACCACGCCCTCCTAAAACGGCTCATCCTAACACACCCCCAAATTTCTACGTCACGATGTGGGAAGATTTGTATAACGTCATCGAAATGTTCACGCAAAGAAAGAAGACGTAACTTTTATTCTCTCTGTTGCTGCTGCTGCCATGTCGTGGAGACGCTGTGTTTCGTTGTGAAAGTGAAACTACTTTCTTTGGCCTTCCAAAGAGGACACGACTAGAAATCAGTGGTTAAGTTGTATTTACAACACCTTTTCAGAACAGTTCAACCCAAATATTCAGATGTGTGCAGCGCATTTTACAGAGGACGAGGACTGTTTCCTTGGAGAGTAGCCTACAATGCCGGTGTCTGTTTCTATGAAGTGGGGCAATTCCGACTTTGCAAGGACAGTCTGGCGCTTCTGACTCACAGCTTGTAAGTACATTTTCATATTTAAAGAATTTGCCAGTGATGATTCAAATGCAAGATTTGAGCATTATAAAATAGCTCTTATTATTTGTTGTTTCTCCAAACATAAATGTAGACATGGTTTATGTTTATGCAGTGCAAAAAGACAGGTCATTATAATCAGTCATTATATACCCACTGGTTGTAACAAATGCCTAGTTTATAATGGGTTTTACTTTTTTTGTCTTGTTGTGCCGGTACCAAGTATGGTAAGAGGTGTAACATTTATGTTATATGCAATTTATGTGAAAATTGTTAAAGAAAATTAGAAACTATTGAACAGTTTCTCCTGTTGCGTTTAACATGCTAAGCTCTGCAAGCCCAGCCCCAGAGCGCCCATAATGAGGGCTCCTAAAAAGCATGAGCTAATTATGAGACCCAAGCCACTCAGCTAGGGACTACATAGCAGAACTCCTTCCACTCACAGAGGGAATTAGGTGAATTAAGTAGACAAAATCCATGACTGGAGGGCAGGGATGTCTAAGTTGTAAAACCAAGTAAAGGTTGACAGCAACAACCAGTCACCCATTTAGGGCGACCTCAGAAGCATACAAAGAGCTGCTATGAGTGCCAAAAGTGGCCAGAGTGCTCTACATACACTCTTAGAGCCTGAACCTGGCAGAGTGGATTGGGACCCTGCTCATCCTCTGAATCAGGAAGGGTGAGAAGGGTAATGACCAGTGCTCTGAATGGGGTTGAGAGCACCTTAGGCATACAACCATGTCTTGGTTTGAGAATGACTTTACATTCGCTAGGCCCAAACTCAGGGCATCTGATTGCACTGATTGACAGTGCTTACAGGTCACCTACTCACTTGACAGAAGTTAATTGTCAAAAGGAGCATGGTTTTGAGCGAAAGGTGCCACAATTCAGGTGACTGGAAAGGCTCAAAGAGAGGGCCCCATAGGGCCCTGAGGTTTAAAGATAAGTCCCAGGTCGGCACAGAAACTTAACGACAAGGTTATTTTTTCTGACTGACCGGCCAGCCACGAGAGTGAAGGCTCTTACATATACTTTGAGCGTGGAAGGGTTGCACCCCTTATGTAACAGCTCTTGCAGAAAGGTCAGCACGGATGATACGTCATAGGAGGTCTTCATTCCATGTTGCACACCAGTCAGAAAAGACTGACCATTTAAAAGCATTGAGGTATCTCGTTAATGGGGCTCTAGCCTCCAAAATGGTATTAGTCACATTCATATGGAGCTGTAAAGGTTCCCGTCAAGAGGCCAAACATGAAGGCTCCACAGGTCAGGTTTTGGATGGCAAATCATTTGGGGGCAATACAGTCCAAGTGATCACTGGGCCATTTGCGAGCCAGGGCATCTCGCTGTTTCTAAAAGTAAATTGGGCAGTGAAAATTGTCTTCTGACATCTAATTGCCTACTCGAAGACAGACTAGATTGTTTGAATCGTTTGGGGATGTAGTCTCCATTCTCTTGGCACTACATTTCCCCTGGACAGCATGTCTACTCCTCGGATCAGTCTGCCCGGCACATGAACTGCTCTCAGCAAGAGTACATTGCACTGTGCTAATAAAAGGAGGCGTTTCACCATCCTTTGAAGGGAGCGTGACCTGAGACTGCCTTGGTGATTTAAAAAAGCTATCACTGTCATGTTGTCCGAGCGGACCAGGACATGGTACCCCCTTAAGTCCGGTAGCAAGGCTTTCAGGGCTAGAAAAACTGCCATCATCTTGATATGCAAGATTTGCTCCAGGTTTGACCAGGAGCCGAACACCAGTCTGCCCTCATACAATGCTCCCCAAACCAAGTTTGAGGGATCTGTCATGATCACCTTCCTTCTAGAGGTCAGTCCCAATGGTACGCCTGACTCAAACAGGTGAGAATTTTTCCAAGGGGCCACAGCTCTGATGCAACGGTGGGTTACCCTAAAATGACTCAGGCGCCACATGTGAGATAGTACATGGGCTTTGATATTGGCCCAGAGGAATAACAGAGGGAGCGGTCGACACAAGGCAAAGCATCATCTGAAAAAATTCTAAGGGACCATGAAGTTCTGCATTTGAATGGCACCACTAGCCACTGAATTGTCAGGGAGCATTCCAACCTAATCCATGCCCGCATCTGATTGATAAAAAAAATAAGAGCCACATCCACACACTTCATAGAAGTGTGGAGCCAGAGACAGTCTGAATGGCTTAGCATTTAGTTCCTTTCCGATCTGGCTAACACAGGACAATCCTTGAGGTAATTCATAATGCATGGCTCCTTTTGCATGCAGAGTTTGTACTTCAGGCCGGAGAACATGAGCATTGGTCCTGTACTTTGAATAATAGCTCTGTACTGAACTTTGAATAATACCTCTGAAGTGAGGCAGTCTATCAGTGAATTGGAGCAAGAAACTTCATTCTATGAAGCTGGAGCGCTTAAGCAGGAAGTGGTGCATGCCTGCTACGACTTGTAAGCTGCAACGAAGTGCTTGAAATCAGCCAGGCAGATGGCGCCAGAGGTGTGCAGCGACCGCCTCTTCCTGAGTGGAGAGCATGCCATTAGGGGTGGGAATCAAATGGTACCTCACAATACCCTACGATCCCGATAATATCCTGATACAGAAATTCTGCAATAATCGATATATTGCAAGACAATCCTATAATGATACATCACAATATCTAACTATGAAAACAAAATGCCTGTGAAAAAGATTAAGTGCATGTTCTCCCTCTTCTTTTGCTTCATTTGTACACACTCAGTAAAAGCGCATGTCAGATCAGCACACAAATGAAATATTTAACTTAACTGGCAAGCCTTTGAAGCACATACAAATGATGCAGTTCTTTGTCTATTTTGTTTGTCCCATCAATGGTACAAATGCAGAGGTTGATCCAGATTTGAACTTAAAGGTGGCTGGGACATCTATTATTTTACTATATATATTGCTATATTGTTATTTTGTCCAACCCCAGCGGGGTTTTTTTTCAGCGTCGTCAACAAAAGTGATGGCAGCAGACTAGAAGAGAGGATGTGTGGCATGTAAGGGCACCCCACTCCTTTGTAAGTTCATCGTGAACTTCCAGGTTTCAGGCGGGAGGATTGATGATGAAAGCCCAGCGGGAAACTTTCATCTTAACAACTGTGGCCAGGCTCTTTCAGAGTCTACCATTCTAGGCCAAAATTTTCCACAGCCTGGTGAGGATGTGAATCAGTTTGCTCTCTGCACCGGTCCGTGATAACTCATTGGGAAGAAGGGTGTCAGGATCCTCTCCGAAGTATGCCCAATCCTCCAATCTGCAGCTGTCAGTGATATGCACTCATCAGTGAGCACATTATACTCTGATCCGCCAAAAAAAAAATCAAACCACTCATTGCAGATGCATGCAGGCGCTGCTCCATGTAAAATTTTTTTAAAAAAAGTGATGCAGGGAGAGTGAAGCACATGGGACCTGTGTCAGCATGAGAACACTTGAACCCGGTTGCTCAGCACCGTAACTCCACTGTGTCAACCTCCGAGGCAGCTAGGAGGGGAGAAACAGGAGAGTGGCAGGGGCAGAGCCAGGGCCACCTTCATTGAAGGGTGCCCCGCTCGGACTACACTTGCGGTGTGACATTTGCAACAATCGTTGCAGGAAAATTGCTCAGAAATGTGCTCTTACAGTCGCCGGATGGCCGCAAAGCAAGGCTTGCTAGAGGATCTTCCTCTGCCAGGGCTCTTCTACGGAGTCCAGTGAGGATATAATCTTAATTGCTGAAGGAGAAAAATTCTGATGAATGGCGCTCTGACTGGACTTATTTAGCAGTCTTGCACCTCCCCTTTTGGCGGGTCGAAGTGTCATTTGTTTGTGCAGTAACAGGAACATGAACAAATCAGACTTCAGTATCAGAGTAAACAGGAGTTTCCCTATAAGCATGTTAAACACAATGGTAGAGACCGTTCAAAAGGGAAATCTGAGTTGCATAGTAGCATGAATAAGAAATATTTCAGATTCTACATTATTTCTAGGTCACTAATCAAATTAGTAAATTAAATAAAGCAAAAAGTGCACTGATTTTGAAATTTACTTTTCAATTTGCAGTTAATATAATTTGTAATATAATAATGCATTCAATTAGATAAAAGAAAGTAGGCTTATTGTAGTCATTATTTGTAAGTCAATTTGTATGAAAGCATATTTAAAATAAAAGGTAAATGTGAAAACATAAGAATGTATAACAGGAGCTCTAGTGGTCTCAGAATTTTAGACCCCAACAGACATGGAAAAAAAACATATTTTTGAACACTTTGGTTTAAACTTGAATATTTTATCAATTTCTGATATTTAGTAAACAGTAGTGCAGAATATGATGTGGCAATTTATTTATTTTTTGCACTGAATCTGAGGTCTTTTTCGCACTGAATCTGAGGTCTTTTTCACACAAAACTGTAGTTGTGTGCCATAATTAAAATTACACTAGAGGGCAGCATAAGCTAGCATTTTCAAATCATCAAATCCTTTTGAAAAAACAAAAAAAAGATAGAAAGAGTTATGGTAAAGAACTAACAGTCTGGGCAAGTTCTTAATTCTCTTTCTTGCTCTCCAAACATGCTGCCTCCCTGGCCTGGGAGCTCTTCTACTGTTCAGATGCCAGCTCTCTCTCCAGTCTTTCCCTCTGTCTAGTCAGCTCATTGTGTAAGTGCTCACACTGCACCAATGCCTGCAAGTGCATAGGGACAGACCGGAGGTCAAGATCAATGAGTATACCTCTTGTCTAAACAGTACACCATAAGCATTTAGGATCATGCAAAACAGTAAAATTCATATTCAAATCAGCGATGTTGTCACACACTCCAGGTTTGCCTCTTCTGCTGCCATCAGTGCCTGTTTGACCTGTTGATAGGCGGCCCGCTCTCTCTGCTGGGCTTCAGTCTGACTGGCCCTCAGAGAGCAGACCACTGTCATCAGCTCATCTAGCTCTTTAACAAAGACACACACACAAGCATCTCATCAGGTTAATGAAAGCAAGTATTGATCTTACACATAATCAGGACAGCAGCTGATTAGCTTCATGACCAGTCAAGAACCCTTTCAACCTTGCTGTGAGGAGCAATAATTGACTGAATACACACAGAGATCAATTAAGGTGGTCAAAGGTGCCAATCAATGTTAATTAACCCAGAGGTTTGGCTCCAAGGTAGTTAGTTACAACATCAGTATCTCTCATGTGAAGTTATTTCGTTTAAAAAAACAAAATCATAAATCAGTCTTATATTTTTGATTTAAATTTTTATTTATAATTTTATTCGGCAAGGATGCATCATATGGCAATGAAGATATTTATAATGTTACAAAAGATATGTAATAATAATAATAAGTTATGATGCTGAAAAATCACAGGAATATATTAAAACATTAAAATATAAAAGCAGACAATTTACATTCTAATATTCTTTTCAGTTTATGACTTTTTTTTTACTATGTTTTTGTTTATAATGCACTGAGAAGTCTTTCAAAAACATTCAAATCTTACCGACCACAAACATTTGAACTGAAAAATTAAAAAAAGAACAAAATAAAATAAAATAAAAAAGAACAAAAATGCTCTCAAGTTTTCTATTTGAAATGAATGTAAATTATCTAATAGAATTACATAATTATTTTAGGTCTTGGATTCGTACTTATAGTGAAAATTAAAACACTAAAAACACACACTTACTTAGTGAGTTTTTCAATGCTTTGTACATTGACATTGGAGTGTGTCTCTGCCAGGATCGCTTCATGCTTAACACACTTCAGACACAGACCACCCAATGTTTTGGGCTTGGCCACTGATTAAAGCCAACTTACTTCAGGGAGACCACTTGGGCCCCCAGAGTCTCAGTTTGTGCTTGATAGAGACACTCCAGCTGCTCGTTAGACAAAGAGATGGAAATTACAATTTAAGTGCATATTGAGTCCATTTATTCATGTCAAATTTACAACTACATGAATGTTTAAACAAAAGTACCCTTTCTTTCTTCCATTTTTGGTCCTCAGCTTGATTATTGGAGTCTTTGCTTTGAAGTCTTTTCTGGTCTGTACTCGTTTAACTGAAAATTATCAATAAAATGACTTATATCTTCATAAAATGTTTCATTATAGTCCCACATTTGTTGTTTATATCAGCATCATAACTAAAGACCTCAGAGATACGTACCGTGCTGTCTACAAATGTATATTCTTTAATATGTGTATAGTTTCTTCTACTGCCTTTGCCTTCAGCTCCTCGTATAGTTTCTCATTCTCAACAATCACCACTCTCACTCTCTGTTTTATTCCAAGGAGTTCATCCATTAGAGAGGAAACAATTACAACTACAGTGGAATTGCAACAAAATTCTCAGTTGAATACTACTCGCTTTATCTGGGGAAACATCCATTATCAAACTCATAGAATGCCTCAGACAACTGATAATATCTTTGGTTAATTAACAGGACTGACCTTGCGGAACTTGACCTCAGCGTCCAGGTGCTCAATGTACTCAGACTGACTGTGGATGATGGGAACCAAGTTGTGAACACCAGGCAAACTGCTACTGCCCTCGTCTGTGATTCTCTGCTAGACCATACAATTAATATTCTTTCATTTAATATTTTGAAAACTTTCAATAAGACCAATAAAACTGTTCACACATCATAATTAATATACATATTACCATTAATTAAAATATTAATATATAAAGTATCGTTCATTAACATGTTAACTAAAACAAATTGTGTAATGACAACTTGCACATAAGTGGTTAATTTTAAGCCAGTTTTTTTCCAGTCAAATCACTTTGACATAAAATATTTTGCTTTTAAGTTAATATTTAAACTTAATAAGAATACAGAAAATAAATGTTAACGCCATATTCATACATAAAATAAATTAAGTATATATGTCAATTTTAATTTGTTTTTGTTTATTTTACACTTATTCATTTTAAAATGACATTTTTTAATAAAAAAATAAAATAAGCTCATCTTTGGACTGCTTTTGAAGCAAGGAACGCAGCTGACTGACTGGGAAAAAAATACTTCACAAATAAGACTACTCATACATATCTGCATGCACTGAATTTTAATACTCTACTACAATTATCAGGATGAAACTCAATCCTGCATTCTGATAATTTGTCAGAATAACATGCCTCCTGCATGATCTGTACCTGCATCACTCTGCTGAACTGCTATAGGAGGGTTTTGCAGCAGAGGGCTGAGCTTCTCCTGCTGCTGCTTTGGTTCTGAACACTCAGAGTCAGAGCTGTGGATGGACAGCATGCTGGAGAGGTTCTGGATACTACAGTTGTCTCGCTCTGAAACATCGAAATTATACAAATACCCTGAATTTAGTATGCAAAATAAGAACATCAGGATACCCTGACTTGAATATCTTAAAGTGCATCACGTGAACCTGAAACACAAAACCAGTCTTGGTCGCTGGGGTATATTTTTACCAAAAGCCAAAAAAACATTGCATAGGTCAAAATGATTGATTTTTCGTAAATAAAGTAAAAATCAGGTTCCATAAAGATATGTTGTAAATTTCCTACTGTTAATAAATCAAAACCTCATTTTTGATTAATAAAACACATTACTAAGAACTTCATTTGGACAACTTTAAGGTGATTTTTCTTTTCTTTTTGGGGAAGTCATGGCCTAATGGTCAGAGGGTTGGATTCCCAATCGAAGGGTTGTGAGTTCTAGTCTCGGGCCGGATGGAATTGTGGGTGGGGGGAGTACATGAACAGCTCTCTCTCCACCTTCAATACCACGACTTAGGTGCCCTTGAGCAAGGCATTGAACCCCCAACTTCTCCCCGGGCGCTGCAGCATAAATGGCTGCTCACAGTGTGTGTGTGTGTGTGTGTGTTCACTGCTCTGTGTGTGTGCATTTTCGGATGGGTTAAATGCAGAGCACAAATTCTGAGTATGGGTCACCATACTTGGCTGAATGTCTATTCACTATTTATTTATTTTTTTGCACCCTCAGATTCCAGAATAGTAGTATCTTGGCCAAATATTGTCCTAACAAACCATACATCAATGGAAAGCTTATTTATTCATTTTCAGATTATGTATAAATCTCTATTTCGAGAAATTGACCCTAATGACTGGTTTTGTGGTCCAGGCTCACATATGTAGTGACACGTTTAAATATTACTAAACATGTTGTTTGGTTTACTACATCATTTCACAAAAGAACAAATTAGTTTGTTGTAAGTGTTCACAAATGCCTGTCAGAGGTTAACATAACCTCTCAATGTCTTCTTCGGTTTCATTATTGTTTAAGCACGTAATAAAACTAAAAAGGTTTGTAAATATACCGCACAATTTCTCAGGCTCAGTGTTACTGAGAGTGTTGCAGTATCTTATCAATGAACGACGTCCAAAAACACGTAAACGGTTGGATGGTAGAAGTGCACTTCCGTAAACCGCGCAAATACAACAGGGACTTGTAGTCTTAACAGTATCAAATTGGCTAGGTCAGGGTGAGTAAAAAACTACAAGACGGGAATTTCCTGTATTCACAACGAGTGTTGCGCTGAACATTAAATGTTTAAAAACGCTTATTATTGTAAACATAACATCTGCGTCCAAATTTTATTCTAAACAAGTCAATAATAGAAATTATCTATAACATATGTTATGCTTGTTATTTTGAGTAGTACCAGTCATGCATGAGGACACGCCCACCGGACTGTGTTGGATGGTTGGAACTGGAAATGCTGTCCTACTTGCCTGATTCCAGGCTGCCGTGTGTCGCCGCTATTTGTTAGGAATAACGATATTGCTGCTGAGCAACTAAAGCAAATAGGAGACGTGGGGAAAAACACTGGGCTGGGCTACGAAAACTGTTTAGCTGCTGCATTGAAACCTGAGATCTAACTGACAGCGAAAAGAAGACCAAGGGTGAGTGAACATTATTATAAAGACTATTTATTATATTAATTGCATATAACAATAAGGCATTTATAATAACACTTACGTATTAATGCATTTGCTCGTGTTAAACGTATTTTCCCACAAGGCTGTGGTGTAAAGAATTCACGCTTTTCCTATGATCTGATCTGATCGTGTGGTCAGGATGCCGTAAATGTTACAGCAGGACACAGCAAGCCAGTTCGATCACATGGAATGAATACTATGAATGAATACCATAGCAATGTGTTTTTTGCATTAACGCTGTGCGTCCCAACGCGTGCGTTACACGGATATCTTAATTTATGTGTTGAATGTAATAGTGAGTTTGACTGTATTCACGAAGAGGACACAAGCACTGGTCACCGGTTTGCCCGAACACATGGCATCTTGCTTAGTATTGCAAAATTTGCTCTTGATCGCAGGGAACCATTAAGAACAACAATATTGCAGTACACTAAGTCGGATGTGTAAGAGATGTGCATGATTTGCCGGCCACTGGTGCGCGCTGAAGGGCACTGTGCAGAAGCCTTTGTTTTGACAAAGGCTCTTGTTTTGTTCTGCTACATCTGGCCTACAATTATTTTGATTGCAGAATTAAAGACAATTAATAACGCTAAAATGTATGTCTTGTTACTATATGTTCGCTATCTCTAGTTTTAGAGGAAAAACAGTATAGTTTCAAAATCTTCTTGACAGTGGATTGTCCTGTGTAATAGGGTTTGCTACTAAACGAATTAGGCCTGTTATTTGAAAAGGGGTTTCTGGATTATTTATTACTTCTCCAGAGTTTGTTTTAAACATGTTGTTTAGAAAATAAGCCTAAAACTGCACACTGTGTCTCAAAACCTAGGGTGTTCAGCTACCTACCTAGCAAGCATTTTTGGGTATCATTTTGACATATATATTCAGTTTCTATAAATGGTGTGTCTGTTTTTATTTGAACTCCACTGGAGAGCAGGTTATCTTTGCGGTCTCCACATTTTTCTGCAGGGCTGAAGATGTATGGCTTCATTTTGACCCTGCTTTTTTATCGTAATATTAGTTAATTTTACATATGTTCTTTTTTTGGCTGTAAATTTTAGTTTTTATTTTTATTTTATTTTTTATTTAGCTACCCATACTTAATTTCAGTATCAAATAATTTAGTGTCAAACAGTGACAGCCTAAATTACACAAAAAAATTAGTAATGGGCAGGGTGTGTTTGTTTGTACCCTTTTCGTCTCTTTTGGGTGTAGCTGTTCTTGCATTGCACATTTCCTCTACTGTAGTTTGATTGACTTATCTGTACTTTTCTCTCAGTATTTCAGTCTAGATTATGGACCAGTTGTTTCTTTATACATTTTGTGTCCAGACCTTTTTTAATGCATATTGTTAGTTTCCAAAATGCAAAATTGTCACTGTATTATGACAGAACCAGTAGTAGACAGTAAAAGTAGTAAATGTGGCTGGCCTTTTTTTCATTTAATTTTTTTATACTTTTCATTGTTTCTTCTCTTGGCAAAGAATGAATGGAATAAATTTAATACCATTCTGGTATCTTTTATCTCTTTGGTCCCGAGTTAAAATCGGTTAAAGGGGCCATATTTCACGATTTCTCTTTGGAATGTTACAAGCTCTTAGTGCATGAAGAAGATCTGTAAAGTTGCAAAGACTAAAGTCTCAAATCCAAAGAGATATTCTTTATAAAAGTTAAGACTCACCCACCGCCTCCTAAAACGCTTAGTTTAAACAAGCTCCCACATGTCTATGTAATGATGTGGGAAGCTTTGCATAACACCGCCCAAATGTTTACTCAAAGAAAGAAGTCGGTACTTTTATTCTCGTTGTAGTATTGTTGTTGCCACGGCTGCCTTGTTGTGGAGGTGCAGTATGTTTTGTTGTGAAGGCAAAAATACTTTGTTTGGCTTTCCAAAAGAGGATATCCGCTTTGTCATGCCTGGAGCTGATCTGTGAAGGTCGCTGAAGAAATACATTAACTTCGTGCTGTGGATTGCTGAATCAGCTTTCACCATGGAAGAAGCCCGGAGTCGTCACACATGTCACTTGTTGAATCCGCCGACTGCGCCGTTCTCAAGACCGCCAGCCGTTCCTCACTCAAGCACGCTTGAGGAATTCGGCCAATCACAATGCACTGGATAGCTGGCCAATCAGAGCGCACCTTGCTTTTCAGAACGATGAGCTTTGTAAAAATCAACTCTTTTTCAGAAAGGCAGGGAATAGAGGAGCAACAATAATGTACATTATGTGGTAAATAATGGGTTTTTTTAATCTTAAACTTAGCGACATCATATGACCCCTTTAAAAGACAAAATGCAACAACTATCCTAGACCCAGACCAAAACATATAGTCTTGGGCTTCCACAAGAAAATCTTAGCTTTGTGAACCATAAATCATTAATTATTTATAAGTTAGCATCACTTCCTTTGTTGGATCATGTTGACTGACCAATCCAGTGAACTTCCTGTTGTTAAACTGAAGTACCAAGTGAATGTGGATTAACAAAAAAGCCACAGAGAATCACAAGCTAGCAGTTAATTTGTTATAAATAGTATCATCTGAAAATTTGTATATAATTTGCTAGCTCAAGCCACCCTACAAAAATATGTATGCATTTTTAAGTTTCATAAAAGCTTAAGTGCTTTCTTTGCTCTCCTCCTGTCAGCACTGCATTGCAAATGCATATAAATGGTTGTCTGTGTGTGTGATGATCAGACTATCGGGTTATTTCACGCCAGTCTGGATTCTGTATGCCCACTGGATAGTTTAATCCTGCTCTTTAGTTCTGACCTATATTTGTGATCCATTATTTGTTTCCTCCCGCTTATATCTGGTCTACTGATTGTAACTGGTAATTAAAGTGCATGCAATAGATGCGGTCTATAGTGGAAGTTATAGTAAATGCACACAGTTTTCTTCATTTGTCTGATTAATGACCCCTTAGCCACTCCCATATTACACTGGGGAAAAAAAAACAGATTAAAAATCAAGATATGTCAGATGTGAACTTATATGTTTAAAAGTTTGAGGTCAGTATGATTTATTTTATTAATTTATTGAAAGTTATTAATATTGTTATTCAGCAAGGATGCGTTAAATTGATAAAAAGTGACAGTAAAGACAATGGGTTTTTTTTTCACTAAAGATTCCTTTAAGGAAAAGAAAAAACATCACATCACAGTTTCCACAAAAATATTAAGCAGCAAAACAGTTTTTAATGTTGATAATAATAGAGCAAGTTTTGTATTTCATTTGGAAACCAAGGTCTTAGAGTCTAGAGGAAGGGTGGAGAAACTCATAGCCCAAGTTGCTTGAAGTCCAGTGTTAAGTTTCCACAGTCTGTGATGATTTGGGGTGCAACGTCATCTGCTGGTGTTGGTCCAATGTCTTTTTTGAAAACCAAAATCACTGCACCCATTTACTAAGAACACTTGGAGCACTTCATTCTTCTTTCTGTTGAACAGCTTTTTGAAGATACTGATTTCATTTTCCAGCAATATTTGGCACCTGCCCACACTGCCAAAAGTTAACCAAAACCAAAAGTTGGTTAAAGACCATTGTGTTGTTGTGCTTGACTGTCCAGCAAACTCACCAGACCTGAAGCCCATAGAGAATCTATGGGTTATTGTCAAGAAGAAAATGAGAGACAAGAGACCCAACAATGCAGATGAGCTGAAGGCTACTGTTAAAGAAACCTGGGCTTCCATACCACCTCAGCAGTGCCACAAACTGATCACCTCCATACCATGCCAAATTGATGCAGTAATTAAAGCAAATGGAGCCCCTACCAAGTATTGAGTACATGTACAGTAAATGAACATACTTTCCAGAAGGCCAGCAGTTCACTAAAAATGTTTTTTTTTTCCATTGGTCTTATGAAGTATTCTAATTTGTTGAGATAGTGAATTGGTGTTTTTTTGTTAAATGTGAGCCAAAATCATCACAATTAAAAGACCCAAAAGCTAATTCAGTCTGTGTGCATTGCATTTATTTAATACACAAGTTTCACAATTTGAGTTGAATTACTGAAAAAAATGAACATTTCCACAACATTCTAATTTATTGAGATGCAGCTGTATATTGTGGTGGGATGGAAGGATCACGTTACGAAGAGAGCTTATTTTAAGACCCCAGAGGATGGATTTATTAAGTGACAGGTGAGCACGTGAACGGTGATGGTGCTCTTGCTCGCTGTGGTCCTCTCGGTCGTGTCCAGGTGTGGGTGAATCCGTGCCGTGCTTGTGGCGGGGCTGATCGGTCACTCAGTGCTTTCTGGAACAGAATAGAGAGCGTGTTCGTTTGCTTTCTCATGGAGAGGCTTCTTTCCCTTCATCTGTGAGAACGCTACTTATCTGCCGGTGGGTTGACAAGCCTCAGGTGTGGCCGTTCAGCCATTAGTGCTCTTGTCTTGAGCAGGTGCTCCTCGTGAGTTTCCAGGGCAACGCTGATGTAGAGTCGGGACGTTCGTCACGATATATTAACAAAACAACACAAAATCTTACCAACCCCAAAGGTTGTTTCAGTCATAGTTATAAATAGCTCAGTTTTATTCTGTATTGGTCTGTCTTTGAAAATTATGAGTGTCTGCATTTAGCAGAAATTCCCTTTGGTCAGAAACATTTACTGGTAGTTGATTTGCATAAGTGGGTCTGTTGTGTCAAGTACCACCCAACGGGCACATTTTGTTGTGTCTGATAAGGTCACAAGTGTATTAGATTTGGATTAATGATGGATCTTTCTTCATGCTGCCACATGCTGATGATGTAAATGAGATGTCTGCCTCTCATGGCCATATGGTACTTTTACACCATCCCCAAATTTGCTCTCTCAGCTTCTTTTACTGCATAAGCCAAATTTTATGAGATAAGGTAATTCATTTATATTTCATGATTTATTTTAAAAAAGATTGAGCTCTATTTATTTTTGTTTAAGATGTAATAGTTTAGAGAGTCATGAGTAAAATATAATAACATGTAAATAAAGCCATTGTGGAGTATCACGATAGTCCAACACCTGATTAGTCAAGCTGACAACTTGTTTATGTATATGTTTTTTTATTGTCAGTATTTTTAGCAATGTTACTTCAATTACAGCGCTGACTGCTTTAGTTTAGACAAGACACTATATCTATAGAGTGGTGGTGGAACTACAAAAACCTGGAAGCGAGTTTGCATTTTAGCACTTCCGGTTCCATCGTCCCAGAGTCAATGGGGTTTTTGTATGGTAGTTTGGTTAAATCCTCTAAAATAAGGTTCACACAAGCTCAAGATACTGTCACGTCTTATTCTACAACATAAAGCACACCAGTTGCACCCCACTCGTGATTTTTGTTAACTGTTACATTTCTTAAAAAAGGCGGTTGCTAACAAGTTGCTAAATGGGACTACATGGCGCCATCGTAGACATTGATCATGCAAACAGTTGATCAATTTACATTATTTTCCAATTGTAGAGTATAATTTATAGTCCAGTTAATTGTAGAATAACTAATTAATAGTTAATTAATAATTTATATTGTTTGACAGTGTTTTTTTGCTTCGGCTGTAAGATGCTCGTTTTATCGTCTTCCTACTGATAGGGAGACTCCGGGTTCATACTATAATGTAAACTCATATGATTATTCCATGTAAACAACTTTGACGATACATAGTGCTTAATGCCACATTAAAATTAAATGTTTAAAGCCACATAAAGCTGTTATTGAAGCATATTTTCTAGAAACAAGGATAAAATAACATTTTATAGCTGAAAAAAAAAAACCTGATAGCTGAAATGTGGTACTTTATTCACTAGAATAAGTTTCATATGATCTTATCATATAAAAAAAATCCCACTAACTCTGCTGTTATTTAATAGAATAAATTTACTAGAATTTTACTGAAATGTTTTTAATTAAAATATTCATATAAATCAAAGATTTATTGACTATTACTTTTAATACACCTTATTTTGAAATGTACAGAAATGTGTGCTTTCATATGTCCTTTAGTTATGATTATATCATTTATTCTCAATACTATTTATTACTAATGTCTCATTTCAGTTTTAGGTTAGCTCTAGTTTTTTATTTATTCCAGTTTATATGAAAATGTTCATATACCGTAGATTAAAATTCATATACAGATTAAATCCTTTTCACTGAATGTGTTAAAAATAAGTTTTAAAAAGTTATGTGAAGCGTGGTGGTGTGGTGGTGGCGAGCAACTGTGTGCTGTACAGTATTTCGTTTATAGCTTGTTAAAGTTAGCTTTTAAATTGTGGTGCTTTTATTTAGGCATCAAAATTCATAAAAGTTAAATTATTGTGTAAAGGTTATCTTGATGGACAACACGTGTACATTTCATGAACTATGACTGAACACAGCTTATTTTTTGCTATAATCCAAAAGCCTATGGAAAAATCCTGTTGGCTGTTTTCCTATTTTGCAGACAAGAAACCTAATCCTATTTTGTTGAGGGAACCAGTGCGATGCTAAAAGCCGATCTGCCTCAAACTGACATCATAGTTCCCCCACTCTTTTTCATTTCAGTGCAAACATCAACTTGAATTATGTGAATGACAGTCCAGCCACTGTTCATTCATATCAAGCCCACTTACTCTATTCTTCTTAAGCATTGAGATTGTCCGTGGATCGATTTCTTTCCCAGCATAAGCATATATATACATCATCCAAAACAAACCATGGCTAACAGTCAGTTTCAGCTATTTATTTATGATCCAGAATCAGATCCCGAGGCTGAAACTGAACGAGAGCAGCAGCAGCAACGACTCGCTCCGAGCGGGGCTCGAACCCGGGTCTCCGGCATGGGAGGGGACGCACTAACAAGGAGGCAGAGATATTTGAAGCAGTTTTACTCACCGCATGCAGTTCCAACACACGATCGTGACCCTTTTTCGTTGGGATTGCATCATCCTTAAGAAATAAACGATACGCAAATCCGTCGTCAAACCGGCAGACGTGCCCTCAGGACCCATATAAGGAAATTCCACTCCATCTAACGTCACACAGAGCCATACTCTAAAAAAACTTTCCGAAACTTGTGACAAACCGGAAGGAGTATTTTGGGAACAAAAATACTCCTTCAAACGTACAACTTAATTTTTGAAACTTTGTCCATGTTTAGCATGGGAATCCAACTCTTTAACAGTGTAAAAAACTCAGTATGCATGAAATAGCATTTCACCCCCCCTTTAAGAGTTTGTGATGCCTCAGTGATTTTACCTTTCTCAAGAGATACTGCCGATAGCAGTGAGGACACTGACTTTATCACTCACTGTTTAACAGTGTTTATTTGCCTCACAACATCATGCTACCTTCAAGGACCTTCACTTGGTACCTGAGGACTTCACTGTATTGTGGAAAACTGTATTTTTTCAAAGAGCAACATATATGTTACACTGCATCTGCTGTACCTAAACCCTGTCTGTCATAAAGTGTTCATCTGAAAGGGATAGTTCACCCCAAAATGAAAACTGGTGTAATCATTTACTCACCCTCGTGTAGTTCCAAATCAGTGTCACTTTCTTCATATTGTGGAACACTAAAGGTGCAAAATATTCATATGCACTTTATCTATGTACCATATTTTCTGGAAAAATAAGTAATGCTTGTCACACCAGATCAAATGCCAAGCATAAACAAATGTATTTAAAATGAAACTGAAACTATTGGTGCAACCTAAGCAAATAAACTTTGACCAATGTTGGCTCCCTCTCTGATTCAGGATGAAAATAAATGTGTATTTTGCATGTTTTTAATGTTAATTGTGTTATCACTCTCAGATAAAAAAGAAATGTCCATCTACTGTCACTGGCATGGTATATTTTCAAAATATATTCCTTTGTACCATATTTACCCCTAAAAGGTGTACATTAGTACCTTAAATATACATATTAGTACCTATCGTATACATACCTAAGTGGTACATGTTAGTACTTTTTGAGAGGGCACCTCATGAGTGACGGTTTATTTTTTTCTGAACGTGTAGAAGTCATTTTGTAATATACGTTGTGTTTCAGGTAACAAAAAATGTGATTTGCATTCTGGAAAATATGGTAAAAAAAGTGAATGGGGATGATGTGTGCTTTCAAGCTCCAGAAATGGCATATAACTGGTCAACTTGTGCACTATATTCCAAGGTCCAGAAAGGTAGTATGAACAACGTTAAAATAGTCCATGTGACATCAGTGGTTCAACTGGGACTTCTACCCTTCTGGGCCTTGAACGTGGAGCGTGTTGCTGTCTATACAGGGGCAGAAAGCTCCCGGATTTCATCAAAAATATCTTAATTTGTGTTCCAAAGATGAGCAAAGGTTTTTAAGTCTTTAATTTCAGAAGACATACATGTTTGGAATGACACGAAGGTCAATAAATAGCAGAATTGTAATTTTGAGATTGACTGTTCCTTTAAGAGTGTCTCTTCACTAGACTGGGTTTCAGACAGTGGAGATGGGTCAGGCTAGTACTCATGGGTCATGATATGAGGTCATGTGGATTAGGGAGGACACTTATACGGTTGTGTCATTATCTGGCTGGAGATCTCATTAGATGGGTGTAGACTTCATCCAGAAAGTCAAGCCAGAGTTTCATATATGAGCAACACCAGTCTGAAATGAACAAGTTTTACTATTATGTGTAGTACAGAAATGTTAGTTGTTCCAGATGTTCCTATTGCAACATAGCATAAAGATTAAAGCTTATCAAAAATGAGGTTTTCCTGCTTTTCTGCTTATCTGTTTATCTATTTCAGAGTGAATCAGTGCCTTATTTCACTCAGAGATGAATAAGACAGATGACAGAGATTCAGAAATTATCCGGAGGAAGCAGGAAAAAGCGTTAGCCACACTTCCTGTTCCTTGCAAAAACTCTGTCAACCCAAAACAATCTATCTCTTCAGACACTGAAGCAGGAGGATGCACTCACAGCCAGCTTGGTTAAATCACCCTTTCACCCACTAAAAACACCATATGTCACTTAGTTTGGAAGAAGAAGGGGGGGGGGGGCTTTTAGGGCCACAAAACTGCTTCTGTAGAAATAGATGTGTCTATTCTTGATATCTTATGCATGCTTGTGCCAACAAGAATGTAAAGCTCAATCCAAGAGTAAAGTCGGCAGATTTTGACGTCTCGCTTTAAGCTTTTAAATGGAGTCTTAAAGTATTTCTTTTCTCAAGATTGTCTTGGCAGCCGTACAGGGATCGTGATGGGTTTGAAGATGGACGTCTGTGTCTGTCAGAAATGCATGTGTTTATTAATAGGTACTGACGACCAACATTCTTTCATGTCTTATTAAGAGAGAGGTTTATATCACACCACATAACAGCCTCTGCCACACCGTGCTTATTCCTCAACTCCTTGGGTAGTTGTTGGGTATAAAGGTTTTGTTGTGTTTGATCAACTAATGCCTGTATTTCAGAAAACCCATTTCTTGCAAGCTGCTCCCAAGATGTAATCTATCTGGGTTGTAAAGGACTTCTCAGAACTTTTTCCTGTCAGACACATTGTTGTCCCAAACCTACAGGCAATATCACAACTATGTTGCTAAATAAAAGTTCTCACAGGAAAACATTGTAAAACTTTCTATAAATAATAGAAATACTGGCTCTATAGTTTATTTTGTTTTTTATTTTACTTTATTTTTTCTTAAATAATATGCAGTATACATGAGAACAGTTCGTAGTTAATGTAGTTCTGTAGTTAAATTGAGTTACATATAAATAATTAATATATGTATTTATATATATATACTGTATATATAAATTATTACATTACATATATATTTAAATAAATTGTTTCCCCTTTATTATTATTATTATTATTATTATTATTATACAAGATTACAAACATACAAAAAACCTATGCTGTTATTTATTATTATTATTATTTAGATTTTATATATAAATGTCTTATAAGTGTCTTAAATTATGTAAATTAATAGTGTCATATTACTATAATGCATTTCATGCATCTTGATTTCTCAGTCTACTTTGAAACCATAAGTGGACCTTAAGAATTTGTAAGTGGAGGTCAGCTATATTTTATTTTATTGAGTGGATATTATGTTCCAGTTCCTCGAGCAGCATAATCAAAGTGCACTCTCAGCAAATATGGGGCCCATATATCAAAACAGCACCCATTATCGGTCAAGATAGCGATGTGGAAATAAAAAGGGCTTTCACAATATCCAAAGTGAAGTAGCCCTAGCTTGAGGGTCTTCCAGAAGAAACAGTCAAGTGCTCTACAATAATTACAGTTATATAGAGACGTATTATTGTAGGTTGGGTTTTTTGTTTGTTCATTTATCAATCTGTATCCGGGGTTGAGGTTGTACATTGCTGTGAATAATTTACAAACTACACAACCCACAACCATGTTTTGTAAAAAATATCAAATAAAAAAAAATAAGAGGTTGAGGAGTTGCACAGGGTCAACTAGAAGAGGCATGGTGTGTATTTCAGGAGGATACATTCAATTCCTCTTCCCAGAGCATTTGCAGCTGTAGCTCAGAGCAGCTGAATGTGACCTCCTTTTCATAAAAAGGGGGAAAAAAATCCCACAGCCCAGTTGGGTGTGCAGCCAAATTGCCTACATCACTTCCTGCCGCATCTGGCAATGATCACAGGCTGAGAGGGAGGAGGGAAGTGTCCCAGGCCTCTGTAGTCAGCATGCAGCAGATCTCAGCCCGGTCTAACGGATCTCCCTCTCTGCCTCTCTCCACCCACATTCCACTGTCGCTTCAAATGTAAACATCTCAGTGGGATGGACTTGATTTCTTTATAAAGGTCCACTTTTCCTTTTTCTTTAATTAAACATGTACGTTTTGTAAAAGTTGAATAAAAGTTAATTTTGAGTGAGAAATGGGATGTCACTGATAGGAATTGTTTCTTGTCTTTATCTGTCCATCAGGATGACGTAGGGACTGAGGCTGGAGGAGAGTGCAGAGATGAGCCTCACGTCCTGGTTCCTCGTGAGCAGCGGGGGTACACGACACCGACTGCCCCGTGAGATGATCTTTGTGGGCCGTGACGACTGCGAGCTGATGCTACAGGTCAGAAAGGGTGTTTCTCAATTTTGTTTGAAATCTTAACATATTAAAAATAGTATTTATCATTTGATATAAAGCTGAAATAAATCAAATATAAGTATAAATATTAGATCAAAAACTAAATTGGAAGTGTTGCCATGTCAGCTTGCTGAAATAACACAAGTACTAAAATTACTAAAACTAAAACTGAATTAAAAATATATGAAAGATAAATAGAAATATATATAAAAAAACTATAAAATGATCGCCACAAGCAATTATTAAATTGGAAAACAATAACAGAAACAAAAACGGAAACAATAAAAAACTAATTCTGAATAATATGAATATTTATACTGCAATACTACTCTGTTACTTTTATGAAAACGCTGTTAAATCTAAAGTCTCTGTTTAAGTGAAATTAATAATTTTTGTAACATAATTATGACCCAGAATAATGACTTTTTTCAAACATGTAGTCCTGTCTATAACTTAAAATATTTATTATGATTTCCACAAAATGTATACTGTTTTCAACACTGATAATAATAATAAGAAATGTTTCTTAATAAATATTGTTTTTGTAAACAATAAAATACATTCATTTTAAACATATTTAACATATTTTTGTTTTGAATAAAAAAAATTATGCAGCCTTAGTAAGCATAAAAGACTTACAAAAAAAAATCTAGCAACCCCAAACTGTAGTTTATTTCACAAGTTTTCTGTTATGATCTTAGGAAGGATGGAGAAAGAAAAATCCATGCCCAGGAGGAAAGTTGTGTTCCAGCTAAGTGGCATGACTGTTACTTTCGACCACAGCATCAGTATACACGTGTTAGTCATGCAACTTTATTAATAGAAAGTGGGACAAACAGCTCATGGGGTACTTATAGATGAACTATTGGAGCATAGACTAATGCCAAACACTGATGGAAAGAGTGCAAGTCATGTCATTAGAGAATTGAATCCAACCCCAAAACAAACTTGACATATCACAACACAAACGCAGATGTAATATCAGCCACTTGAAGGAAGGCTGTATATAGTATATCTCATAGAATCATTAGCAAATGCACAAAAAACCCTAGCAACTACATAACAACATGCTTAAGCCTCTCACAACACCTAAGTACCTACATACTTTAGCAAGTTTAAGTTGAAATGGCCTTCTAAATGGAAACATTTAGTTCAGAAGTCTTAAATGGAAATGAAATCTTCTCACCTCAAAGCATTAACAAAAAAGCCTTTTCTTAAATCCAGTTACCAGTAGATAACACGTACAGGATAGCAGTACTATGCTCATAGACCAGCATTTAAAATGGTGAATATATGGATCTGTTTCAAGTCTTCAAATACTAGTCTCTGGTAGACATAAACATAGGCTTTGTTTAGTTAGGAAACCCCCATTTCCCTCTTTGACCCCTGCATGTTTGGGTCGGGCATATATCAAACTCAGTCTGGTCATGTGATTGTGTCACAATACGTTCAGTGGTCACATGGTTGTCTCAAAATAGATTGGTAATGTATTAGATTCCTTATCACTGAACTGAGGATGAGGTGACTTTTAAAGTAGAGCCACCATGCTCACACACATGCTCGCGCTCATTGTAGGTGATTTAATCATAAGCACATGCAAGTTTTACACCTTAAACTTCTGCATTTGCATTCATTTGTTAATTTGAATGTTTATTTCCTGAGCAACTTGTCATTAAAATGTCTGCAATTGATGTTGGAAGTTGGCCTTTCCTCTGCCATCAACGCATTATTTAAATGAAGATACAGTACCGAAAATTGATTAAAAAGTTAATTTTAACATTTAGCATTAAACATTTTCAATTGTTTGTTGTATTTTCTTTAGCAAAATCAAATAATTTCAATAGGGATCCACTCGATTGGAGGAAGATTTCCCCACACAGATTTCACAATGTCTTCAGTTGGTTAATTCATATTTCACTGCGTTGTCCAGCGCAAAGCTGTTTGGTTTTAAAGTTAATTCTGTGTGAGCTGTGCTTCATACATGGCTAGGCTTTTGACAGTAGACAGTAGACGATGGACCTTTTTTGTTCACAAATTTTCACTAATGTGACTTCAGCTTGAGATCACATCTTCGATACTTGAATGTGAGATTGTTTGTCATCAGATGTTTGTCAGTTTAGGTATGTTGCATGTAAGATATGTCACCTTCGAATTCTGTCACTGCTACGACAGCTTCCAAAAAGAACCAATCCATGAAGTGATAATGCCCAGCAAAAACTGTCTCTGGTTGGTAACTTTGGCTTTCATCTGTGTGTGATTGCAGTCTCGCAGTGTAGACAAGCAGCACGCTGTCATCAACTATGAGTCCAGCAGTGACGAGCACAAAGTGAAGGATCTGGGAAGCCTGAATGGGGTGAGTAAGAGGGAAAATAATATACTGGTGCATTTCTGATAAATGAATGGCTCTCATTTTTAAAACAACAAATTCTAAAGAAAATTGTTCATAAGACACAATATCTATATTTTTGCGAGCAGTGCATTTATACTGCTTATTTATAGCAATAATCAATTCTACATAGTAGATGAAGTTTTACCAGTGACCAGGCCACCATTTTTCTACATAATAGTCTTTAACTTAATAAAGTAAAGTGTAATCACTTTACAGTCTTTCTTACATATTACAATTTTTCCCATTCAATTCAATCATGTCAATTTACTTATATAGTCTGTTAGTGTGTAATATGCAAGATAATGTATGGTCAGTCAGTTATTCCTGTAAAAAACAAATACTATGTTCTTTAACATTTTATTTTTCATTTCTTTTTTATGTATATCCAGCCTCTTATTGCACTTGTTTATTTTAAATGCAAATATCCATTTTCATACTTGGTTAATTTACAATGTGGTAATTCTAAACCTTACAGTTGTAATATATTGAGGTGCAGCTGTACTCTGTATCATGTGTTAGATTATGTCCATCTGTTTGTGGTCAGTAGAAACTCTATGACTAAATGAGAACTCATGGGGCCACTCACAAATTACAACCTCTTCCTGTTGAGTTATTCTTGAGAATTCCTCTTCCTGTCGTGCTTTGGCTGCAAATTACTATTATAGCATGTGCAGCAAAACTCCACACAACAAGTTCAGACATTGTATGAAACTACAATATTCCTGCAGTTAAAGTTGGCACATGTTGAATAAAAGGAAATAACTTGCAGTAAGCCACTGAAGGCCTGCACAAATTCCCCAGCGGTGACCCCACATAGCAGCACAATATATTAAGGTCTTTGGAAACTGTAGTAAGGACAGAGGGAGGAGATTGAGTCAGCTTTTCAAAGGAAATTTTAAACTTGAATGTCCTAGAAAGTGCATTGTCAGTACGATTTGCTCCCTTTCTTTGTTGAGCATTGCAAGGAAGTGGCTGATATTTGAGACCGAGCAGAATTAACTGCACATTATTATTACCCTCAATGTTTTCAGACTGTGTGATGTGGCTCTCCCTGTAGTGATTTGTTTAGAGGGATCTGTAAACCATTTATGCACTGAACTTTTGAAGATGAACTCAATAAACATGGAAATATTTTGCTACCTTAATGAATGGCAGCCTAATGGAGTCTGTGTGTGTATGGTGCTCCTCAGGTATAGGTACAGTCTGATGGAGATTATCAGATCAAGGAGATTTGGAGAATAAACCATAAGCATCTTGTTATAACTCTCAATTTCTAAGACCATTAAGTGGATTTTTAAAAAATCCCAGATTTAAGGGATATTGACTTGATGGATGAGCTGTGTAATCTTTTGATACTTCTGTAGAGAAAAGCCTTTTGTTTTGTGTGTCTGTTTTTTCATGTATTATAATTATTAGGGGTTTAAGCCCATAGCACTGAAACACTATAGTTTTTTGGCTCATGATGGACAAAAAGCATGCTGATCAAAACGACAAAATGGATTTGATTTGTCACCTGAAATTTTTTTATTTTTTTTATTTTTTGAAAAGCCTACTTTTGCAAACCAGTCCTAGGTTTTTGCCCGATCTGAACCAAACCAGTGCAGAAAAATTCTCTGCAGAGTGAATATCAAATTTTTTTTTTAAAACTTGGAAGTTTAACTTTCCTTAATCGCAAAGGAATACAAAATGTTTGAAAGGGCCAGGTCCGCTTTTACTAAAACGGCTGTAACTTTTGAAAAGAATAAGATATCTTCGCCAGACTCAGAACACTCACATGTAGGAGCTCAATCCGAGGTCGCATGAAAAAATCACAGAGCTTAGCCACTTGGTGATGTTTAAGAGAAAAAAACGAATGACTAAAGAATGGCTATAACAACACAACCATTTGTACGATCAACATTAAAAATGGGTAAGCGTTGTCTTTGTCCAGAGTGCCACAGGTGTCTATAAGGACATTTGCATATCTAAAAAAACATGGCCGCCATTGGCTAATGAATTTTGAGCAGGTTAATGGAGGAAACTAAGTGGGCCTTTTTGACCCATGGCCCTAAAGGTCTGTAAGAAATTTGAAAGAAATCACCCATTGGGGTCCATATTGAAGAACTACTGCTGTCAATCAAAATGCCTTGAACTTGAACCCCGAAAATCACTGCTTGTAGATTTTTTTTATTCTCTGAAAACATTCCAAACTTTGTTGTTCCTGTATTAAATATCTCATTAAATCAAATTTAGTAGTTTTGTGGCTTTTAGTTAATGCATCTCTTATGCTAGCTATGCTAGATTTAAAATGTACAATCTTGTCTAATCAAATATTCTCGAAAATATTCCTCCATTTAATTCAGTCTACCTCTGCCTGGCAAATAGCAAATCATTGATCAAAACTGTAAATAATTAGCTGGTTAGTTTGGAAAAAAAGGGGAATGATATTTGATGAACTTTAATTTGTTAAGCTAATTTACAGGGTCTAAATTTTGTATATAAAACAGTACCTTCATATCCATCCATTCCACAAAAAACAATATGGTGAATTAGAAATTAACTACTTTGTCTGTGATTTTAAATTTATATTTTAACATTTTATGGACCTACAGTATTTGGACCAGTGAAAGTTGAAAAACATGTGAGTTTATTTTCTTTTTTCAGACATTTGTGAATGATGTCAGGATCCAGGAACAGATGTACATCACTTTAAAGATTGATGACAAACTGCGGTTTGGATATGATATCCTTGAATGCACTTGTCTTCAGATATTCTTCTGAGAGCCTTTAAGATTTAGTGTTAATTTAGTATTTCAAAGACCTTATGTGTATCTGTATGTAATTTGTTGGAACTGAATTTGTTAACACTCATAATATTGGAAGATTTGTGTGTATGTGCATGACAAAGAAAAGTAGAAGTAGAACTAGTCATATGGTTTCATATTTTGTGCCCTTTGTGTGAATATGTATAAGCATTCAATATGTTTTAGCTGTTTCTGAGACTTTCTTCCTTGACCTGACTCACATACCAACCTGTTCACTGTGGTGCGAGGACAGCTACATGTGCCAGAGGAGGCTCTAAAGGTAAAACAACTGCTATAATATACTGATTTATCAAGATGTGCTTATATTATCAGGGTTGCTCTTGCTGATCTTAATTATGTATTTATTAATTTTTTTATCTGCCTGAAGTAATGCTTGATGACAGGTTTCTGGCACTTACTGTGTCCTTCTCCCTCCTTTCTGTCAGCATGAGAAGTTCACCAGCCAACTTCAACTGGGCAAGAAGCCCACCTGCGCAGAGCCCTTAAAAACCCCCAAGTCTTCTCCAAATAAAGCCAAAGTGAGCAAACCCACAGAGCCTATTGCCGTACCAGCAGTCAAACCAGCAGAGCCTAACAAAGGAGATGACAAGATCCCAGGTAAAAAAAAAGCCCCTTGATGATGTCAGGGTAGAAGTACTGCATAATTGTATTTGTGTCTGAAGATTTCGAACAACTTTGTAGATGATGCAAACCAATGTGTCATCTTTAAATAATGTGAGTAATACTGGTAAGTAATACCATTGCTGTGCCTCACCTGACTAATTCATTTTCCCTTTTCAGCAGAGGAAGGTGACATAAATAATCATGGTTTATTTTTATCAAAGCACTGACTAGTAACATGTGTAAGTGGCCTTGTGTCATCTACATCTGATGTCAAACACATGGGCAGGATTCAGAAACCATTAACTCTCCTCACACTGTGAGAAAAACGACCCTCTGTTTACACTCCTAGCAACATCCTAAAAACCACTGAAAACACCTTAGCAACCCCACTGCAACACCCTAGTAACCTCCCACAATTATGATGGTGACATCTCAGTTAGGCAACACTCATTTTTCTTAAAGAGTATGAAAAGATGTATTATAAAATGGATTGGCTGAGTTGCGTTCATGCTGTTGTAAAATACTCTATAAACACACGTGACCTCGTTACATCAGGAGGGAGCACTCTCTCTGCTAAAACTTAATGAAGATCTCTATTGCTTGGTGAAATAATTAGTGTTTGTTATCAATAAATTATTACATTTTTGTTGCTGTGTGTTTTTAGTTTTTTTTATCAAACCTTGCCAGGTATATGTTGTAATATGTAATGCCATGCCCTCCACGCCCCTTGTTAGCTGTTCTAAAATCACTATAAACCACAGATTCATGGGGCTTATTGCTTTATTTGAGACTTTAATGCATCTTAACACATGTATTTTTGTGTTACGCTACATGATTAGAACTATGGTTCAGCCTGGTAGTGAAGTGCTGGGTATTTAATAATAGGGAAGGGAACAGCCCGATGCCCATGCCTCTGTTTTCCAGCCATCAGCGTGTCAAGGGTGGGTAACTTTTAACATTCACTCTTATCTCACTGCCACCTGGTTATTTCATCCTGCTAATTGTCAGGCTTGTTCATAATTCCCCTGACCCCGGCTGGTAAAGTTACATGATGCATCTGTGTGCAGCCCATGAACAAACTACTGATTTCTGTAGAGAATCACACCAACCTCAATCAGTATTATGAACATCGTAAGCAGTACCCCACAATTTACTTAAATTAGGACAGAACAAATGGCAAGTATTTCAGAAAGAAACTGGCTTATCATGCATACAGTGAGACCTGTTAGTTTCTACTCTGTGAAATTAACCCTTTGGCAATTGCATCATGTACACAGATAAGTCTGATAATCTGTTAAAGGTATAGTTCACCCCAAAATAAAAGCTGTATGTTGTTCCTTTAAATTCGGAGAGGAAACATCACATAATATCAGAGGATAAGACAGTAAAATACATAGATAGCTACATACTGTATAGTGTTTATACCTCATGTACATAAAGTCTCATGTTCTCAATAGCAAAATGATTTCTTTATGTTTTTCTAAAACAGGTGACATAGCTGCCTTGCACAGGGGAACCCCGCTGTATGGACAGCCCTCTTGGTGGGGTGATGGGGATGCAGATGATGAGAATTCCTTTAAACAAGAGAATAAAACATCTGGAAAGAAGCAGGAGAACAGCGGGACAGGTAAGATTCTTTTTAACATTATGTGTACACAAAAGTATGTTTTTTTTTTTTACACAAACTGCTTGATTATATAGTCACATGGAGATTCATTTTGAGCAGATCTGAACCAACACAAACTGCTTGATTATATAGTCACATGGAGATTCATTTTGAGCAGATCTGAACCAACACAAACTGCTTGATTATATAGTCACATGGAGATTCATTTTGAGCAGATCTGAACCAACACAAACTGCTTGATTATATAGTCACATGGAGATTCATTTTGAGCAGATCTGAACCAACACAAACTGCTTGATTATATAGTCACATGGAGATTCATTTTGAGCAGATCTGAACCAACACAAACTGCTTGATTATATAGTCACATGGAGATTCATTTTGAGCAGATCTGAACCAACACAAACTGCTTGATTATATAGTCACATGGAGATTCATTTTGAGCAGATCTGAACCAACACAAACTGCTTGATTATATAGACCCATGGAGATTCATTTTGAGCAGATCTGAACCAACACAAACTGCTTGATTATATAGTCACATGGAGATTCATTTTGAGCAGATCTGAACCAACACAAACTGCTTGATTATATAGTCACATGGAGATTCATTTTGAGCAGATCTGAACCAACACAAACTGCTTGATTATATAGTCACATGGAGATTCATTTTGAGCAGATCTGAACCAACACAAACTGCTTGATTATATAGTCACATGGAGATTCATTTTGAGCAGATCTGAACCAACACAAACTGCTTGATTATATAGTCACATGGAGATTCATTTTGAGCAGATCTGAACCAACACAAACTGCTTGATTATATAGTCACATGGAGATTCATTTTGAGCAGATCTGAACCAACACAAACTGCTTGATTATATAGTCACATGGAGATTCATTTTGAGCAGATCTGAACCAACACAAACTGCTTGATTATATAGACCCATGGAGATTCATTTTGAGCAGATCTGAACCAACACAAACTGCTTGATTATATAGTCACATGGAGATTCATTTTGAGCAGATCTGAACCAACACAAACTGCTTGATTATATAGTCACATGGAGATTCATTTTGAGCAGATCTGAACCAACACAAACTGCTTGATTATATAGTCACATGGAGATTCATTTTGAGCAGATCTGAACCAACACAAACTGCTTGATTATATAGTCACATGGAGATTCATTTTGAGCAGATCTGAACCAAATAGAGGACAGTTGTGAAGAGAATGAAAAATTTGAATTGTTTGCTGTATAATCCAGAAAAAAATGGTTTGAAATGTGCCTCTGATTGAAGCTGACATGTTCAGTGTACTTTGATCTAGCAGTCTGGAATCTCATTAACTTGCTCCGTATTGGAGTAATGGGATTGTAGATTACCGAAGTTTTGCCACAGCAGGATTTTATGATAAATACCAGTTTGCTTTTTGTGATGATCAGGCGTAGATCATGAAATTCACCTCATAATGTGTGGTGTGTTTTATCTTTCAAATATTCTATTATTGAGTCATGTATATTGGGGTTTACGCACTGTAACCCACTGTAGTATGATTAAAACTGCACATGTAAATGGACTGAATCAATTCTACATTTTCTGGATTATGAACATGTATATGTACATAACAACAGCTGTTAGACAAAAACAACTATAAACATGAGGCTTTTAGGTTTCTTTCTTTATAATATGTGTCGCTTTTACAGTTGACTCCAGAACAGAGCATCAAATCCCAGAGATCTTACTCGTGCCCTTGAGCCCTCTTGATTTAATTCACTCAAAACAGCACTGTCTCTGTTCAGAGAAGCAAAATCTGCTGCCTTGTTTCTTTCTGAGGGAATGTTGGGTAAATATATCTCTGAGGGATAGTGCTGGCACACTTAGTGGCACTGTCTAACAAAACTTTATAGTGTTACTCACTATAAAAAAGAGTACAGACTCTGGTTCAAAAGACGGCAGAGTTGGCAGAAGCTCAAAATGAATCAGCATTATTGTTTCAGGCTTGATAAACCTCAGCGCTGCCACAGAGTGAGAGACAATCAGTCATACAAAGTCCACCACATCAAAGTGCCAACACCTCCCAGGGCTATTTTAGGCGCCAGGCAAGGCTAGTTTTTCAATGGCAGGGACTCACAAGCCAGCATAGGACAGAAGGAAGAAGAGAATGTAAAGAGAGCCGTCTCCCTTAAGAAGTGAATAGAGTAGGTTGATTTGTAGACAGGCCCAGCCCCCTCCATCTCCATTGTCAGAGTCACAGAGACGTGTTTGCTTTCTCTTCTGTGACACCAGCGCCGCTCATCACAGAGGCAGCCACACATGCTAGATTTGTAAGTATTTTCAGTATTTAGGTTCTTGTACTTCATTAAACAATTAGTCTTATGTTAACTTTTTAGTAGAGGTGCAGATTTACATACTGTGCCTTACATGAACTTACTTGAGATGTGTTGTCAAAAGTTCTGCTAAGCAGATGTGATATCTGTTTAATAGTAAAAAAACAAAAAAACAACAGGAGTTAAGTGGAATTCTAATAGTAGTTAGTGCTTTTCTGTTGTATTTTGTTGCTGACTGTTAATAATATTGTAAGATTTTTAAGGTCTTATAAGTATCTCTTTATATAACGGCTTAGAAGAGGAAGTGCAAAAGTATTTTTAAAAATAGGAAGTTTCAGTTGCGCTCTGATAGGTTGTGTTGTGCAGGGGATTAACTTGACATGACTTTTGGTGCATTAAATTTAAAAATTAATTGTGGAAATTTCAGTAGAACTTAGTCTGATTCAGATGCATTACTGATGATGTCACGATGACATCATATTTAGAAATTGTTGCTGTGCCCCTAAATGGCACTTGCACAGGTTGCTAACAATAGAGAATGTACTAAATTACTAATATTTTTTTAAATTAAGGTTTGAAATCACGCCTCAGTGAAATGAATGAAATGTTGTGCTATAAATATAGTTAATTAGTGTAAGTGGAGAATCAAAATCAGTGGTTCTCGAACTTTTTGCTCCGTGACTCGTTTTTTAGGTTCGATAATTCTTTGAAACACCCTCTATACCCTCATTATGGGATTAAAATACTGTTTAGTACATTTCATTATTAATTCTTTTTTTTTTTTGTGTGTGTGTGTATGCATTAACGTTATTGTCTGTTTATGAGATATTTGTTTGGTCTTAATGTAGACAAAAGTACTAAATCCTGAGCTGAACAAATAAGTGCAAGCAGACATTAAATGCAGTTTAAAGGTTTTCAGTTAAAAGGATTTTCTGTGTTTACTTTTATAACCTACACTTCCATTCTACAATTTTTCAAAATAAATGCTTTTATTCTGCAAGAATGCATCAGATTGATCAAATCTGACTTTTGAGCAGTAGTTTGCATCTAATATTTTAATATTTTTGCATGTTGATATTTTAATCAAAGGCTCTATCTAATATCTCTAAACTACAACTCAAACTATATTTTTAAATGAAATAAGATACAATTCATAGACATTTCTATCTCTGTCTCCCCCAAGGTTGAGAGCCTCTGATCTATATACTAGACATTTCTAGTATACAGTCATTTCAGTCATGTCATTTCTTCTTATTCAGACTAATGGAATGAAAGCTGGTAATTCAGGATGGCATTAGTCAGACAGTTTGCATCTGTCCTCAGACCATTAATTTGTTAAGATGCCATTAGCCATCCCATTAATTCTTGTCATGTGACAGGTATTAAAGATTGGCTTTGTCTTGACAATGATTCAAGTTCACAGTCTTGATTTATATGAAGCTGATCTGATTTTGTGCCTTGATTCTTCTTATTTTTTTGTGGCCCCACAGAGAGCAAAGAGACCAAGCGAGGTGATAAATCAAAAGAAAATGGTCTGGGTCCTGTAGGCGCTGAGCCTAGATACTTTGAGATCCCCAGCAAGGAGGGACAAATGGCACAGAACAGCATCCATGAGATCCCAACAAAGGACACTGAGGGCACTGGGGCTGCAAAATCAGCTACGGACAGTGCTGGAGCACAGGCCAACACCTCATTTACCATTGAGTTTGACGATACTTCCCCAGGCAAAGTCACCATTAAAGATCATGTGTCACGTTCACGACCTAAAAAGTCACCTCACATTGGCGGTAAAGACCTCAGCACCCTGCAGGCGGCCATCATGGCCTCTGAGAGCAAGGTGGCTGACTGGCTTGCCCAGAATGACCCTCCTCTTGTGAGGCGTGAGTCCACAGAAGAGGACAGTAAGAGCATCAAGAGTGATGTGCCTATTCACCTCAAGAGACTTAAAGGTAGGCCATTACACATACATTTATTCATTAAGTAGGTGCTTTTATGAAATCAACTTATTAAAGACGAATAATACAAAGCGAAGCAATAAACCCAAGGGAGAATGCAGATGTAAATGTAGTACTACCGTAGCAAATTAGCAAATTTTATAGTAAATTCATCTAGAGCTGAAGTGTAAGTGCAAAAAAGATCGTTTGTTCCTGGTTTAATGGAGCAGTGCACTTAAAAGATGATTTTTTTTTTTTTTTTTTTCGCCCTTGTGTCATTTCAAACCCATATTTTTCCATGGAACACAAAATTATGAATTTCTTTTTTTTCTTTTTGAAAAAAAAAGCAGTAGTTCATAATGACCGAGGAATGTCAATGTCCAAAATAAGGAGCAAGAAAAAAAAAAAGATTTCTCTGAATTTCTCACAGCTGTTAAAGGGATTCTATAGCGATGACATCAGATTGTACTGAAGTCTGCAACCATCCAGTTTAAATGGGTTGTATAGCATCAGCTGAATTTCCCATTCCAGAGGATTAGCTGCCACCAAGCACTTTTAAAACCCTTTTTCCTTGCACCCACTGACAGAGCTTTACAAAGAATGCCGTTAACGCTTCATTTTTTCCTTACGCTTTCCTTAAGGTGCCATTTCTCTAACTGTAGCAGAACTGCTTCGATTCTATTCATCTGTTTTATTGATTAGTCTGCCTGGTGGTTTAGCCAGGCTTTGAGATCTACGTTTGCACAAGATCTGATTCCATAAACAAAATGATCTCCTTCTATGGATCACCTGGGTTGCTTTCCTCTCGTAGGAGTATTTTGGAAGAGGAAAGCCCACTCTGCTCGCCATCGTGTGGTTCTGTAATGAAATGTGTGTTCATTTATGAGGAGCGTGTGGTTTGCAGGCAAAGGGCACTGACAGCATATCCACATGTGAGCTCTAAGCAGGATTGATTATTTTGTGAAGGCTGGTAGACTGCCTGGTAGGTCTGTCCAGTCTCAGGCATTGTTCTTTTTTTTTAGTTCTTGTGTTTGCAGTTGTCTTTTGGAAACAATGTTAGTGCTGTTTGTTTTGTTGGGCGAGATCTGAGTAATGGTGAGTTTGATTGTTGTTTCGATTGTCCACTGGTGAGTTGGATTTTTGTTATGTTGATTTGAGGGCTTGTTTCTTGTGTAAGGTGGGAAAATAGCGTATTGGAATTTGGGGAACTAGAAAGAGACACTGCGACATAAAAATGTTCTCTCAGCAGAGTTATTATAGTTTTTCATTTATTGATTTATTTTTATTTCAGTTGAGTTATTTTTAATGGTGTTGTTGAAATTGTTTTCATTCAGTTTTTGACATTAATTTTTTTTTTAAAGTAACATTTCCATTGCACCATTCTCAGCGTTTTGCATTTGATCAAAGGTATACATTTTAAGATTGAAAGTTATTTATATTTAAAAATCAATTTAGTTTGAGGCCATCTGCAGAACTAATCCCTGCATTCTAGTAAATTATTGTGGTGTAATTAATTGATTTTAGATTTACCTGCCCTTAAACGTCACTTAACCTATTGTTATGCTGTTTATAGATCAGATGACCCTTCCTGTCTAATTAAATACACAGACTGAAGTCAGGATTGGGAGGTTAATTAAATCAGACCATCCAGTATTGATATTAAATTGATATTAAAACTATGAGAATATGAAAATCTTTAGGTTTAATCTTTAAATCTTTAGTCTCTTTAGGTTTTGTCTACTTCTATTTCAATTTAAAATGTAATTTATCCCTTTGATTTTCAGCATCACTACTCCCGTCTTCAGTGTCACATGATCCTTCAGAAATCATTCTAACATGCTAATTTGGCGCTCAGGAACCATTTCTTATTATTGTTATCAATGCTGAAAACTGTTTTGCTGCATTTTTAGGTTTCTTTGATGAATGCAAAGTTTGGAAGAATAGCATTTGTTCCAATTAGAATTATTTTTGTAACATTATAAAAGTATTTACTTTCACCTAGTTAATGTGTCCATGCTGGATAAAAGTGACTCCAAACCTTTTTACAGAGCTTGAACTAGAGGCAGTGAAACAATACTAAAAGTTGATTCCAGTATTTGTATAATTGAATATGCCTGTTTACTTGGTGTTATCGGACTAGTTCGACTAAATGCAGTCTGACTCATAGAGGTCTGGTGGGGCCAGCTCTCCTCATTCAAAGAACATGCTGTGCGATGCAGAAGAGCTGCTTTGTTTCACAGTTTGCACTGTTGGAGTGATGTAGTTGCTTCTCCCAGTCTCACAGAGCAGAGACTGTCACTTCTGACTGCATGCTACTTCCTCAGCCGACCAAGCTGAAGAATAGACGACCCCCTCCTCCACGGCTTATTTCCTTGCCTTTTCTTTCCTGTGCTCTTAGTTAGCGTCTAGAGACTTAACCGGTTTTGTAGTCCACTGTAATGCATCAGGGTGAATCGTATGGGGGATTTGTGTTAGCCCTGGTTAGGTTTGCATCTGAAGTTGCACGCTTGGTTGAAAGCACTGCCCTGTTCTGTGTTCAATTTTGCCATGACCCATCAAAACAATCTTCCGTTACAGGCAGTAAACACGAGGATGGCACGCAAAGCGATTCCGAAAATGGCTTTGGATTACGATTTGGCAGCAAACGGCATGCAGCACTGGAGGAGCGCCTGAGAGCCGCAGGAGTGGGCCGGGTCAAAACAGAGGGGTCGTCTTCTGTGAGTCGCACATCCTTCATGATCGAGTTCTATGACGAGGATAACCCTCGCAAACGGCGCTCCTACTCATTTTCACAGACCGCACCACTGCTCGGGGGCTTGGCAGGGGAGGGACTTTGCCCTGCACCACCCTCGCATCCTAAGGTCGTCTCCACGGCAGCGGACGGCAGCAAGGGCATGTCATCGTCCCTAGCGGCGGTCGCCCCAACCGCTGCTCGACTCCTGCTCAAGCAGAGATCGGAGGAGCCAAAAGGGGCGCAGAGCCCTGCCGCTACCGGTCAACCCAGTCCCACAGATGAGGCTCAGAAACAAGACGACGACCAGAGCGACAAGGGAACATACACCATTGAACTGGAAAAAAGCAACGCTGAGGAAGAGGAGGCACGCCGAATGATCGATAAGGTATGAAAACTACCCATAGCCCTGGTTGATAATCATGATGAATGTGAAATATTGTCATTATGGTTTTGTATAATGGGTAAAGCCAAACTATGATCTGCCACCATTGCGTCTGAACCACTTACATTATTATTAGCAATACTGAATTAAAAAAGATGCTTTATTTATGAATTAATGTTCTGGTGATATTATTAGGCAGGAGATGGAAATGATTTGTGTCTCAAAGGGATAGTTCACCCAAAAATGAAAATTCTCTCCTTTTGAGTCCCCACTGATTACATCGTATTGTTTTTCCATACTGTGGAAGTCAATGCGGGCCGACAACTGTTTGGTTACCAGCATTCTTCAAAGTATCTTCTGTTGTGTTCAGCAGAAGAAAGAAATTCATACAGGTTTGGAACAACTTGAGGGTTAGTAAATGATGACAGAAGTAACATTTTGGGTGAACTATCAGTTTAATGGGCTGTTTTGCAGTTGTGTTTAAATATTGTTTGACTGATATGTATAGGGACATGTTTCTTACCCAGCTGGCTTGGTTTGTGGAGGATGGTGTTTCACTGTCATCAAAACTCATCACTCACACAAGACTCAGATTAACGTGGGAGTCACTTCCCTTTGTGAGCAGTAGAAGAAAAAGAAAAAAAGATCACACTATGGCTGAAATTGTGTGCAAACAATGTTTGAATCGAGTCTGGCTTTATTAAATGCATACGTTTAATACTCTGGGTTATAAATTAGATGTCAGAATGTTTAAGGAATGTCAATGCAGGCTTACAAGCGCTGTAATGATCCTCAACATGTTCTCTTGAGTTGTATTTGTCCTGGAAATGTGTCTCTGAACATCAAGCAGTTTCAATGCATCTTGCTGTGAAGCTCTCTGTCTAATGGCTTTATAACGGCTCTCATGTGGCCAACCAATCAGCAAATCCTTTATTCTTTTCATCTTCAGGGAGTTCTTAAGCTTTGCTGTTTAATGCACGTCTGTGTGCCATTACTTATGAGGTGTTTATGAATGTTCATGCATTTGTTTCTAAAATACAATTCAAAACTTAAGAATATTGCACATATTGCACATGATAGGTGAATTAAAATTGCTTAAAATTTCAGCCTGCTGGTGATTTTGAGTATATATCTCGATATTCACACTACTGTTCAAAAGTTTAGGGTTAGTAAGATTTTTTTAAATGTTCTTTTTTTCAAAGATGTTTGTGCTCATCAAGATTACATTTATATGTTCAAAATACAGTAAACAGTTATATTTTGAAGTATTATAACAATTGAAGATAACTGTTTGCTCTTTGAATATTTTTTTAAATGTAATTTATTCCTGTGATTGAAGCTGAATTAACTCATGCATTCATTACTCCAGGATTCAGTGTCGCATGGTTCTTTAGAAATCAATCTAATATGATAATTTGTTGTTCAAGAAACATTTCGGTAACACTTTATTTAATGGTTACATCTATTAGTTGCTTAATACTAATAACTATGACTTTTTCTCAATAAATTCTTAATTTTCTGCTAATTAATAGTGAGTAAGGTAGTTTAAGTTTAGGTATTGGGTAGGAAAAGGTCATGTAAAATAAGGCATTAATATGTGCTTAATTAGCACTAATGCCTGGCTAATATTCTAGCAATAAACATGCTAATAAGCAACTAATAGACGTAACCGTAAAATAAAGGGTTACCAACATTTCTACATTTTTACAATGTTGTGCTGCTTAATATTTTTTATGGAAAACATGATTTGTTCAGGATTCTTTGATTCTTTATCATTTTAAATCCCTTTACTGACACTTTTGATGAATTTAATGGGTACTTGCTAAATAAAATCTTACAGACCCCAAACTTTTGAACAGGTAGTGTAAGTTTTTAAGAAACATAAAAGAGGAATGAACAACCAAATTAAAAGCAGGTTAAATTAATCTCAAAATAATTAAAAATGTACCCGATGGATGGATCAGTAAATAGTCGGGTGGATAGACAGAAATATTAGTTTTATATAGACTGTCAATAAAGCAGACGTAAGTTTACTTTTTAACACCATTGTGCAGGTGTCTTTATTGAACTGACATTAATAGTTTCTGTTTGTTCCTTCCTGAGATGTTGTTCTGGCTCTGTTGCTATGGAGTCTGTGCAGCTGTGTTTATTTGAACTCTTTTTGCCACATAGGTGCCGTCATTGTGTCAGAGCTCACCGTTAAGAACAGCAGCTCTTGATTCTCCTGCATGTGTTGTTGTGTTTGTCATACGTAGGTGTTTGGGGTGGAGGACTCTCAGGATCCTGTTTGCCCTGAGCAACAAGAAGCAGGTGGAAAAGCAAAGGATGGCAAGAAGCTCAGCTCCACTTTGTCTGAGGTGAAGACTTTAGTGCTGCTATAACACATGTCTGCATCATGTTGTCATTTTGAGTGTCTTTTAGATTAATGGTCTTGCATGAGCTATTCTGCGTGATAAACACATAATGATAAGATAATAAATGATCAAATAAATGGTAGTTTATGTCATTTACATCTGTCTTTTGTTAAAGTAACAATGACAGGTTTTCATTATTTGTGACAATGTTTTTTGATATCATCAGCAATTTCACATGCAACAGAAAACAGGTTGTTTCTAATGTGTTTCTAATGTGTTTTGGACTGTAACTACACCAGTTGAAACTGCATTTCACATTAGTTTGAATGGTGGAGTTTAATGTTACATAGAAAGGACTTTCGGGAATACTGACACAGTGCTTTGTCAGTCACTCCCCCACTGACCACTTCCTTGTTAGGCTGAAAACTGGCCATTTGCTCACTGACCCAGTTTGGGGATGAGAAGTAGTAGTCTAGTTCCTTGAGGCAATATCCACACGCACACACACACACACAAGAATAAGACTATAAAAGAGTCCTTGTATTAAATCCTCATTGTGGATCCGTGCTATGTTTACACCCAGTCTTCACTCTTGCATAAGCATAGACTCAGAGTTTTCTGATTATTGTTGTTTGGCTGTTTAAGTGGTGCTTGCTAAGGCTAACATAATCAAATAAGTGTAGTTTGTTTGGAAAAGACATTCTGAATATAATAAAGACTCCGCGTCATAGCAAAAAGTCAATGTGCAGGACTGGACCACAGGCAACGATTCAAGTGATTAGTACTGACTAGAGAAACATGTTTGCTTTATTTATAGAGACTTGTGGAGGATTCTGTTGCAGTCGGCAGCCCTCTCTGGGTTTCACAGTGGGCCAGTTTAGCTGCTAATCAAACGCGGACAGACCCAGAGGGCTCTGGGGCAGAACCACCAGCTTTTGTCCATAAAGAGCGAGGTAATTTACTGAATTGTATGAACACATAATTGGTGCCGCTAAATAATATTGCCCAGTTAACTTGTGATGGTACCATTCCTAATTTAATTGATTCTATCTTTGCATTTTATTTAAATTCAATTCAGCATTGACATTATATCACAATTTTGTGAACCAACCTGCTTTCTTTATTATGTATTCTTAATGTTTATGTACACTACCATTCAAATGTTTGGGGTCCGTAAGATTTTTTGTACTGTTTTTGAAAGAAGTCTCTTTAAAATGGTAATATTGTCTTATATTACTACAAGAAAAAAATATAAAAAACTGTTTTCTATTTGAATGTATTTAAAATTATAATTTATTCCTGTGATGGTAAAGCAGAGTTTTCCCCTGATATTACTCCAGTCTTCAGTGTCATAGAATGTTTTTATATGACATTATAAATGTTTTTTTATTTTGTTCAATTTAAGACATCCTTGCTGAATAAAGGTATTAAGTGGCCTCAACTACTATGTATTCACATCAAAAAATAAGTACATTTATAAATGTATTTACAGAAATTAATTACAGATCTATTTACATGCAGGTATTTTGGTTGCACTTTATTTTACAGTACGTGTACTAACAGGTACTTATAGTGTACTTACAGTGTATTTATCTAAGAAAGTTCTGGTAATACAAGGTAACTACATGGGGTAGGGTTAGGTTTCGGGGTAGGTTCAGGGTTAGTACCTAGTTATTACATAGTTATTATAATTACTATAATAAGTATATAGTATGTACATGAGGAACAGGACTGTAAAATAAAGTGCTACCATGCAAGTACAATGTAAAAACATGTAGGTACACAATAACTGCATTGTACCAAATGATTAAGTTACTACCTAAGTGTATATACTGTATACTGTAGATTTCTATAATATGTATTTTCTTTTCTCACTTCAGATGGTGATGCATTTGAAGCTGGCATCTCTATCAAGAGCACCGGCTCCACCACTTCCAGCCAAGCTGAGCACAAAAGAAGGACTCTTCCGCAGCGTCCCACAGAGGAAAAGATCAAGCGCTCGGAGATCGGTGAGAAACAGGACACAGAACCCCAGGAAAAAGAAAGCCACGAGGACCATAAAGGTGATGGCGAGTGCATCGGCACTCCAAACAACAAGGATGTTGTGTCTAGCCAATCCAAGAGCATCCAGCAGGACGGAAAGACAGGAAAACATTCGTCTGTGCGCCCCCTGGGAAGTGGAGAGAGGAAAGCATCAGAAGAGAGTCGCAGGAGGCGTTCAGAGGACAAGAGTAAAGAAAGTGACGGGGAGAGGTCTGGGAAGCCACTGGTGAGGCAGGGGAGTTTTACAATTGAGAAGCCCAGTGGTAATGTCCCAATAGAACTGATCCCTCGCATCAACCGGCAGAATGGAGGAAGGGAGCGAAGCGACTCGGTGGGAAGCATGGACACGGCAACTCTTCTCAAGGACACTGAAGCTGTCATGGCTTTCCTTGAGGCGAAACTCCGCGATGAAAAGAAGTTGGACCCTATAACACCCCCAGCCTGTCCTTTATCCCCCGAATCTGATATCGACACGGCCAGCACAGTCAGCCAGGCGGCAGCTGAGGGGGATCGCAAGGCGCTTCAGAAGCGTCGATCCCTCAGCAGCCTTTACAGAGAGAAGAGCAATGTGAGCACAGCATCGAAAACCACAACCAGCGCAAGGGAGCGTCTTGAGAGGAAGACAAAGACCAAGACCACAGAAAGCCGCTCGGATACTCGCCGTTCAGTACAGACAGCTTCCCGTGGCCGCCAACCATCCCAAGATCTCACTGACGACGATCAGACATCCTCGTTACCCATCTCAGACATCCTGTCCTCGGACCAGGAGATGTATTCCAGTCGCTCACACACCAAAGGTCACTTCACCTCCACTGATGACCTTTTGCAGTCCAAACTTGACACCAGCAAATCTGCAAGGTCCTCAAAGCCCAGCAAGACTTTGGAAACTAGCGCCAAGGTGGCTGGTCTTCCCCAGCCCCGACCCACGAGGGCATCCCTGTTGCGCCGGGCTCGGCTTGGAGACACGTCGGACACAGATCTGGCGGACGCGGACAGGGTCTCAGTGGCGTCTGAGGTGTCCACCACCAGTTCCACTTCCAAACCTCCGCAGGGGAGGAAGACGCAGTCACGCATCGACATGCTCGCACAACCTCGCCGCACCAGACTCGGCTCGATTTCAGCAAGGAGCGATTCGGAGGCCACGGTCAGTAGGACCACGGCGACACGTGTTTCTGCAGAGACAGCGCTACGTCTGGGACTGAGAAGCACAAATCAGCAAGCACCAGACAGCAAGCTAACTGCACGGATGAGGGCTAATAGTGTCTCCAAGCTAGCGGACCCCAAGCCGAAGACAACACCTGCCAACAGCACCCCATCAGGTGAGGAGGAGTATAATAGTGATATTAGTATACCCTTTTGGCTGCTGCATGACTGGAAATGTTACTTAGCAGATGCCAAGAGCAGACGTGAGGTGATTTGTTTTAATGCTAATTTGAGATAAAGAAACAGGTCAAAGTATTGTGTTTATGTAATCTAACTGACTAGTCCAGGGGTTCCCAACTCTGGCCCTCGAGGTCCACTTTCCTGCACAGTTCAGCTCCAACCCTAATCTCAACCCTAATCAAACACACCTGAACTACCATCAGCTGTTTGGAAGATTGAGTTATGATATTCTGTTTAAAAAACAAAACAGAAACAAAAACATGCACAAATAAACAATTAAAACTAAAAATTAAGATCCATTTAGAAAATAAATATAATGCATTTCCATTCCAAGTCATCAAAATAACAGCCGTATGAGAGTTCTGCAGTTAATAAAAACAGCACAGTTGGTTGTTGTTTTAAATGAGTTTATATTGAGACATTTGGCATTCAGCAAAATTTTGCAGTGCATTTTTGTGATGTTTTTTAAGGACTGGATCACTGTCATTAGTTATGTTTGTCTGTAATTTTCTGTCTGCATGCTTGTGTGATATTTATAAAGATCCCGTTTTACACAGAAACTCAACTTGAGCCTGAAAGTGTTGTCGCAGAGGAGGAGCCCATGGGTACTGTAACATCTCTGGGCTGTGTGTGTGTGTGTGTAGAAACTCAAACTCAGCATGCTTTTAAATGTTATTACTGTCTATGTGTGATTTCATTTTTTAATTCATGCTTTTATAATCAAACTCAGTGATGAAAAGGATCTCAGTTTATTTGCTTTCCCTGTAAATAAATATTTAAAGAGTGATATTTGGTCTTTAAACATCACATTGGCCTTTTAATATTTAAGTGCTTAAAAGAGTAAAGATATATTTGCAGATTCAGTGCTCTAGGGATCACAGAGTAATTAATGAATTATGTTAATATTGAAATGATGACTTCTTTAATACCACACAGTCGGAATCAAAGCAAAGTTGTGTCTCATATGCTGATGCAAGCGCTGAGAAATATAAGAAATGAGGGTCAGTGGATGTTAAACACATTTCCTCTGGTTGCACAAAGTTAAAACAACATGACAGTGAAACAGCTTTGCAGGCGCGAAGAAAACATTCTTTTCAGATTCAAACATCCTGGAATTTATGAAGGATACTTATTCTGACTAAAACCCACAGCCTTTACATTGCCATCCTAGATCATAACCACCAAATCACTATCAAATCCCCCATCTCAAATGTCCTTTTCATCACTTGCTAGTGTCTTATTTTAGAGATAGTTGGTCAGAAGAGCTTTGCGGTTTGATTTCTGCAGAGGTAACTGAAATGTTTAACTTCTTTGGTTTGTTATAAACCCTTAATACATAATTTTGAAAACTACAATCGCTCCATCCCCATTTGAAACAAGGCTTTATGGGAACTGTTATAGTGTGTACAGTAATATAAAGTACAAATGCAAATTTTTTAAAAAATAGCAACATTTTTGTACAATAATACCTTGAGCCAATGGGGAAGAAGATTTTTGCATCTTGTAACAGAGATGCAAGGAGTTTGGAGACTGTGTGTAATACTGACAAAACTACTCATTACATTAAAAGTTATTCAAATCCTTTTTTGAAATATACATGCCTGTAACCCCCCTGTCAGTTCCAATAGTTTGATTATTTATTGCATTTCAATCAAACCTGTCTTTCTCTTCAGCCACTAACCGGTGGAGACGGCTGCCTCCTGAATATGCCTCTACCTCTGAGGATGAGTTTGGCTCTAACCGGAACCCTCCCAAACACATTCGCCTGCGGCCGGGCACCACTCTTCGCACCAGCAGGCTGAGTGGTCCCGCTCCGGTCACGACCAGCCCCGGGGGTCTCCTCCTCAAAAACAGGATGAGAGAACAGGAGGAGTACATACGGGATTGGACAGCTCACAGTGAAGAGATCGCCAGGTACTCATCAACTCTATACGCACAGACACATTATACTGTATCATTAAAATGCCCCACAGTTACCGGACACACAAAGCATATGATATAGTTATCTTTACATTATGCTTTACTGTTCTTCCAGTCTTATCTCATGAGATATTCCTTAGATTTAAAGTAAACATTTGGTGAAGATCGGAAAAAAACATAGTCTTTGGTTCATCTCGGTAATGTTTGGTGTGGTTCAAGGTTTAGATCTCTTTAATGAAAAATCTTTTGAAATCCTTTTGGAGAAAATGAATGGATAAAAACTATTGAGAACTGCAAGGCCGCTGTAAAAGTGGGCACTCAGTGTTGGTGTTACATGCAGAAATATAGTCTATTATATCTGGAGATGTTCTCATGTAGCATTAGTCACAGCTGAACAGAGAGCAACAATCCGCTGCTGATGGGCAAACACTAATATACGTTTTTTTGACATTTTATTGTCTTTATCACTCATGAACTCCTGCTTTCATGTTCTCGTTTATCTACTTAATTTTCAAACTGCAAAAAGCTAATGTTTTTAGTTACCAGTGCCCTTATAAATGCATTGTTTGCAGTTAGCTGTGTATACTTTACTCTGTAAATGACTGTCCAGTAATTGTGGGGTTACCATTGAAGTTTAATTCAGTTACTCACGAGATCTCAGCATGGCAGCTCTCATATGGCAGCCCACTCAATGTAAAATCTGATTTTATTTGTCTACTTTTATAACTGGGGTCTTTATCTTAATTATGCTAAATATACATTTCAGAAACATTAATCATATCATACTTTTATGTTGTATGTGTAATATAAGTTATTAATGAAGAATAATATACAGTGAATTTTCCGCATTTTTCCACACAAAAGTGACTTTGCATCTTTAGCAATAGCAACATAAATGCCACATATACAGTATTTGTTGTTAAATTTGTGTAGCAATGCTGCCACCTTGTGGTTATTCTAAAAACTCTCTCAATATTACAACACCGTAATAATTAACCATTAATCAAAACCTATAACAAATGTGTGATTCATATGTAATGAGCCATTTTTATGTATTTGCCATGTTCTAATATTATATACACTAATGATAAGTTTAGGTTCAGTGAGATTTGTTTTATTGTTTTTGAAAGGGATTCTATTATTGTCACAAAGGCTGCATTCATTCAACAGAATACTTGTGAAATACTTTTACAGTGTAAAATAAATATATTTACAATATATTTACTATTACAGGGTAAAATATATTTTAAATTGTAATTTATTTCCGTGACGTTAAAGCTGAGATTTCAGCATCATTACTCCCGTCTTCAGTGTCACATGATCTTTCAGAAATCATTCTAATATACTGATTTGGTGCTCAAGAAATATTTCTTATTATTATCAGTGTTGAAAACAGCTGCTTAATATTTTTGAGGAAATATTGATGCATTTTCTTCAGGACTAAATAAAAAATTCAAAGGGAAAGTATTTTTTTTTAATCAAGGAATATTTGTAACAATGTAAACGTCTCTGTTACTTTTCATCAATTTAATGTGTCATTGCTTCATAAAAGTATTGATTTCTTAAGAAAAAAAAAAATCAATTAGTTTTTTTTTTTTTTTATAAATAATGCACGTGATGCATGTCATCCATACAATTTGCTATGGGATTGCATATATAAGCATGTGCATGCTTAGAGTAGGGACTACCTAATGTGAGTCTGTGATGTCATTTGCATGATGTTTGTGTTATTGTGCACCCCTAGTCTAGACACCCATCTCAATGTTTACAGGTTATTTCCCTGTGTGCGCAGAATCAGTCAGGACCTGGCCAAGGACCTGGCCATCCTGGCACGAGAGATTCATGACGTGGCAGGTGAGATCGACTCGGTCAGTTCCTCCGGCACGGCGCCCAGCACCACGGTCAGCACAGCCGCGACCACACCGGGCTCCGCCATCGACACCAAAGAGGAGGTACACCTCGCTGCCTTACTTTCAAGATGTTTATTAGTTTACAAGGTGATTGTTCTCAATAACTTTGTTGTTAATTTTCCTTTTCTGCAGCTGGTTGAGAGAGTTTTTGATGAAAGTCTAAACTTCAAGAAGATTCCCCCTGTGGTTCATACCAAAGCCTCAGAGATCAATGGCAGACCAGTGGAGCTTCGTCCCCGGGCCCCGGACAGCGTGGACCCTCAGGCGGCCCTGCGCAGACGTACCTGGAACCGGGATGAGGTGAGACCGGTATGAACAACCACTTAACTTCATGAAATGTACCTGATCTTTCAGGTCTTTATGAATGTATGTTAAGTGAATGATTCAGCGGACTTCAGTGGCTCCAGATGAGAATGTCTTGTTCAGTGTAGCCTGGTGTGTGAGTATTGATGTGATGTAATTCAGTTTAATTGCCCCACTGTTGTTTGTTTGGTTAATTATTGAATGACACGGTTGTTATAGACTGCTGGTTGTTCTTTTGCAGGCGGTGCTGGACAGTTTATTGCTGACATCGGTTTCACAACTGTCTTCTAAAATCCGACAGTCTGTAGATAAAACAGCTGGCAAAATCAGGTCAGTCATAGATGTGTTCTGTGTTGAGCATTAAACCAAATGACATAAACGGTCATTTTATAATTCATTAATTAATATATCCATTACTTTTATACACAAATCCAAATGCTTTAAATAAAATACAAAATCAATATAAGGACTGAAATCAAAATTATTTTTGACCTTTAAAATCTTTTTAAGAACATACTGTTCTTGAAAGTTGTGGAACCATTAATTTCAGTGAATTTTATTTAGTGGTTCCTCCATTTCAGTGAATTTTGAAATGCACTTTACATGGTTTTCTATAGGAACTCACAGATTATATTACAGTTTTACATTTGTTTTATTTTTGATGTAAACTGTAACTGCTAATAGATCAAATATCTTGGATAAATGTAATCTGTGTGTGTGTGTGTGTGTGTGTGTGTTTAACTATTTGTAACATTTAAAAGACAAATTTTTAATATTGATTCTTATTCACTATTTAAAGGATATTGTTCAAAGACAAAGACAGGAACTGGGATGATATTGAGAGGAAACTCTGTGAGGACAATGAAGTTCCACTTCCCAAAACTACAAACAAGGTAAGTTCTCTAAAGGAAAAGTTCACCCTCAAGCCACCCTAAATGTATGACTTTCTTCTTTCAGACAAATCCAATCAGAGTTATATTAAACAAATAATTTTTAATATAGTAATTTTGCTAAACAAAGGAAACTGTGCTTCCATTGCTCTTGTATACAACATCCTCTCGCGAGACTAGTATACTCTCATCAGATTTAGGCTATGCCTACATCCTGCGTCATCCGCTGGAACGCCACTCTCTCATGTATGCATGTATTACAAAAACACATGGATTCACTTCAGGAGGCCCTTATTCACCCCCCGGAGCTGTGGGGCACATTTTATAATGGATGGATGAACCTAATTGGACTTCTTTTAAACTATTGAAAAATAACACCCATTCACTGCCATTATAAAGCTTGGAAGAGCCAGGATATTTTTTTTTATAAAACTCCAATTGGAATTGTCCGAAAAAAGAAAGTCATATACACTTCGGATGGCTTGAGCATGAGTAAATCATAGGGTCATTTTCATTTTTGGGTGAACTATCCCTTTAAATGCTGAATGTCTTACAGTAACAGATATTGATCTGTACTTCTGCTAATTATTCTTTATGCCATTCAGGAAATTTCATCTATACTGACAGAGCTGAAGAGGGTAGAAAAACAGCTTCAGGGTAAGACTTACACCACGTCTGCACTAAATGAAACCGCAGCACGATGCAGCTAAATTTAGCTTGCCTTGATCATCTTCTAAACTGTCCACAAGCATTTGATGCAGCACATTTCTATTTTCGATATACTGTACTATACTTTTTTTTATTTTATTTTTTTATTTGATAATATAATTCATTATTTTCTGACTGTAACATCATTGTCAACTTGTGATGTTTTTGGTCTAATTTAAATAAGTATGCAGGATTAGCAAAACAAAATACATACACATTCACATTTTCTGATGCGTATCTCTATCCCTGCAGTTATAAATGTGATGGTGGACCCTGATGGAACCCTTGACGCTCTGACCAGCCTCGGCCTGACAAGTCCAACCACCACCAAACCCAGAAGCAGTCCTGGGTCTCAGAGCACATGGGGACCTCTGCCCAGTAACGGAGCCCCTCAGCCGCCAACAACGATCAGAACCAGCCCAGAGAGACCCAGTGTAGGACCCAACTTCAGCCGCTCACACCCCACAAGAGAGGAGAGTGCCATCGCTAGCAAATAAAAGACTTTCTGTTAGTAAACTGGATTAATAAAACTAAATACTGTAGCTTGTTCCCGAATGGATCTTTTAATGTGTAGATATAATGTACTGTGCCCTTCTACAGGATTCTGTATGAGGTCTGTTTGTTGTTTTATCCCGTTTTGTAACCTTTAGCATTACAACGGTGTATCTGGACTGACTGCTTAGCTCAACTAAGCAAAACCGCACCAAAACACAGACAGCTGCATGTGACCGGAAGCAAGTGGCCATCCAAGCCCAATGAACTGGCAGACGTATCCCTCATGAACTTAAGAAAACAACTCTAGTGCCTGTCTGCTCTCCTCTGAGCTCACCAAAACGTTCTGCAGTTTACCAAACTGAACACAGCTATGCGCAAACTCAGCAATTGTATTTTGAAATGTGTCTATTTAGATAACTGTAATTTTTGGAAAATGTTACATTTTGTGCATTCAAGCTGTTTTGAATTAGCTTAATAAGGTTTTTTTTTTTCATGTATTGAATTTGTATCATTGGAAACTGAAATGTCCACTGCGATTCTTTGCATACTGCAATTTTGTAGTTTTCAATTACTACAATATTAAGAGAGGGAACTTGCAGACAAATACATGGCATGCACTAATGGACTGGTAAACTGCACCCTGGCTAAATCGATTTTTGCCATTATGCTACTTCGATCAGCACAGCTGAATCAGGCTTATGACTACAAGCGTGTGTGTACTAACATTTCTGCATAGACAGACGTCTGTCTTCATGATACTCTGAGACCATTCTAGCCACCTTCTCATTACTGTTACCTGTTCCTTCTGTTTCTTGTCTGTTGGTGTAAACCTGAACCACTTAACTGGCCTTTCTTTAGGAGCCCTGTAGGAAGAATATTTCTGAAAGAAAATTGTGTAACTGTAAACTTAGACTATAGTGCAGACTGGTACCTGACAGAATACATTCAGTGGGCTTTTCTTTGTTTTCTACATGTATGATGTCACTAAGTGCCCAGTATTCTCAGCTTAGTCTTTCGGTCTTTGAGGATGACAAAGACTTGATTCATTGTAATATGGTTTCATTTTGCACATCAGAGGAATAATGTGAAATGAAGTAGTCAATTCAGGGCACTTAAAAGATTGGGACACCACTAAATCCCGCTGTACTCACTACAAGATGCCTTTCCAGTGGGACTCCCCTCTGACAAAACAACCTGATGAAGTGCTTGGTACATTGATTTCCCCTGTGGTTTACACATTGTGTATCATATCAGTGTTTTTTTTTTCTTTGTTGTTTTTAATGTATGTTTTATTTATTTTTGTTTCAATTCATTTAATTGTTACGGCACTTTTTTCTTTTTTACATAATTTTGCATATTCTCAATAAAGGGGGGAACAGCATATTAAAACAAGTTTTTGTTTAATTTCAGAGTTGAGCTGTGTATTGTATCCAGCTGAAATAATTTGATATTTCTCAAGGGATGCTTTGATAGGGCAATATTCAAAATAATGCATTTAATAATTCATTCATAAAATGCATTCTCCAAATTGTATTCAACTACAAAAAAGCAATATGAGCTACAAAGGTTAGCCACACTACAGGACAGCCATATTACCATTATACATAATAGCAATATTCATACATGAAGACATTTCATTCTTAATGGTACACAATTGAAAGTGGATGAAGTCCAGTACAATGCATTAATATAGATGTAGGTCTTCTAAAGGGTTTTGAATGAAGTCTATGGATCCAGAGCCAAACTTTTCCATGACTTTGCTTGTTCTCTCTTGTACTGCTCCAGCTCCTGAGAAAAACAAAACAAAAAAATGCAATGTTTCTTCTCTAATACATTAAATGCATTTGTGCACCTCATAGTTTAACTAAAGCGCAGTCAATCAGATTTCTACATTTTCTAAAAACTATAAACATGCTGTAAACTTGTTAAAAGTTGTTCACTGTGTAGATATATATAATTTATCATATTCTTATTTAAAATTATATTTATATGAATAATTTATCATATAAATAAGATTATATATTTTTTTAATCTTCAATAATAGCATAGTTGAACATGCTATACTGCAATCAGAGCGATTAAACTGCAATAGTGACCCTTTGCCACATATTTCCTGATAACTGCAATCACTAAGCCCTCAGCAACAACAGCCTGAATCAGAGTAACTGAGAAACTACTGAAGGGCAGTGAGAGCGAGGTACAGGGTAACTTTCAGTCACATACTGTACTCTGGAGGATCAGTTAATGGCTACAGTAATGAGTGAGTTTTACTGCAGGGTTATATACACACGCATGACTAGAGGTTACTAGAAGACAAACATTTGCTGAAGGGTGATTTTACAGTGACAATAATTCTTTTACCTGGTCTTTCTGAGCTCTGATAGAGTCTATAAGGGGCTCACTGTACTGGGGGTCTTTGGCAGGATCTTTCAGCTCCTTACGTTCCTTGATGTTCTGAAGACAAAAAGGTCAGGGGTCAGGCAGACATTATTTAACCATTATCATTGTTTACACAGCAGGAAACTGTACCTCAGGTGGGAAAACCCTCTCAAAAACCTTTTTCCAAAGGTCTATGGGGTTTCTGGCATGAAGAGTCCCGATATCAACATCGGAGGTTACAGGCGGGCCTAGAAGATGAATGCATTCAAAATATTTTGAACACCTACATATAGGAGTACATACAAATTGTATATATAGTTCATTATACTTAGGCTTATAATTGTGTTTATAATTGTGCATTTTAGAGGAAATAAAAACTGAATGTATAGCAATATATCAATAATAATAACTATATGCAACAAACTAATTTTTACATTATTAACAATTAAAAAACCACAATGCATATCTTACCAATCTGACTGAGGGAGTCAAAGCCAGCTGGTACTGCCAGAGGTTTGCTGGGGTCAGTAGAGATCGACTTTCTAACAGAATGGAAGAATAAAACAACAAGACTTTATTATTTAGTAATGAAGAATATCCCACATCAGAAGTACAAGAAGATAATGAAGGGTTCATACGGTCTTTCAGTCCCAAATGCCAGCTGATTTACAAAACTTCTGCTTTTAGACATTGTAGCTTCAGACTTGCTGCTGGTGAACTATGGAGAGAAGGACAGCATACAATTATAACACTAACTAGAGAGAAACAGAAATGCTAAATGAGTGATTTTATAAAGCTTGGTTATGCCACAGAAGGCTGATGTCAGTTTAATGTTCCTCAGTTATGGTTTTTTTGAAACTACAAATTTCTGTAGGTTATAATCCATGATCATTTTCAAACTGCATTCTGAAATTCTGTAGTATGAAGTCGATCTTACGATTAATGAGGCTCCGTAGAAGTGGGCTATGAAGCGTAGAGTCTTACAAATCACCTTTCTCTTCTCTGAATCAAAGTCCTATAGAATGTAGATAGACTGTTATTGATGAATATAATATTATGCAATTTTGAAGGACTTGAATGACATCATTCGATGTTTGATTCGGACAGCCAAGAGTTGACTACTGCAGAAAAAAAAAAAGTAATGCTTTGGAAATAGTTAGATTTTACCTGAAAGATGTCAAACTTGCTTCCAACTATGAGAAGAGGAACGGGGAAAGGGCTTATGAGCTCTCTGTCCTGTTGGAAAGAGACTGTTTCATGTAATAGACTGACGCATTCAATTTCAAGCTTCATTTTTTAGCAATTCTGTTACTCTCTCACACCGGATAGTCCTTGTGGAGGACCCGTGGGACTCGTTGTTTGCCGGATCTGGATTCTCCTGTCTTCTGATGTGAGGCACACACTTTCTCCACATGACTTCGAGCTGAATCAAGCAGCTTCTCCATGGTCTCCCAAAGAACATTAGGTTTAGACAGATCCAAAACAAGAACTACAGACAAAGAGCTGTGAAAACAAGCACAAATTATTTGTATTTGGTGCATTTGCAACATTTATGAAAGTTTCCACCACAGAATAAAAATATTAAATTAAAATAACTGTGAATTGTGAGAAAAACGTAATTGTGACTTTTATTCAGGTTTTTTTGTCACACAATTGCAAGTTTATATCTAACATTTTAGGCTTTTCTTCTCAGAATTCTGAGTTTACATTTCACAATTCTTAGTTTTTTAATTTAGTTTTTAAGTATTTTTTAGGTTGTGAAAATTACATATATGTTTTTAAATGTAACCAGAATTGTGAGAAGAAAAAAAAAACTTTGCAATTCTGAAAAGAAAAGTGTGAATAGTGAGATATAAATTTACAATATTTATTTAATTCTTTTTTATAAACTTCATGTATACGACCTCAGTTCAATTTGAATACAATTTAAGTGAGTGCAGTGTTTGCGGATCTAACCTGACATTGTCAGCCGTGATGGGAATCTGCACTAGGTCTGATAAGGACATTCCTCCTCCCAGTTCCCACAGGTGAGCGATGTCTTTAGGCTGTAGAGAGGAGGAAAATATACTCTTATATATAAATTAAAAAGGAAATTCATTTTTTATTCATATAACAAACTGAGGAGGACAATATTCATACCGTGTTATGCCCTCTTGCACGTCTACCAAAAGTGTACTCCAGTGCAAGAGTAGGTTTAGCTGTCTCATCTCTGGTTTAAAGGGTAAAACAGAAACATGATGTGAGGTGACAGCAAAACCCTTAAGAACTTCAGATGTACAGTATGACAGGCTCTTAAACCCACCGATCAAGAAACCGCAGTAATATTGTTGTCTTGCCCTAAAACAGAGATGCAATGTAAAATGTTACATTGGGATTAGCACATACATTTTAAACCACTGTCAAATTCTAAAGATTTCGGGTAACGTTAGGCCTGTGTGTTTGGAGTGATATGTTGCAGGGATACGCATAACTGACCCCTGCTTTACTGCCCATGAAGAAGACTGTTCTCTGTGTGGGAAAGTGCGCGTCATCTTCATCCTCCTCCTCTTCATCAGTCCTGCTCTCCCTGCTGCGCACTTCCGCTGCAGCAATGTCCCATAAAGTATCCGAGCTACAAGACAACATGATCTTAATAGCAACATCTGCATGTTTACTAAAGCAATAGCTCGAATCTCTATCTCTATATCTCTGGGTACATTAGCTTGTAAGCTAACTATCATCGAAATGGGAATAAAACAATGTTGTGTAGCTTAAACAGTCGCTTACCTTATTTTAGGCATTATAACTCTTTGTTTAAAAAAAGCCCAAATAATTTACGTCTGGTTTCATCGGAGATACGAGTTTTGTTTTGTTTTAGTCCTGTACTGACGCTTGTCGAATGAAGGAGACGCTTGATTACCGTTGCGAAGGGTAACGTCACTGTTTGATGATGTAAGACATCTAGTGCATTATGGGGAATTGAGTTTTTCCTCATTTCTTCAACTTTCTTTTCTATTCCCATTTTTTCCCCGAAGTGTTCTCTCTTTCCACGCGAAGTTTACAAGGACAAATATAGATATTTTGAAACAGTATTTATTTTTATCTACATAGATTTGGATTGAAAATGTTTCAATAGTATTCGGTAAAGAGCCCTTTTGAAAAATAGTAAAAGTATAGTAATGTTTTTTTTTTTTTTTGACAGATTAATTACCATTTGTATAACCACAGTCTCAAACTATGGTTATGGGTTTATTTTTAGTAAAACCAGGGTATATCTTCATAATTATCTTGTTATACAAATAACCAAAAATAATAACTTTAGCTTTCCTCACATGAAAATGTAGTCTGTCATGCTGCAGTGACAGAACATGCACATTTGTTAAATGAAAATATGATCTAAACATTAATACAAGCATTCATATGAAACATTCACATGTGGATGAAAATACGCAGAACAATCATTGGTATGAAGTGGCCTTTTTCTTTAAATGCTGTAAATGGCATTTCATTCTAAAAACAACAGGTACATGTTTTATTAAACATTTATTGCATATAATATAGTATTTACAGTCACATTAGAAATTATGATGTATACCACAAACAGTAATGGTACATTGCATTTTGGAGAAATTTGATCAACAACTATGGAAAAGGTTGATGGATTCAGCTTTCATGTTGAGGTTTTCTGGATATCGTCTACTATGATTTAGAGATATTCTATATACAAAATAAAGAACCTAACATAACATTCTCAGGCACACCAACACATGCACACACTCAGAAGCTTAGCGTCTGATGAGGTGGTCACGTATCTTGAAGCTGATGATGCCTAGTATCACAAGTGCAGGCAGAAAGGCGTAGAGCAGGAGGAAGTCTTGTGTGTAACGCGAGAGGGCTCCAGGATAACCCTGATCTATGATCATATCCCCACTGTCCACCAGACAGGATCCTGGCAAGCCCGCTATAGGTGCTGAGTGAGAGGAATGGTTAGTCAGAGGACATCTGTGAGGACAGCTTATGCATTATATAACATAAAATCAAAAGTAAATTCCTTGTCTATTAGTTTTGACTAATAGCCGATAAATGCCTTTGAAATGTGCACATTTCATTTGGTAAAACAGTCCAATAATATTGATGATATCAGACATGCTGTGGGTAAAGATGTAAACTAGAAACTACTGGCAACATCAATATGTCTCTCGTCAAGTTCTTAATTTAACAAGAAAGACATTAATACAGAAACTGTGCTTGTCGAGTCATGTCATGGGTTCCATTAGAAGTATGCAATAGATTGAGGAAGAAGATGATTGTTCTTACTGCAGGTGAAGTTCAAGCCATAGAACTCCGTGACGATCAGGAGCTCACAGCCGTACTTCTGGAAGGTTAGATAACTCAACCACTGGAACACCACAGGCATTTGTTTAAAACTCCTAAAAGGAGAAAACATATGAAGTTTATCGTAAAAAAAAAAAAAACTAATAAAAAAATCTAAATTTGTTTCTTCATCAGAAAGTATTTGGTGACTTTTAGCAGTACATGACTTGCTCACAAATGGATCCTCTGCATTGAATGGGTGCCTTCAGAATAAGAGTTGATAAAAACATACAAATCAAAATCCACACGACTCCAGTCCATCAATTAAGGTCTTGTGAAGTGAAAAGCGTCATGTTTGTAATAAACAAATCCATCAAGACATTTTTAACTTCAAACCGTCACTTCTGGCCAAAACACCACAAAAGTTCAAATTCTAAGACATTTGTGAAAAGAAAAAATCCATCATCCGTTGTCAAAACATATTTGTTAGAACTGTTTTGGACTGTTTGTGCTTGACTTGATATGTGCATATTTCTCTCCTGATTCATATGAGACTTCAACTGGAGAATTATTTTGGCCAGAAGCAACAGTTTTACGTTAAAAACTTCTTTATGGTTTTGTTTATTGTAAACCCGCAGCTTTTTGCTTCCCAAGACATTAACCGATGGATTAAAGCAAAATTGTAGATTATTGTGAAGTTTTTGTCAGCTGTTTGAACATTATGACGGCACCCATTTACTGCAGGGGATCAAATGGTGAGTAAGTGATGTAATGTTACACTTCTCCAAATCTATTCTGATGATGAGACAAACTCATCTACATCTTGGGTGACCTGAGAGTGAGTACATTTTCAGCTATTTTTCATTTTAGGGTGAACCATCCCTTTAATATACTGACATTGTGCATTGATTTAAAAATAGAAATACTATGTTACTGTATGTAACTGATGGAAATATTATCCAATCTATAATGCAGAACATAATGCCTTCAGTGCACACTATGGCAATGTTGAATAAATCAAAGTCATTTCTTCACCTTAGAAATCCAGATCCCACCATGATTCCAGCTATATTGAGAAGAGCGACCCCGCTGTTGACCATATTGGGGTCCTGAACAACCCCCAACAAGACCAGTGTTAAAAGTTCACCTATGATGTGAGGAACCATGACCACGGCAGAAAAACACACGAAGCGCATAGGATCTGGGTTCATGCCAACAGTCCTGAAACACCAAACCACACACAGAGAAACAGCATGAGGACAAGATTTTGAGGACATTCCCCTTTAGATCTGAACTGTAGTTACCCTGACCCGAGCTCTGATGACCTCAAGTAGCTCACACGAACACACCCACACTCACCAGTACAAGAAAGAGGTGAAGATGAACACACTGATAATACTGAAGGGCAGGATATGGATGATGTAAGCCAGAAACATCTGCCACTTTTGGTACAAGCCATCCTTACTCTCCTGGTCAGCGATGGCTCTTAAAGCAGGAACTGTTTAAAAAAATGTATATATACTGTATAATATATATAATTGAAACTGCATGAAAGTGAAAATACAGTAGCAGACATGTCTTGTGTTAACAATTATGTGTTATCACAAGTCCTCTAAGTTCAAGGTTAAGCAATAATCATGGGCATGCTGGAGCCATTTGTGAGATGTGATCTCTTATCAGCCAGGAACTGATATATAACTGACTGGAATTATTCCTCTAAACAACTGACTTAAATACGTATCTGACTTATATCGCAAATATATTATTATAGAATTTACTAATATTCTGAATTAGCTTTTTATTCATATAATTTATCATTTCATTTCATTGTATTATTTTACAAATATGTTTGCATTTTTTAGTAGTATTTTTTCTCCTTTGTCTGTTCCAATACCTGTGTCCAAAAGCACATGCCTGCAATTAGTCATATTTCATTTAAAAGAAGGAAAGTACTCAACAATGAATATGTCCTCTGGCTCCAGAGATATTTTTGAGTTATGTTAACTGTGGATGAGATACTCACATAAAGCCACTGCATTCAGCATCCCAGTATAAGGTGAAGCACCCATACATTGGTAGATGATCCCAATTCGGTCCTGCACGGCACCTTTAGTCACATCCTTATCCAGTTTCATGACAAAAAATGCAATGAAGAGGCCATAAATGAGATTCTGAGAGAGGCGCATGAGAATGCCCATCCTGTCACGAGACATATTTCGCACTGTCCGTCTGTGTGTGTGTAAGAGAAAAGGAAATGCATCAAAGGTGCTTCATGCGGTAACCTCTAAATAAATACATTTTATTTAAATGACTAAATGAACCACAGACCAAACACATTTTAAAGGTCAGGTCCGGTAGAAAAAGCTCTTTTAAGGCATATTTTCACTCTTTACAGTGTCATTTCATTAAAACTTCTGGAAATAAGGTTTAAGGATTCAAAGTCAGTGTCATGACAACAAACAAGGCAGAGGGACAAACAGCAGATGAGAACAGGCAAAGAATTGTGGGAAATGGAGTCCAGGATGGAGTGGCAATGGAGTGGAGAGCTGGTGATTGTGACAGTCAGGGTCATAGCTACAGTTTTACCTGAGGAGGACATTCAGTTTGGACATGCAGTTGGGAGACTCCTTGCTTTTGAATGGGATGATGGGTTTGTCTGCTCTCTGGCAGCTTTGCTCGATCCTTCCAAGCATGTTTTTATAGATCTCTGAGTTCTGGTAGGCTGACGTGATGTCATGCATGCGGCTGTAGGTGGCGGCTTCTCTCTCGCTGCAGCGTGTGTCCACAGAGGTCAGATCAACTATCAAATAAAAAAGGACAATTTATGATATATATATATATATATATATATATATATATATATATATTTATATACAAGCATTAAGATGGGTGTTGAGGCAACTTCAAAAGTCGTACCATAAAAATCAAAGGGGTTGCAGTAATCAGGACACTCATATCCAGAACTGCTGAAGAAATCCACCATCTCTTCAGGCTCCCCACAGAACACCAGTTCCCCTCGGCTCATGATTGCTATTCTGTTAAAGATCTGCAGATATTTATATAGCTTTCAGTCATCTGACTTTGTATCAAGTGGGCTATCACAACTCATGTTATATTTCATGCACAATTCACTGCACCTAATGTAAAATATGCTAATTTGATATCACTGTTTTCATATGCACAATAGTGAAAGTGTTTTACAAGTTAGTTTTTGACTAAAATATTTTTTAAAGTCTTTTACATCATTGTATTATTGAATTATTGTTAGGGTAATACATTACAAAAAGGACCCAATAGTTAATGCTAGTTATTGTGTTAACTAACATTAACTGACCATAAGCAATATGTTTGTTGTATGTGTAGTATTTATTGATCTGTTTGAAGTAGTGAATAAAAATAATTGTTCTTGTTACCGTTTTATAGTTTTCTTTATTTATTTTTTAAATACAGGCAAAAACCAGATAGACATGCATGCTTTATTATTATTATTATTATTATTATTAATTATTTAGCTTCTTGTTTAAAATCCTCATCATATATATATATATATATATATATATATATATATATATATATATAGCTTTTGAGTAAAGTATTTTTAAAGCCTCTTAAATAATTGTATTAAATTACTAATTACTATTGTTGCTGATTTTCTTAATTTATTTTTTTGCTTTAATTTTTTATTTATTTTTATTTATTGTTATTTTTCTAGACTATTTATTTTAAAAAGCATGTGAAAAAGATGTGAACCCACATTATTCAGTTCGTATTGAATTATTATTATTTTTCTTAATTTTTTGCTGTTATGTTGTTATTGTTGCTTTTGTGTTTTTGTCCTTTTTTTTCATCAATTTTGACAAGTAATTTTTTTTCATTATTATTATTTTATATATATATATATATATATATATATATATATATATATATATATATATATATATATATACATACACACATGTAATTTTATATGAACCAACATTTTTATCATCATCAACATTTTTGGTCCATTTCTCCAGAAGAGACTCAAGAATAAGTAAAATATGTAACCCTGGACCACAAAACCAGTCTTAGGCATCAATTTGTTTCGATATTGAGATTTATACATCATCTGAAAGCTGACTTTTTTAGGATAGGACAATATGTGGCCGAGATAAAACTATTTGAAAATCTGGATTCTGAGGGTGCAAAAAAATCAAAATATTGAGAAAATCGCCTTTAAAGTTGTCCAAATGAAGTTCTTAGCAATGCATATTACTAATCAAAAATTATGTTTTTATATATTTACAGTAGGAAATGTACAAAATATTTTAATGGAACATGATCTTTCCTCAATATCCTAATGATTTTTGGCATAAAAGTTAAATTGATAATTTTTACCCCTACAATGTTTTTTTATCTATTGTTAAAAAATATACCCCAGTGATTTAAGATAATTCTAGCATAATAGGCCTTCAGGTTACCAGCCCTGAGCATCAGCTACTGCAATGGCCATCTTTACAGTTAAGTGCTTCAGCAGAATGAGTTTTACAGGCTTCCACTGTGTCTGCTCACCCTGAAAAGTTCTGAACGGGGCTGGTGGATGGTCACTATGACGATTCGATCTCTTCTGGCCAGTTCAGCCAGCAGCACCACGATCTGATTAGCCGTCATGCTGTCCAGTCCTGTGGTCGGCTCATCCAGGAGAATCACCTCTGCCAGGACATACCGGAAACAGGAAAAACAGTAGAAGAAAGAAACCAAATGAGAAACTTTTAACAAAGCCCACTTTGTGTCCTATGAGAGAAAACTTTGAGTGTCTTCTTAATTCAAGTAATTAAAGCGATTAATTGAATTCTCCTTTGTCTAAAGTTAGAGCCAAATTAATTGGCTGATGAATTCATTTACTGGTTGATTGGAGAAGGCAGATGAAAGCCACTTATAATTGCTGGTTTGTGTTCAGTTTGGAGTGGGCTCGACTAATCCATAGTCCACGGTCCCACGAGACCCAGATAAAGGATCCAAAGGGACCCTCATAGACCTCGGCTTAATATTAATAATGTGATAACCATGTCAGCCACTTTTAATATTCTACTTCAGTCCCTTTCACTCATTTGTTCATTCCTAAATAATCCTTTGAAGGGCTTTGGGTCGCTGTGCTGGTCACTGGATTTAAATAAAATTGAGTCTCTATTACGTTCAAGCAAGGACATGAACACACACTACACTGTGTTTGTACCATAAACATAAACAAACTATTATACTGTTATGGGTTATTATTAACGAGTCTCGGGCAGGTCAGAGGGCAGCTCACTTGGGTCCTGAAGCAGCTGGCTGGCAATGGAGACCCTCCTTCTCTCTCCACCAGAAATGCCAGGGAAAATGCGGCCTCCAATCACGCTGTGAGCCACGTGTCCCAAACTCAGCTCTACCATGACTGCAGCTACCTAACATGGATCAAACAGGGATCAGCTTATTAAAATATGAATCATGTCTCCATCATAACTTCAGGAAAGTTAAGGTATCTGTAGGTATTTGAGATATCTGTCGATTAATCGATTTTTGTTGTCCATATTTCCATATCTGTGGTGATGTGACAACTATCTGTGAAGGGAACGAGCTCACCTTCTTGCGTATGGCCTTAGAAGAGTGTTTTCTCAAAGCAAGCTGAGCAGTGTATGTCAGAGTCTCCTCCACAGTCAGATAGCTCAAGAGACTGTCACTCTGAGAGAATAAAAAATCGATATAAGCATTCAAACTGTTGTTATGTGAAGTGTGCATGTATCAATGGATAGAGGACATGTGCTTTAATTTAGCCGTAAATGCATGATGGTGCACATTATCGACACTTACAACACTTCACAATTTGTAAACTTTGCTCCTAAGTTTAAATTCTTATCTGTATCTTCAGTTTAGGTATTATGTTTATCTATGCCTTTTAAGATGAGTCAGAAGGTTGTGGGGTTTGTGCGGCGTGTCTGTTTGTATCTGTAATTGTTGTGAAGTTCACGCTGCTGAAATTGGACTAGAAGCAATGATACAATAACCCTACTATTGTGCAAAAAAAAAAAAAAAAAAAAAGTTCACAGAGTTAAAGACCATTTTTAATTACTGGACTAGATATATAGCTTCTTTGCATCTAAATTAAATCTGTAAAAATGCAATAATGGCCGTCTCTCCATACTTATTTAATTTTCCAGAAGATGCACATGAATAGCTCAGAAGAATAATGTAATGAGCTCATGTGTAACGGCTAATTTCAGAGTTAACTCTACAAATGAACTTTTCTTTTGCAAACTTTACTGTATTTGTTTAAGTTTGGTTGTGGCAGACTTGACCTTTAGTGAACTAAACCATTGCTTTTCATCAATATATACTTTCTACAATTTTTACAGTCACATGTTGCCTGTGAGATTTAGATTGACATGCACATTTACAGTGCACTGTGGATGTAAATGTATTATACATTCTACTGTATAATTTTGTCCATTGTGATATTTTCTGTTAAAATCACTTAAAATCAAGGCTGGGATGGATGACTGATTCTAGGAAATTAATTTCTAAAGGGGACAGAGTTTAAGTTTGAAAACATTGTATTTTAATACTTTTTGTGACCAAACTTTTGCTAGTAGGTATAATAGGTTTTTGTAATATAATAAAATGTTTGCTTATTTGTAGATCAGTACAAATTAAAAAGCTGCACTAATCTTAAGTTGTCACATAATTTTATATTTTGATATTTATATTCTTGTTATGTTCATAGTGAAAAAACAAATAAACAAAAAAACAACTCACCTGGAGCACATAAGAGAAACAGTCTTGAAACTGCTCTGTTTTCAGCTTTCTTCCATTCACAAAAACCTCTCCAAGGAGTTTTCCAGAATTCCCGATTCGTCCTGCTATAGCATCTAACAGAGTGGTTTTGCCAGAACCTCGAGAAAGACATCAGTAAGCTTATTAAACTTTTGATATATTATCATATGCCACTTACATTTAAAGAAATTATATTTTCAACTTTATTTTTTTAACTGCAATATAAGTTGGTTTATATAGTACATTGCTTGTTCATTTGAATACTGCTTATTCAGTTCCTTAATAATGCATGTGACAAAGAATAATAGTCATCTGTGAGAACATGATTTATGAAAAAAAAAATCTGCTTGTTTTGTTAGTAGTCATGCTCTCAAACTCTAAGTAAATAGAAAAAAAAACATTCCTTACAATTTCGCCATGCACTATTACAATATTGTTGTGAAATACAAAAATGAAATCATACTGTAGCTAAATATTTAGACTGCATCACTATGGCATGCTGTGGGGTCCGATATTAAATGTGTTATAACTCATAGACACATAGTTTTTCTGCCTCACAAGTTCTTATCACACTTCCCCAGAACTCCCATTATCTGTAGTTAGTAATCTTATTAACCTTTAGATATATTGTATGACATTGACATTTAAAGAAATTATATTTTCATTTCTTACGTAATATAAGTAGCTTTATATAGTACATTTCAGTGTCTTAATAATGCATGTGTAGTGAACAACAGTAAGTACTTTTGTACTTTTACTCCAATAAAACTGAAGAGAACGTCATCCAAAAACAGAGTGGTCTTTTCTGAACCTTGAGAAAGACATCAGCAAGCTTATTAACCTTTTGATATGATATCATATAATATGACACTGACATTTAAAGAAATAACATGTAATCCGCTTTACATAATAAATTCCCTTATTCATTACAGTTTTATAGTCACTGAGACAATAATGTAGTTTTTATTTATATGTTGAATCAGTTTTCATCTTTATATTTTAATTTTACCATAGTTAAAGTTTTACTAGTTTCACTGCGTTTTTGTCATTGTTTGTAGTTTCTGTTATGTCTATATAGTTTTTGTTTATTTTCATTTCAGTTTTAGTTTTAGTTATTTTAGTAAATCGAGTTAAATTAAATTAAAAGGAGAAAAGTTGCATTGGCAAATAGTTAAAATAAAATGTTCATATATATATATATATATATATATATATATATATATATATATATATATATATATATATATATATATATATATATATATATATATTCTATGTCAGTGGTAAAAGTAAAAATATTATTTTTTTTTTACTTCTTTAAAATTGTTTTAATTTTAGACTGAGTTAACTATAATAACCATGGCTCATTTTATTGCTCACTCCTTATTCATTTCAGTGTCATAATACAATAGTGGAAAGATCTGTGAGAAAATACATTATAATCATTTTTATTCATTATTTCATTTTATTAATCATTTAATATTAGTTCACTTGTTTGCATGCTTAAATTATCAGTAACTTAGACTGTTATTTTAGTATCCTGAAGTTTAATGTTTTAATTATAGTATAATAAGTTTTGGTAATATAACAAAATGTATTAGAAGATGAATATTAAATGTCGGCACTCTTATTGATTAGTGCTGGCTGGAATTATTGCTAAATCAGATCAGATTTAATGTGCTTAATTCTTCAATACTTTTCTACTTTTACTCAAGTAAAATTAACTCTCTGTCTGAAAAGAATGAAGTGGTCCCTCCTGAACCTTGACAAAGATTTGTTGATCATTAGGTTACCCTTTTGATATACAACATTGACATTTAAAGAAATTATATTTTCAGGATTACATAATGTAAGTTGCTTTACATATTACATTGCTTTGTTCATTCTTATGCTGCGTATACATTTTTTACAGACTTAATAATGAATGTACAGTGAACAACAATGGAAAGATCTGTGAGAATATGATTTTTTAAATAGCCTATTTTTACTGCTTCTTTTGTAGGTGGTCAAGCTCTCAAAAATAAACAGAAAAAAATCTCCCCATTCACTATTCCAATATATCATTGTGAAATACACAAATTAACTCATACTGTAGCTAAATATTTAGACTGCATCACTATGGCATGCTGTGGGGTCCGATATTAAATGTGTTATAACTCATAGTCACATAGTTTTTCTGCCTCACAAGTTCTTATCACACTTCCCCAGAACTCCCATCATCTGTAGTTAGTAATCTTATTAACCTTTAGATATATCGTATGACATTGACATTTAAAGAAATTATATTTTCATTTCTTATGTAATGTAAGCTGCTTTATATAATACATTGCCTTGTTCATTCTGATGCTTACTGCTTATTAATTTCAGTGTCTTAATAATGCATGTGTAGTGAACAACAGTAAGTACTTTTGTACTTTTACTCCAATAAAACTGAAGAGAACGTCATCCAAAAACAGAGTGGTCTTTTCTGAACCTTGAGAAAGACATCAGCAAGCTTATTAACCTTTTGATATGATATCATATAATATGACACTGACATTTAAAGAAATTATATTTTCAGCCTTACGTAATGTAATCCGCTTTACATAATAAATTCCCTTATTCATTACAGTGTTATAGTCACTGAGACAATGTAGTTTTTAATTTATATGTTGAATCAGTTAAAGTTTTGCTAATTTCACAGTGTTTTTGTCATTGTTTGTAGTTTCTGTTATGTATATATAGTTTTTATTCATTTTTATTTCAGTTTTAGTTTTAGTTATTTTAGTAAATTGAGTTAAATTAAATTAAAATGAGAAATGTTGCATTGGCAAATAGTTAAAATAAAATGTTTATATATATATATATATATATATATATATATATATATATATATACATATATATATATATATATATATATATATATATATATATATTCTATGTCAGTGGTAAAAGTAACATTTTTTATTTTTTTACTTCTTTAAAATTGTTTTAATTTTAGTCTGAGTTAACTATAATAACCATGGCTCATTTTATTGCTCACTGCTTATTAATTTCAGTGTCATAACAATACAATAGTGGAAAGATCTGTGAGAAAATACTTTATAATCATTTTTATTCATTATTTCATTTTATTAATCATTTAATTTTATTTCACTTGTTTGCACACTTAAATTATCAGTAACTTAGACTGTTATTTTAGTATCCTGAAGTTTAATGTTTTAATTATAGTATAATAAGTTTTGGTAATATAACAAAATGTATTAGAAGATGAATATTAAATGTCGGCACTCTTATTGATTAGTGCTGGCTGGAATTATTGCTAAATCAGATCAGATTTAATGTGCTTAATTCTTCAATACTTTTCTACTTTTACTCAAGTAAAATTTACTCTCTGTCCGAAAAGAATGAAGTGGTCCCTCCTGAACCTTGAGAAAGATTTATTGATCATTAGGTTACCCTTTTGATATACAACATTGACATTTAAAGAAATTTTTTACAGTCTTAATAATGAATGTACAGTGAACAACAATGGAAAGATCTGTGAGAATATGATTTTTTAAATAGCCTATTTTTACTGCTTCTTTTGTAGGTGGTCAAGCTCTCAAAAATAAACAGAAAAAAATCTCCCCATTCACTATTCCAATATATCATTGTGAAATACACAAATGAACTCATACTGTAGCTAAATATTTAGACTGCATCACTATGGCATGCTGTGGGGTCCGATATTAAATGTGTTATAACTCATAGTCACATAGTTTTTCTGCCTCACAAGTTCTTATCACACTTCCCCAGAACTCCCATCATCTGTAGTTAGTAATCTTATTAACCTTTAGATATATCGTATGACATTGACATTTAAAGAAATTATATTTTCATTTCTTACGTAATGTAAGTTGCTTTATATAATACATTGCCTTGTTCATTCTGATGCTTACTGCTTATTAATTTCAGTGTCTTAATAATGCATGTGTAGTGAACAACAGTAAGTACTTTTGTACTTTTACTCCAATAAAACTGAAGAGAACGTCATCCAAAAACAGAGTGGTCTTTTCTGAACCTTGAGAAAGACATCATCAAGCTTATTAACCTTTTGATATGATATCATATAATATGACACTGACATTTAAAGAAATTACATGTAATCCGCTTTACATAATAAATTCCCTTATTCACTACAGTTTTATAGTCACTGAGACAATAATGTAGTTTTTATTTATATGTTGAATCAGTTTTCATCTTTATATTTTAATTTTACCATAGTTAAAGTTTTACTAGTTTCACTGTGTTTTTGTCATTGTTTGTAGTTTCTGTTATGTCTATATAGTTTTTGTTTATTTTTATTTCAGTTTTAGTTTTAGTTATTTTAGTAAATCGAGTTAAATTAAATTAAAAGGAGAAAAGTTGCATTGGCAAATAGTTAAAATAAAATGTTCATATATATATATATGTATATATATATATATATATATATATATATGTATATATATATATATATATATATATATATATATATATATATATATATATATATATATATATATATATATATATATATATATATATTCTATGTCAGTGGTAAAAGTAAAAATATTTTTTTTTTTTACTTCTTTAAAATTGTTTTAATTTTAGACTGAGTTAACTATAATAACCATGGCTCATTTTATTGCTCACTCCTTATTCATTTCAGTGTCATAATACAATAGTGGAAAGATCTGTGAGAAAATACATTATAATCATTTTTATTCATTATTTCATTTTATTAATCATTTAATTTTAGTTCACTTGTTTGCATGCTTAAATTATCAGTAACTTAGACTGTTATTTTAGTAGCCTGAAGTTTAATGTTTTAATTATAGTATAATAAGTTTTGGTAATATAACAAAATGTATTAGAAGATGAATATTAAATGTCGGCACTCTTATTGATTAGTGCTGGCTGGAATTATTGCTAAATCAGATCAGATTTAATGTGCTTAATTCTTCAATACTTTTCTACTTTTACTCAAGTAAAATTAACTCTCTGTCTGAAAAGAATGAAGTGGTCCCTCCTGAACCTTGAGAAAGATTTATTGATCATTAGGTTACCCTTTTGATATACAACATTGACATTTAAAGAAATTATATTTTCAGGATTACATAATGTAAATTGCTTTACATATTACATTGCTTTGTTCATTCTTATGCTGCGTATACATTTTTTACAGACTTAATAATGAATGTACAGTGAACAACAATGGAAAGATCTGTGAGAATATGATTTTTTAAATAGCCTATTTTTACTGCTTCTTTTGTAGGTGGTCAAGCTCTCAAAAATAAACAGAAAAAAATCTCCCCATTCACTATTCCAATATATCATTGTGAAATACACAAATGAACTCATACTGTAGCTAAATATTTAGACTGCATCACTATGGCATGCTGTGGGTGTCACACCTGGACTCATTTAATGTGTTTTTGCCCGTGACCCAGTTTCTGTCTTTCCGTGTTTTGGTTTGATTAGTTCCCAGGTGTGTCTATTCTCTTCCTCATGTGTGTTAATTTAGTGATTCCATCCACCTGTGTTTCCCCATTATCCGCTGTACATAAGCCTTGTCCTTTCAGTTCTGTTTTGTTGGGTCTCCTCACTTCATTTGCTACTAACGTGTGCCTACCTCTGTGCTCCATGTTGGATATCTCCTGTGTTGGATATGATAAAAGCCTTATTTCGTTTATCCTCGGCTCCGTGTTCCTTCAGGCAGCGAAAACCGTGACAGAAGACCCGACCATAAAAAAGAAAGTTTAAAACTGCGTCTTTCCCTCCGTTTTGCTTTCGTTTTTTCTCAGTCTTTTTGTTTTGTAGTGTTTGATGGATCCCCTCTCTAGCCCCGGATTCCTCCTCCTCATGCTGGAGCAGGAAGGACGCTCTCTCGAGGACCACACCAGACGGTTTCTGCTATTAGCTAATGCCACCAGCTACCCGGACGACGCGCTCTGCACCTTCTACAACACCAGCCTGAACTCCAAGTGCAGAGCGTTGTCGCCCGAAGATGGTCCTCGGGAGGATTTCGCCGCATACGTGGAGTGGACTCTGGCGAGAAATGGTTCACCTCTCACCGTCTGCCCCATAGAGGACCTCGCCAGCCCCACTCCCGACCCAGAGACCAGCCAGCCACCATCACGCCGCAAGGACCCAGAGCCCACCGCAGCCGCAGAGCCCGAGCCACCCACTGACAGGGAACAGGATCTCGAGAGCGCGACTGACCAGGTGTGTGAGCCGGCAACACCGTGCATCGTGGGAGTCCTCGTGGAGATCGAGGGCGTGGAGGAAAGCCCTGCCCACACTCCTGCGACTGAGGGTGAGCTGTATGCAGTCTCTGAAGATCATATGGAGCAAGTTCTGGATCTGATGGACTGGTCTATGGAGGTAAACCCTAATTTTCCTGTTTCCCCGCTGGTTCCGTCCAGCCCTGATTCCCCTGTATACCCTCTCAGTCTCCCACTCCTACCTCCTCCAGTCATTTCCTCTGCTCCATTTCCGCTGGTTCCGCCCAGCCCTGAGTTTTCTGTTTCTCCGCTGGTTCCGCCCAGCCCTGAGTTTTCTGTTTCTCCGCTGGTTCCGCCCAGCCCTGAGTTTTCTGTTTCTCCGCTGGTTCCGCCCAGCCCTGAGTGTCCTGTATCTCCGCTGGTTCCGCCCAGCCCTGAGTTTCCTGTATCTCCGCTGGTTCCGCCCAGCCCTGAATCTTCTGTGTCTCCGCTGGTTCCGCCCAGCTCTGAATCTTCTGTGTCTCCGCTGGTTCCGCCCAGCCCTGAATCTTCTGTGTCTCCGCTGGTTCCGCCCAGCCCTGAATCTTCTGTCTCTCCGCTGGTTCCGCCCAGCCCTGAATCTTCTGTGTGTCCGCTGGTTCCGCCCAGCTCTGAATCTTCTGTATCTCCTGTGTTCCCTCCCGGCCTCCCTCTCCCACCTCCTCCAGGACCTGCTGGTCCCTCTGCTCCACTTTCGCTGGTTCCGTCCAGTCCTGATCCTCCTGTCCTTCCTCCCATCCTTCTCCTCTCTCCTCCTCCTAGACCAGCCAGTTCCTCGCCATCCCTGCTGGTGCCAGTCAGTCCCGCAGCTCACCCTCAGTCCGCGCCATCGGGGTGCGATGGTTCGCCGCTGGACTGCCAGTCTCCAGCTCCGCCTTGGCACGTTAAGGCCCTGTCTCCGCCTCCAGCCTCCGAGCCCTGGACTCCTCCTCGGTCCTTCGACCCAGCGGCTCCGCCTTGGCTCTTAGCTCCCTCGTCTCCACCGTGGCCTGTCATCCCACCTGCTCCACCGGGCTCCCTCGTCCCTCCGGCTCCACCTTGGTCAGTCTTTGACCATCCGCCGCCTCGGGACTCCACTCCTCTGGTTCCACCTCGTCACTCCATCCCTCCGGCTCTGTCAGGCTCCTCCTTCCCTCCGGTTCCACCTCCATCCCCGGTCACTCCGGCTCCACAGCGGTCTGCCAGGACCCCGCCTCCACCTTGGTAGCCTGAGCCTTCAGCTCCACCTAGGCCCTCCGGATCCTCGTCGTCACCCTGGCTCTGCGGCTGTGCTGCTCCATCTTGGGCTTCTCACCCACCGGTGCAGTCTCCGCCTGTCGGCCCCCTGGTGTCGTCGACCCTTCCTTCACCATGGCTCCTCCCGCCGTCGACTCCACCTTGGATCTCCGTCCTGGCTGGTCTCTGGTGGACCATCTGGCTCCTCCTGCTCCTGTCTCCTCCCTGGCTCCTCCCTCCGTCGTCTCCTCCCTGGCTCCTTCCTCCGTGGTCCCTGTTTGCTGGCCCCCTCCTGGGAGTCCGTCCTCCACCGGAACCTCCTCCCAAGTTCCCACCCACGCCTCCCTCGGTTGTTTCTACGGTGCGAGGACGCACCTACCGGGAGGGGGAGTACTGTCACACCTGGACTCATTTAATGTGTTTTTGCCCGTGACCCAGTTTCTGTCTTTCCGTGTTTTGGTTTGATTAGTTCCCAGGTGTGTCTATTCTCTTCCTCATGTGTGTTAATTTAGTGATTCCATCCACCTGTGTTTCCCCATTATCCGCTGTACATAAGCCTTGTCCTTTCAGTTCTGTTTTGTCGGGTCTCCTCACTTCATTTGCTACTAACGTGTGCCTACCTCTGTGCTCCATGTTGGATATCTCCTGTGTTGGATATGATAAAAGCCTTATTTCGTTTATCCTCGGCTCCGTGTTCCTTCAGGCAGCGAAAACCGTGACAGTGGGGTCCGATATTAAATGTGTTATAACTCATAGTCACATAGTTTTTCTGCCTCACAAGTTCTTATCACACTTCCCCAGAACTCCCATCATCTGTAGTTAGTAATCTTATTAACCTTTAGATATATCGTATGACATTGACATTTAAAGAAATTATATTTTCATTTCTTACGTAATGTAAGTTGCTTTATATAATACATTGCCTTGTTCATTCTGATGCTTACTGCTTATTAATTTCAGTGTCTTAATAATGCATGTGTAGTGAACAACAGTAAGTACTTTTGTACTTTTACTCCAATAAAACTGAAGAGAACGTCATCCAAAAACAGAGTGGTCTTTTCTGAACCTTGAGAAAGACATCAGCAAGCTTATTAACCTTTTGATATGATATCATATAATATGACACTGACATTTAAAGAAATGATATTTTCAGCCTTACGTAATGTAATCCGCTTTACATAATAAATTCCCTTATTCATTACAGTGTTATAGTCACTGAGACAATGTAGTTTTTAATTTATATGTTGAATCAGTTAAAGTTTTGCTAATTTCACAGTGTTTTTGTCATTGTTTGTAGTTTCTGTTATGTATATATAGTTTTTATTCATTTTTATTTCAGTTTTAGTTTTATTTATTTTAGTAAATTGAGTTAAATTAAATTAAAATGAGAAATGTTGCATTGGCAAATAGTTAAAATAAAATGTTTATATATATATATATATATATATATTCTATGTCAGTGGTAAAAGTAAAATTGTTTATTTTTTTACTTCTTTAAAATTGTTTTAATTTTAGTCTGAGTTAACTATAATAACCATGGCTCATTTTATTGCTCACTGCTTATTAATTTCAGTGTCATAACAATACAATAGTGGAAAGATCTGTGAGAAAATACTTTATAATCATTTTTATTCATTATTTCATTTTATTAATCATTTAATTTTAGTTCACTTGTTTGCATGCTTAAATTATCAGTAACTTAGACTGTTATTTTAGTATCCTGAAGTTTAATGTTTTAATTATAGTATAATAAGTTTTGGTAATATAACAAAATGTATTAGAAGATGAATATTAAATGTCGGCACTCTTATTGATTAGTGCTGGCTGGAATTATTGCTAAATCAGATCAGATTTAATGTGCTTAATTTTTCAATACTTTTCTACTTTTACTCAAGTAAAATTTACTCTCTGTCCGAAAAGAATGAAGTGGTCCCTCCTGAACCTTGAGAAAGATTTATTGATCATTAGGTTACCCTTTTGATATACAACATTGACATTTAAAGAAATTTTTTACAGTCTTAATAATGAATGTACAGTGAACAACAATGGAAAGATCTGTGAGAATATGCTTTTTTAAATAGCCTATTTTTACTGCTTCTTTTGTAGGTGGTCAAGCTCTCAAAAATAAACAGAAAAAAATCTCCCCATTCACTATTCCAATATATCATTGTGAAATACACAAATGAACTCATACTGTAGCTAAATATTTAGACTGCATCACTATGGCATGCTGTGGGGTCCGATATTAAATGTGTTATAACTCATATAATAATAGTTATTCTGCCTTTTGAGTCACTTACCTGAATTCCCCAGAATTCCCATTATCTGCCCACTGTCCACATGAAATGACACTTGATTCAATATTTGTCTTGTCCATTTTTTTCTGAAAGATGAAAGGTCCCACCAGGGTCCTACATGTTCACTGTAACACACACAAGCAAACAAGAAATGTATATGAAATGGCCACAAGAAGAGGTTTTCAGTTTGCCAGTAGTTTGTTTGAAACTTCAATGAAATAACAAAGATTAATAAAAAAAAAAATTATAACCCAACAATTATTGCCAAAGATAAAGTCAGCTGATGAGAAAATGTCAGATTGCTTATGGAATTTGAAAATGTATTCGCTGATTGTTTCATGTCAATTGCATATTTAAGGATTATAATATGCTGATAACTTTGATAAATCTGGCCTTTGATTTGCTAGATTTTTTTTATATATATATATATATATATATATATATATATATATATATATATATATATATATATATATATATATATATAGCAATTCAGCCAATAAAAGCATTTTTATACATTCTGTTCAGATTAATACATTTTAATTTTCTAAATTGTGATCTTTTCAAAGTTTCAAGTTGTACTGGAGGGGTCCAAAAAGGCTGTTTTAAAACTAAATTTAACTGCATGTCAAGTTGTATATTAAAAGTATGTGCATTAGAAAACTAAACAAAATATTGACATTTGTGCTGAAGTACAACAGCTGTCTGGTCATATACATGTATCAGGTGCAGTTGTCTGTTAGCAGAATAAACCCAAGAAGCCCATGAGCACATTTAGAGTGTGCTGGAAATAAAAATAAATAAATAAATATATGTGTTTGAAGAGAGTGTCAGTTAATTAAAACCTTAATGGTTTACCAATAACCATGTGCTAAATTTTTCATAACTGTCACAGACTGTGAATTAAGACAATCATCCATTTCACTGCTTTCATGTCATGTCAATGTTGTATTCTCACCTCACAGTATAGGACACATTTTTGACGCTCAGGCTGCACGACGAACCGACGTAATCCGGCTTTGGTTGGGACGTTCCCGTCTCTGACACCTGCTTGAAAGTTCCATTTAACCCATTATTCTGGAAAACTTCCTGTAATGAATATGAATGTGACTGACTCATTGTCTCTCATCGATGGTCAAACAAACTGTAATATTCTGAGTGTGATAGATCCTCGTCTTCAGCTGTTTAAACACTACGGCTCATATTGCACCGATGAGGCTGGAACCATAAACCCTGACTCTTATCAGTGGAACTTTGCTCCATTTGCTATAAAGAGTGGCTTCTCTCTGCCACATCTCCTCAGTGTTTTCCAGGACAACAAGAGGAGCAGGTACTTCTCTAAACGGGACACCTGAACAGAGGGGCACAGGACCCCTTTCTACAACATCCACCATGTCAGACCAGAGTGGTTTCCATTCAGAAGACAGCTTTGGCTCTACAAGTGACAAACAGAACAGGGTGAGTTCACCAAGATCTCAGACTACACAAGCAACTGACACAAACATGTGAACTACATTCAAAGCATGTTTATTTTGTTTCCATTGTATTACTATTGTCTTCATTTTCACATTTATAACAAGAGTATAGGATTATTTATTTCTTATTGATTATAGTTGAGTTCATTCAGGGTGACGCTCTACAAAATGCTCTGTTGCATAAATGGACCCTGAACCACAAAGAAGACTCCAGTTCTCTTATCTGTTAACATTTGATTAGATTCGATAAATAAAATGTAACTGTAATCAGTTTATGAGCAGCATAATCTTAATTAAGGCTGATAAACCTTTAACAAAAAGTACTGACTAAAATGCTAATAGTAACTGCATAGATTGTATTTACATGTAAATAATAATGTTGTCAAACATATGGGTATTAATCTGTGACATTTGCACGTTATGTCTCGACAAACACAGGGTCAAGACATTCTTTTCTCATCTCCAGAGGAGGACAGCAGTCTGTATTTTACTTACAGTGGAGGTCGCAATGAAGTGGAAGTCCGCAATCTCAACTATGAGGTCAGTCTTTTCAGACTGTATTCCTTTTCCGTTTTCAATAAATTACTCCACAAAATACAATTTTCTTCCGCTGAAGTACTTTTTAGATTCATTCATTTAGAAATTTTACAAGGAAGCAAAACAAAAAACATATGCATCAGGCCTTAAATGTGGATAAGAGAGTTAAATACATGTAATTTCATAAATATCAAACTTTATTTAAAGTCCGTGTAAAGCAATATTATTGCATAGTGTTCCGAGTTAGTATTTTCTAGATGTCATACAAAAAAAATAAAAAAAAATAGTTAGAAGTTGTTTTATGAATAGGTGAAGGATGGCTAAGCAAGTGAATATTTCTAAGAAAAGCTCCAAACTAATTTGCAACTTTGATATTTTGTGGTAACAGGTGGTCTTGCAATTATTGTTTGATCTAAAATTTATTTTAGTGTAAAATGTCACATATGTGCTAATCAAATATACAATATTAAGTTCTTTCTTCCACCAAATACAACCAAAGCTAATAATAAGCATATAACGTCCAACAAAACTGTCCCTCACAAATCTGTTGAGTTTATTAATTATATGCCAGGTTTCAAGTTTTATACAGTAAATAACAGGTGTCCCTGTCAATCAAGTGATCTGAAAAAGTCTGAATGCCTCACATCTCATGCAATGAGATTCAAACATTTTCAAGTGCCCGAACTCGTTGAATTTGAAATCCACTGATATTTGCTCACAGGTGGATATGGCAGCACAGATACCCTGGTACGAGAGGCTGTCCGAGCTTAAGATGCCCTGGGAGATGCACGGCAACAAGCAAACGGTCATTAAGGACCTGAACCTATGTGTGCACAGTGGCCAGATGCTTGCTGTCATCGGCAGCTCAGGTACGTCACACTTTAGAAATCTGAACAGAGTACTGCAAGTGAATAAAGGCATCAAGAAATCCAGAGAGAAAATAAGTTTTGGTTCCAGGCTGTGGGAAGACCTCCTTACTGGACATCATAACATGTCGGGATGAGGGTGGCACCATAAATTCAGGAGAGATTCTGATCAACGGGAAACCATCCACACGTTCCCTGGTGAAGAAATGTATCGCTCACGTGCGGCAGGATGACCGTCTGTTACCGCACCTCACGGTACGAGAGACGCTGGCTTTTGTGGCCAAACTACGGCTGCCTGCGCACTTCAGCCAGCAACAGAGAGATCAGAGGGTGAGCAACTCAGATCATGTATGCTTACAAAATGAACTAGTGAAAGGTAATGCGAGTTTGACTATTGTGTTTGTTTGACCTTCTCAGGTGGACGATGTCATCGCGGAGCTGCGTCTGAGGCAATGCGCACACACACGCGTCGGGAACGACTACGTCAGGGGGGTGTCCGGTGGTGAGAGGAGGAGGGTCAGCATCGCTGTTCAGCTGCTCTGGAACCCAGGTGAGGATAGGCCTCCACGAATATGACAAAAATCATAATTGTCGATTATTCATTTGAAATTGTAATCGTGATTATTAATTATGATTATCACAATTTACATTGAATAATGTTTATACCATTGTTTGATGCAACTGCATGCGGTATTTTGATATGAAAATAAACACGCTGAAAACACTCTAACTGAAAAACTTTTAGTGCTTTTCTATAGTATTAAGCCTATGCTACATCGGATTGGTTTCTTCTTTAAATTAGGCCTATAAAAAGTAAAAATATGAATGGTATTATAATGTTATACTAAAACTAAAATTACAAAGAATGAGAAAAACCCTTAAGATCACATGTAGAAAGAAAGAAATGCATCTTAAGCACAACATAACATAAGTGGTCTTTGAACGATTATGTAATTGTGGCATCCATAAATGTAATCGCGATTAGAAATTCGATTAATTGTGCAGCCCTATACTGTAACACATCAACACAGGTATGAAATGATGACTAATGCTTAAAGTCGATGTGATAAAGGATGCTATTACTTACTAAAAAACATCCTGAGTCATGTAAATTATTGTAAATAAAAACCATTTGTCTTCGTAATTAGGCAGTATCACAAGTGCTCCTGTTCTGCATATTCTCAGGTCTGTTTGGACATAGGCAGCAATTATGAGCATGTGTGATTTTATTATTTTTCAGAACATTTCAAATTAACAAAAAGTAAAATTAAAGTAGTCCTAACTTACATTTTAGACGTAATATACCTGTTGTTTTGTCTATATTCGACCGCAATACAGTCTGTGGCATCTCCAAGCAACTCACGACTGCAATGGCGTTCCTAAGTGAATCAGTGTGTTTGAACGAATCGATTCATTAAATGATTCAACTGACTCTCTTTCGAACGAATCGGTAAGAATTAATTTGACTCTAAAGTCAAATAATAATAAAGTCTATAGGATCAAAGATCATAATAAAAGACTAAGGAGCTAAATAAAACATATGGAAAATAAAATTAAAATCCTATTAAAATAACACAATTATAATGTAAATATACTGACTTTCTTTTAAGCTGACCTCACTTTTTTTTACAATCCACTTATTTACTGTTTTATACTACAAACCTCCGAATAGACTACTCTATTTCACAATGAAATTGATTATGAGGGCAACATTATGGTTATGAGTTGGCAAACCTCACTGTGTGCAGATTTCTTAAACCTTAAAAAAAAAAATTCATTAAGTGAGCTAAAATAAAATAACCAAAATAAAGTAAACACAACAAAAATGGTGAAATTACAATTTTTTTTTAACTAAAATTAATAATAAAAACAAAAAATATTAACAAAGCTGTAATAACATCTCAATCATACTAAAATAGTCTGGTCAAAAGCATAATTTTTCTTATCTTTTATTCGTGTTTTCAGGTATTCTCATCCTAGATGAGCCTACTTCAGGTCTGGACAGCTTCACAGCCCATAATTTGGTCATTACATTGTACCGTTTGGCTCGAGGGAACCGCCTGGTGTTATTGTCAGTCCATCAGCCTCGTTCAGATATCTTTCAGCTCTTTGACCTGGTAGTGCTCTTGTCTTCTGGTTCAGCCGTGTACTGCGGTCAGGCCAAAGACATGGTATCTTACTTTACTTCTCTTGGGTACCCATGTCCACGATACTGTAACCCCTCCGACTACTACGGTGAGTAGGACAGACATCTGATGGCTATAGTTGAGCATGTTGTCCAGCTGTTGTGTCTGAACTGTGAATTTCTCATGCAGTGGACTTGATAAGCATTGATCGGCGTAGTCCTGAAAAAGAAGCACAATGTTTGGAGAAAGCCAAGATGTTAGCATCCCAGTTTGTAGAGAAGGTGAAGAACACAGAGGATTTCATGTGGAAATCAGAAGATCGCGGTTCTCTGGAACTGGATGCCCCTCAAAGGTACATTTTAATAATCATGGTATTTATTCTTTTACACTGAAGCTTTCTCTTACATCATTTATAACCTTATATACTGTATAAATGAAAATTAGTAGCACAAGAGCTGATGATAAAGTTTCTACACCAGCAGTGTTCCTCCCATCTCGAAGAAGGAATCAGTGATCACGGTTTCCAAACAGAAGGATCACCTGCCAGGGAAACTGCAGCAGTTCACGATCCTAATCAAGTAAATAAACTGGAAAACACATATTTATTATAAAATGTTGTAGCTCAAAGAGTGTCTCCTGAAAGCTGTTTCCATGACATTCCTGTCATTTTTTTAGACGGCAGGTATTTAATGACTACCGGGACCTGGTGATGTTGGTGGTTCATGGTTTGGAAGCCTTGCTAATGTCACTTCTCGTCGGTTTCCTTTATTTTGGAGCTGGGGATGAGGGTCTTTCCATCCAAGATACGGTGGCTTTGCTCTACATGATAGGAGCTCTGACACCCTTTGCTGTGGTGCTGGACGTCATTGCAAAGTGTGAGTGAATTACAGAAGATGTATGTTTTTGGTGTCTTCTTTTGGAGTCTGATGTTGTTTTTCACAGGTCATTCAGAGAGAGCCATGCTTTATCATGAACTGGAAGATGGCATGTACTCAGTCACCTCATACTTTTTTGCCAAGGTAATGAACTGCATTATGTAAGAGCTTCAGGATTGACTGTGTTGTCGATATGTAGACCTTTGGAACATAGCTTCACAACGAATTGCTTTTTTCATGAACGTGTAGTTACAGAGACAAGAGTGTTGATCAGTTTTTAATAACTTGGGTTTTGTAAAATGCATTACATTAGATGCATGACTGACCAATGTGCAATGTTATTAGCAATATATAACAGCTAGTCTGGTCCTCGGATTTGATTCTCATTGGTGCTCATTGTTTGTATCATTAGACTGTCACTAGACTAGTGTGGATTTTTCAGTGACTCTTTCTTCGAGTTACATCATAATGCCAGTAGGTGGCGATAAGTGAAAGTCCTTATGAGTGAGTCATTTGAATCATTCACTCAACCATTCTGTTCAAACACACTGATTAATTCAGGGACTAAACAACAGGGTTGTTATTGTTAACTAAATATAAAACTATTAGAAACTGTTTTTGGTAAGTGAGATAAAGTTGAAGTAAAATATAAATATCAGATGAAACAATTTTAAGATTAGTTTAAACTTAAAAAGTGCTTTCTAATGGAAATTAGAAATGTTTCCTGGACAACTAACTGAAATAAGCTGAAATGAAAAATTGCTAAAATTGAAATGAAATAAAGATAAATAAATAAAAAATAACTAGATCACTAAAACTAAAGTTAAAATAACAACTAGAAATAAAATAAAAAATTGTTAATCCCAGATATTAATAAATATAATATTAAAACATGAATAGAAAATACAAATATATTAATAAATAATAATTAATAAAAAACATAATAATGGAACTAAAAGAAGACAAATGGCTGTCTTTATGATTAATTGAATAATTTCTTTAATTAATTTATTCAAAGATACTTGAACTATTCTATTTATTAGTAAATTAATGTTTATAGTAAGTCTTAGAAATATAAACTTTTGAACAGCAGTCAGATTTGATTTTCACAAGAGTTCAGTCAGGGGTGAGTGACATGACAGGGAAAGGCCATGAGTTGAATATTAGCTCCTGTTTGGACTTTATCAGCTCCTGACATTGAGATACTTCAAGCTCCAGTGTCTCTTTCAGGTCCTTGGTGAGCTGCCAGAGCACTGTGCCTTTACGCTGGTATACGGTGTGCCCATCTACTGGTTGGCTGGGCTCAACATTGCTCCCGAACGCTTCCTGCTCAACTTCCTCTTGGTGTGGCTGACGGTGTATTGTAGTCGCTGCATGGCCCTATTTGTGGCCGCAGCCTTGCCAACATTGCAGACTTCATCTTTCATGGGCAACGCACTCTTCACAGTCTTCTACCTGACTGCTGGCTTTGTCATAAGTCTGGAAAACATGTGGCTGGGTAAAAACATCATTGAGCATTTTATTGCAAATGAATACTAGATTCAAATCTGCAAGTATTCCTTAAATTAACACAGATTTTCATTACCTACAGTGGCGTCTTGGTTTTCCTACATATCTTTCATGCGCTGGGGTTTTGAGGGAATGCTGCAGGTTCAGTTTCGTGGGACCAGAATCCCAATCACTATTGGAAACCTCACTGTAGAATTCGATGGGATTAAGGTGAGGAACGCTGACATGTAAAATTTTTATATTTTTCACATATATGGTTTCTGTTCATGGACACCATTCAATGCAATGTTCAACTTTATTTTCAGGTTGTGGAGATGATGAAGATGAACCAGTATCCACTGTATTCCTGCTACCTGGTGCTTCTTGCTGTTGTTTTTGTTTTCATCCTGCTCTATTATCTGTCACTCAAATTCATCAAACAGAAGTCCAGTCAGGATTGGTGAGAAGGACAAATCAGTGTAAAGTCTGGTCCACACTAAAGCTTGTTCTTGCAAAGAAACCAACATTTTAAAAATTCATCCACAGTACAGAACTTGGTTTATAAGCTGTAGTTGTCAAGTCCAAATATGGCTCTTTACGAAAATATATCATCCTGATAAGACTGTACTATTATTAACTGCCGCTGGATGGCAGTAATGGACTATGTTTCTGCACTCTTTTAAGTTGACTTAATTACTTGTTTTGGGGCTCATGTTTTACCAAATTTACTGTAGCATGTCACAGTGTCGATTTCATTCATGTATTAACATTTATTTTCTTTTTGTAAATCAGAATCGTTTTGTATGCATAGTATTATTATTGAACCTTGTACTACTACAGAAGCTTTGAAAGCTTTATTAAAGATTTAGAAACTCAAATGCTTGTTTTATATATATATATATATATATATATATATATATATATATATATATATATATATATATATTAACATTACTTGTATTGAGCAATTAAATAAATAACCCAGTGTCAGTGTCACAGGAATACATTTATACTGGAAATATTCCCAGTCTCACATTTGGTGTCAACTGTTTCTGGAAAAATGAGAGTGAGATACTTTTTAATTTTCTTATTTCAGTCCATGCCTGCTATGTAAGAAAAAAATGCTCTGGTAAATCCTAATTAAGAAATACAAATAATAATTATGACATAAGTTGAAAGAATGAATCTAAGTCATAATTATGAAATAAGATGAAGTCTAAAAAACAAGAATGACAAAAGTCATAATAATGACATTATGACATAACTGTGATATTTAATATAAAAATTATGAGAATGATCATAAATCGAAATCATGAGATAAAATGTAAAAATTATGAGATAAAAAGTAGTTAAAATAATAGGCTTTTGTCAAGATTTAGATCTCATAATTAACAGTTTATCTCAGAGTTATCTCATACTTGTTTGCAAATTTAGACACTTTTATTTTTTATTTTATTATGACTGATCCACAATCAAATAATTTTAGATTACCACACTCTTCTTCTTCTAGTTATTTACCTATAATGGCTAATTATTCAGAGGTCTCACACATTCACATGAAAAAGCTTCATTTCATGAAGTCTTTACAAATGTATGAGAATGTTAGATTTGCGCTAACTTGAGATCTATAGAAATATTATGTGTGACTTGATATGGATCAGATCTAGAGATCAGCGTTTTTTCTTTTTTTTCTTATGTTCCTTTGTTTTGTTTTCATCAGCATTGCTTTGCCTCTCTGATGGTCAAACATATGGCAGTCGAGTGGTCTTAGAATATCTGACAGGGAAAAGTATAAATAACAATGCTCTTTCAAATGAAGGACATGCTTGTATAAGACTAAAATACATTTCTGCAAAGAAAAAAAAATGTCTTTGAAAAAGAAAACCAGAAAAGAAAAGCTGGTGCTCCAGAGTTCATCTGACTGGCACTGGATGGCAGCAATGTTCTGTTCATTTCCTTACACACTTTAGTTCAATTTGGCAAGAGATTACAGCTCTTCTTTAGTAAATAGCTTTAAACAGCTTCTCTCTGTAGTAGTCTAAATGTTTATTTATTTAAATATGCAGAGGACTGTACTGCTAAAAGTATGTGCCAAAATCTTTTGAAAGGTTTTACAAGTCAAAAAAAAAGCATTTGTGTTTTAAAACCTAGATACTGTAATTCACTTGTGCTAAACATGATGTATGTTTAGAAGAAAAACAAGGATGCATGACCGCTTCCATGATTGTCCCAACGAGATGTTTATTATACAGTATATATTACTACATAACTCATAATTTTGGGCATATCACAAATCATCCATTTGTAATATAATGCATCTCATATGAACATATTTCCATTTTTAGAAACTTGCATTAGGAGGAAACACCTCACTTTAGGAACAAAACAAAAAAAAAGTGAGACAGAAATTATAAAAGAGCCTCTAAAGTTTTGGGTTTACATTTATTTGCATAAATATCTATGTACAAATTAACCATATCATGATATTATGAAGGGCAAAAAAACAAAAACAAAAAGAACAATCACAATATAACACACAAGCTGTGCACATCCGTTGAATGTAAAAAACAAAAAAAAACAAAGAATGAATGACGTATGTTGTCATTAGCTGTCGGACAGCTCCATGGACTCAGAGCGCTGCTTCTTCAGTTTGTCTGCGCAGAAACGAAATGACTCCTGCGGGACAACAAAGAATGCATTTTTAGTCAGTAAAAGGCTAAACTAGACAAACTTCTCCAATATAACTGCACCTCGAGGTTGTGTTGTGTTGTTTCTGTCAGAATCAGTGGGTGCTGTGTGTAGTTGTGTGATTCCTGCCCTCTGGGGCAAACTAATAACCAAACGGTCCAAACAAATCCTACGCTCACCTTTCATCTTACAAACCATATTAATTCACAAATAACATATTTACTCGTTCCCCCTCCCGTAATTAAGCACAGGCACCTCTATTTTTGGAAGGCGAGTGCTTTTAGAAGATTACCATTTCTCCAACAATGTAAATTCCCTTATTAATGGTGTAATTAAAGTTGATAAATAACAGCTGCTGTGTACAAGAAATGAGGCCAGATGTGAGCGGCACCCCAAATCTCTCCTTATCGCCTCTCTCCGGAGACTCTTTGTGCTGTGGTATCAGCAGCGGCCGTGGGACCAGGAGGAAGAGGCGGAGTCGAATGAAGCGCTACCTGAGATTGCTTTGGGAGAACTTCAATGGTGCGCCGAGAGCTTGCATGAGAGGGAAGGGTTTGTAGATGGCTGGTGAACAACACCGAAGCGGGGATCTGACAGACTGTCAATAATACACAAGAGCGTGAGGTGGACTCTTAGGGTAGTGTAAAATTAGGAGAATTTCAGGTGAGCAATATGAGACAAAACTGGACTAATCAGTTAGTGCTTGACAAACTTCAAAAATGGTTATTAAATAAAGAAGCCCCGAAAAATCACAATGCCCACACAATGTGTACACAGCACTTGTGATTCATAAAGTGTTTGGAAGTGGGCAATTTGATGCATAATACGTCAAGTAAACACATTTACATTACCGTTCAAAAGTATGAGGTCAGTATGATATATAATATATTCACAATATAACAATATATAAATTATTCACAACATTTGTGATGATTCTGCTGGAGATGAAATCATGAATATCACAAAAAATCCGAATGCGCTTACAATTTGGCCATCGAGTTTCCAGAATAAACAAATGATTCCTCACAAATATTCAGTATGCATTAAATGGTAAAGATCATTGATGATTACCGGAGGCTCTTCAAAGGGAACAAGTTCTCCGGGTTCCTTGTATATAAGCGCCAGTCTCTTGAGGGTCAACTCATCAGCCTTCACCCCCTCAGCCTGCATGCATTCGTACCAGAAGTCCTTGTCTAAACCTGTTGGGAGCGAAGGAGAAAAACATGCAGCATTTCATTCTGCACGTATCAGGCCTCATGAAATAATGATGCTGTAGAGGTCTCTAAGTACTGAAACGTGTTGAAGTTCTCACGGTACGCTGGCTAAAGTCACCCCTCATTAGAACACGTGTTTGTATTAGCAAACGTGCCTCCTGTGAGTCAGTCAATGCGTTCTGCTTGTTGCATTTTTAATTGGCAGACTATTAACTGACTAGTTTTGCTATGTGAATAAACAGTGGGTGACTCGAACAGGCCAGTGAGATGAATCTTTCTTAGGATGTTTTTAAAAAGACTCATGATCAATAATACAGTCAATCAACAATATAGCTAATTATTATATATATTATACTTTTTTTTCTATTTTTAGATATTTTAAAAAGTAATGTATTCCTGTGATGGCAAAGCTGAATTTCCAGCAGTCTTTAGTGTCACATGATTCTTCAGAAATCATTTAATATGCTAATATGCCGCTCAAGAAATAACGGTTCAATTCAATTCAATTCGGTTAATGTTAGTTAATGTATTAATTAACATTAACAAACAATGAATAATACATTTATTACTGTATTTATTCATCTTCGTTAATGTTAATTAATGAAAATACAGTTATTCATTATTAGTTCATGGTAATTCACAGTGCATTAACTAATGTTAACAAGCACAACTTTTGATTTAAATAATGCATTAGTACATGTTGAAATTAACATCAACTAAGACTTATAAATGCTGTAGAAGTATTGTTCTTGCTTAGGTCATGTTAACGAAAGTAGTTAACTAACATTAACTAATGGAACCTTATTCTAAAGTGTTACCGAAATATCTCTTAGTATAATTATTTATGAAAACAGCCGAGCTGCTTAATATTATCGTGAAAACTATTTTTTAAAGGATTCCTTGATGAATTGAAAGTTCAAAAGAACAGCATTTATTTGAAATGGAAATCTTCTGAAATATTACAAATGTCACTTTTGATCAATTTAATACATCCATGCTGAATATAAAACATTTTATACAAATAATAATAATAATAATAATAATAATAATAATAATAATAATCTTACTGAGCCCAAACTTTTAAACATCTAACCCTAATTAGGGTTGATGCAAAGAGTGGTCTTACCATAGCATTTCACCAAACAGATATTCTCCTTCTCTGTGAAGTCAGGAATCTGCTCAGACAGAACCTTGATTTTAGCAGCCTGCACAGGAAGGAAAGTACAGCGCCTTTTGTCAAATACTGCAGGAGTGTACTGCACTTGATCTTGTGAATACTGAAGTATGTGAATTCATCTGATGAAAGTTCAGAGCATGAAGACTAGAACAAACTGGGTTTGTTTACCTGCCCTGGATGCTGAGCCGCTCGTAACATGTATGTGAACATTACATCCTTCTGCTCGCTGACAGCCGCACAGCGCTAAAGCAATCAAAGAAGCACAAGTGACCTTAAAACTCTCAACACAAACATTTACTGCATATAAAATGAGTGTGTGTGTGTGTGTGTGTGTGTGTGTCTGCCCTTGAGCTAAACATAACCCCTTGCTATAAAAACAATTACTTGTATTTCCTGGATCCACACAGCAGGCAGTTCAAAGAAAAGGGGAGCGTATGGAGGTGTGTGTAACAGCATGATAGAAGCGTGTGTTTTTGAACGTATCCATCTTCCATTACATCCTTTAGCACTCAGTGCAGCGCTCTATAGTTAAGGGTTAATTATACCGGTAATAAGGGAGTCAGGCAAATAACCACTTATTTCTTTATGAAAATTAAAATGTACAGTGTCCGCCCAATTTAAAGTACAATTATCTACACTTAGCCGTATAAAGGCTTTGAATTGCATCAACGTGCTCCTGAGCTTTCAAGCGCCAGTGTGCAATTTACGCACTCTTTAATCAGGACTATATAACACATGTTAAATTACGGCATGTGCCGTATAGAAACTGTAGACCATTGGAAGTTTCAACAACCTTGAGCAGCTTCGTCAGAAAGAAGATATTAGCAGGTATGAAGAAATCAGGCAGTCCATGAATATTCTTGTCATATTAAAGTATATTCATTTTACTTTCCAGGTTTTTCACTTTCTCTCTGGTTTCATCGTGCCTCAAAGTTGAATCAGTCTTGTAGTTAGTGTGTAGTTTCATGGTTTAACCTTTAAACAATCTCGAATATTCCCATTGCAGGTGCCTTGCTCTAAAAAAAAACATTTTTCATGTTGTGCTTGCCACTATGCCACAACTACTGCTGATACAGAACAGCTTAATTTGTAATGGAACACCCCATCAACCCCCCCCCCCCCCCCCCCCCCCCCCCCAAAAAATGCCCAAGTTGTTGTGAAAAAGTCCAAATGTATTTGGAAGGAAAGCATCATTCTGTCTCGTGTGTGTTAGTAATATGTTGGTCTTTTAAAACATCAGGACTTTCCTGTGTTTTCTCTGGGTTCAGCGGCAATGAGGTCACATTACAAGCCAGTTGTGAAAGCAGTGTGTTTCTCTTGCGTCTGCTGAATTAAAAGCGGAGGGGTCAGGGAGGCTTTTAACAAGGTGCTACAGTATATTACATGAACGGAGACTGAGGTGGGCAGAGTGCCTTCACTACAATCAGAGCAATTAAAACTACAGCGCAGCAGCTTCACTCATGAGAGTTCCTCTCTGATGCGATTCACGACCCCTACAACACGGCCTAAACGAATATGCTGACCTAAGACTTTATGTAAAATCGTCTTTTGATATTAAGCATTCCATCTCAGGGATGCTGTGACGCAAAGCTTGTTATTTCGACAATCTCAACGGATTTTACTCATTCTTGGGTTTAGTGGTACCTTAATGCAGCCATTTTGTTCCTCAACTCGCTAAAGTGCTTTTTGAAAGAGGGAGAGGAAAGATCTTACTTAAGAGTATCTAAGCGTGCAAAAACGACTGAATGGTTAAAATATGAGACAGGGAGAGGTCACAAAGAGCAGCGATGACTTGAGATGGAATTGTAGTTAGTGACAGGCTCAACTAGTTCCTCGAATTAGATTCAGCAATTTAGCAAGGTCACTGAGCCCTCATGCATATCTTGGTTTGTGAGAGACAGAACCTCCAGGAGGAACTTGGCCTCTTCTGTCCTGCCCGTGTCCAAGTAAATCAGGAAGAGGTCTGTAGCGGCTCTGTTGGAGGCAAAGTGATTGCAGAGCCTTTCCACCATGGCACTCACTGAACGTAGAGAGAGATGTCAATCAATCACATGCTTTGACAGTGATTACTACGTTACAACACATCAGTGGGTGCTGTAATATTTATCCTTTCCACAAACTCAAAAACAAGGACTAGAAGTCCATTCAGAAGTACACAGAGAACACAACTGTGTAGCAGTGGCTCTCAACCTTTTTGACTTCAAGAAGCCTGTTTGAAGACTCCTCTGCCACTTAAGCACTATTTCAATGTCCTATTTATTTTTAAATAGAACCCCTTGTAATCAAACACCCACCCACTTGACTTACATGAAATAATCGTCCATTTAGTCTGCACCATTAATGTTCTATGTTCCAATATAATTAAGGGACAAAATCAGGTCGTTATATTTATTTTTCCTCATTGTATAGCCATTTAACTCTAATATGTCAGACAAAGGGGGTTGGGAGTTGCTTGCAAACTACGTATTTTAGGTAATTTCTTAAATATTTTAATCATATTTTGCAGCACCTTTAAAAATCGCAAAAGCCACTGTTGCAAAGGGCTTTTTTTTTTCAAAAAATTATTTGCTATGATTTTCTCCATGTGTTCTCTACAGTACTTTCAAAATGAGGCCTGGATGAAAACCCATGCCTTAATCTCAAGTACTGAACTCCAACCACACATCTGTGCTACACACATGAATGATTAATCATTCCAGTGGCTGGTGTGACAATTTTCCAAGTGACCACTCTAATGATTTTCACCTGGTTTACAAAATAAAAAAAAGGTTAAAAAAATAAAAAAAATTTTTTATATATATATATAGATTCAAAAGAAGCCCTTTTTTGCATCCAAAAACGATAACTTTAGTCCAAAGAGCATAACTAAAGAAAGGCAAGGAGGAAAAAAAAACCAAACCACTTGAAAATTTCCATTACATTTCTGTGTCCCTACCATCCCCGACCTTCATTTACAGAACAGTAAGTGCATAAAACTTTAATCGGCCACATTAATATTCCTAGCCCAGCCAAAGATTGTCATTCCCCACCATTTCCAAAGTCTTGAGACAGTGCAGGACAGCGGAAGAGCAAAGCGTTCTGATCTCACGGCTGATTGGGCGGCTTCCTGTTAGCACAGCTTCATCCTGTAGGAGTGAACTCTGACCCCAGGGCGGACCTAAACAACAGTGACACATGTGCTGTGTACGCCTGAGCCAAACTGACTGGTTAAGAGGAGAGATGGGGCTCCGGAACCCGGCCACCACATTAGTGCGACCCATTGTGAATTATTCAGACTACATAGTCATAGCCATCACAGCATATTTGAGCCTTTAATAATAATGGGTGGAGAGCGGTGAAGGGGATGGAGGAAAGGTAAGATGAAAGAACAGAAGATGAAATTGAGGTGTGAGAAAAGGCCACATTAGCAGATGGTCCTTTTTAGCACAATAAACCTCTGATGACACCAAATTGTAAATCAAGGTCAAACCACAGAAAGGCCACATTTAATTTTATTTACAGAATCAAGGGTGCTTCATTTTTTTTTTTTTTTTTTTTTTTTTTTCACAAAAATAACCAGGAAAAGTTTGCGTGGGTTGAATCTAATCTCGCTGAACAGAGAGTCTGCTAATGCTGCCATTGTTAGAAACCCTGGGCGTGTGGTTCAGAGTTTCTGAGATAACAATACATCTATAATCAAGTCTTTGTCACAGTCAATCACAGTCTTAACCTCAGTGTCATCTGCTTCCCTCCAGCTGCCAGGGACGTGCTGCCAATCTAACTTAAAAAACATCTGAATGACTGCTCATCTCAAGTATTGTGAGCCGCTGTAGTATATGAGCCAATGAGAGTCTTGTAGAGACTTAAAAATAAAAAAAACATTAAACCAATGTTAACGACCCCAAACTTTGTCTCTCCATTTTATTTACTTTCAAGCATACATTGTGAATCAGATCAGAGAAAAAGTAAAACAAACATTGCACTTATATGACCTCTTGAGAGAAAGAGTTCATAAGCAATAATAACAAAGCTTGCTTAAAAAATAAAAATAAAAACCTTACTTTTTAATATGAGAGAGAGCAGTATTGTTGACAAATAACATGCTGGACAGCTTGATGGAGCCTAAAGTCTTCACCAAGGCCTCCACTTCCTGGATGTCCTGTGTGTTTGCTTCACTAGCGAGACCTTGGACCAGTCGAGTGATGGCTGGCTAACTGACTGGGCACCTGGTCAGCCTGTAACATGCCCTTAAGAGTCCCCAAGGCATCTGTGAGCAGGGAGAGACCATGCGGTCAGGTTTAATAAAAAACCTCAGGCGTTCACCTGAGAGATGATGAGGAGGTTGTTGGCATTGTCACTTAAACTGAATTCAGGAACATGATCAGTGGCACTGAAAAGACAACAGGAAGATGGGTATTGATTGAACACAACTGTAGATTGTGATAAAGCAAAGTGTGTTGTAGGATCAGGTGTTTTTATGTATAACGTACATGATGTTGTGTATGTGTGTAGATGCTGAGAGTCATTTCTTCAGCGGTCGTCTTTAAATTGTGCGCATGAATGTGTGTGAGACTGAACAAATCCAGCAAATCTGGATCCTCTCTCCCCTTATTCACCACTTAAACCTCAATCAAAGTCTTCTTTTTTTTTATTACCCTCACTGACCAGATTAATCCGGCCGCCCAATTGAGCATCAGTCGCTGCTCCTTATCTCAGCGGCGACTGGCCAACAGCTGCTCACACGGCAGATTCAGTCAGAGTTACTCTTATCAATCCTAAGAAAATCCTTGTGTCCTTCTTACTCTCATCTATTCCTCTAAGCGCTGGACAATCCCATCCCTCACTTCTCTCTTCCATTCCCAATCCCCTTAATCTGTCCTTAAAGCATCCTGCTAGCCAAGACCAACATCCGGCCAAACATCTGCCTGAAGTCCACCACACACACACACACACACATATACCTTCTATGCAATAAACACACTGGATATGTTTTTTTAATATACTGGCCATTATAATTAACAGTAAAGTATAGCACTGTAGCTTTCCTTACTGACATTCAGTGCCACAGCACTAAGGAAACATATGAGTAGTTTGAATTGAATGTGAGTGTGAAAATACTTAACTATAGAGTGAGAGAGATTAACTTTTTTTTTTCAGAAGTTGAGTTTTCTATGTATTTTCAAACTTTTATTGTTCGCTCGTCAATGTTTGCAAACAATGGAGTTTACATGTACAGATTTGATGTACCACTCAAAAGCTTGTAAAGTCTTGAGGTTTAAAGTACATTTGCAACAACATTCACTGAAAGCCCATGAATAAGGTCATTTAACACCCCCCACAATGTTTTTGCGTGATAGCCTGGTGAACAGACATTTCTGAATGCTTCCTGAAAGCATTCATAAGATTAAAGTGGCGATGGCTTTCTTTGATCAGGATATATAATCAGACATATAATACGACCTGGTAAAACATCAGAGCTTTATGGACATATCAAAGATCAGCAAAAACGCTAAAACATCACAAAGATCTATTACTTATCGGAAAAGGACTGTCATTTTTGCATCTTGTCAAGCTCTCCAGAGAACTCAGAGATTATCTAGCAACTCTGAAAGGGCTTAAACCATAAGAAGTGTGTTTGTGCGTGTGTTCAGCTACAAGGAGCTTATCAGCATTCATCTGTTTCAATTCAAGAAGATTTTCTGATATTGCAAAATCGGGTACAATGGCTAAGGTCCATGAGCTTAAAACCTGTAATTTAGCAACCTGCAATTTGAAGATGATCATGCAAATGTAGAGAAATTAGATGATGTAGTGCGACCCCCACAGACAGACTCACATGCTCTTGACAGCCATGGCATCCTCAATGTTGCCTTTGGCTTGGAGGGCTTTGATGAGCGTGTCATATGGAGCAGGGCCGAGGACCATGCCCATGCTACCTGCTTCCTTCAGCATGTCATAGCCCTCTGAGAATAAGAAACAACAGGGTCCAAGACTACACATAATCTACTCAGACCACTACAGATAATAATGCATATGACCATCATTTAACCATCCTGAAAATTAATCTTGAGACAGTCATACTAACTTTTATTATAAAGTAGGGCTGCACAATTAAATGCATGCGACTGTCATGCATGTCTCGTCAGTAAAGCTGGTTCTGTGATTAGTACTAAATGTTATATCGAATCACAGAACCAGCTTTACTGACGAGACAAGCATGACAATCACATGCGATTAATCATGCAGCCCTACTATAAAGCTACTGAGAAGCAATTTCATACCAATTCAACTATATAAATAAACCTGACTTGACTTAATCTAAGTTGACAACATAGTTTCCACAGTCATTTCAATAATCTGAATGTATGTGCTGTACATGTGGAAGAACTGACAATAAAAATATCTTGGGAAATACATCTGGAGAAGCTTGATGGCATACCATAGTGATTTAAAGGGAAGATGGTTTCATGGTGTACTTGCTCATGATTTGACTTCAAAATAAAAAGCTGCATAGAGAACTAACCTTGAGCTTTGCCCTTCTTGCAAAGAGACAGGACTTTAAGTCTCAGGCTGACCTTTGACCTCCTCAAACCACACCTACACATGAAATGGCCATATCAATATACTGTAAAGCTTTTTTAAAGTCTGGATAATTTAAGCTTAATTGAATCATGGTAAACAGAGATTATCTTAGGAGGACGACAACAATAAGGACTAAATGTATCTGACCAAAGAAAATGGTTCAAATACTGAAAAGTGGAGGTTTTAGACAGCCTTTGTGATGAACAGATTTTATATTGACATTGAGTGGGTCCTTTTACTTCAGGCACCTCAAAAGGCACCTCTTTGTCATTGTTTTTCAGGATATCAGCAAGCAAACGCAGGGTCTTCTATCTTGGAGCCAAATTGTCCTCTTGCATTTTCATTCAAGTTGCCTCAGCCTTTTGCCAGTCGTTGGTCTCCTTTGACAAGAAATAAAAACTAAGTTATACTGATCCACTGTTTGCAATCCCAGCTCCAACACACAAGACATACTGCAGAGGCGTAACAAATAGTGGTACATGTCATCTCTGACACACTCGAACAGCTTGACAGTCGTGTCCACCATGTTCTCAAGGGGCTCCATCTGGGGAAAGAGAGATTCAAACACTGATACACACTCTATTGATCTATAGCAAATCAGATTTTCAGACAGAATAACAGAGAAACACTGTTGTTGCTGCAATACATTTCTCTGCAAACAGAGAACACACAGAAACGTGCAAACACACACACGCACGCAGGCAGGCGCGCGCACACACACACAGACATGCACACGCACACACACACACACACACACACGCACACACACACACACACACACACACACATCTAAATTCACATTGTCTCTCCGCTTGCACCCGCAGTATCCAAACAGAATTACTTTGCTGCAAATCAGCCTCCAGGCCAAATGTAAAAATCACTCCAGCTTTCCTCAAGCCTAATCTGCTTAGCAAATAAGACCAAAATTGAACCGCTACACAGTCTTTTTGTGTGTCGCTATAAATGTAAGAGCAGCCCTGGACCTGATGCACAAAGTCCTGAGGGGAAAATCTTTCCTTAAGTAAATCCAGGATGATAAGCACCCCCACTCCTCCAATCTTCCTATATTTGAAAGCAAATCAACATACACTCACATTCATTTGACCCAAACACACACACTCACTACACAGCCAAAACCCGAAAACCTGGAGTCTGCAAAGACAGAGACAGACTTGTTTTTTTTTTTGACACATGGACACTAAATAATAAATTTGTAAATTCTTTATCAAGATTTTAGCCTTACATAGTCAATAAAAATACTAAAAAATAGAAACTAATGACCTGCTTATTAAGCATTTTATTAAGCACAAAGTTCATTTTCTACATCCTGTAATCAGAAGTTTCTAAGAGAACAGAAAATTTGTCTCAAAAAATCTTACAAAAATAAAGAGAATATCAAAGAGATTGTTTTTTTTTTCTGTGTGGTTTGCATCACTGGTATTAACATTTAGGATATACATCTATGTAAACTTTAGAGAAAAAAACCTCTGGCAAATATTTGAGACACTTACAACTATTTTTCATGCTAGCTTAATTTTTAATGTTGGGTAACAGTAAAAAAAAAAAATACAAAAAAAAAAAAAAACACGTTCTCACCAGAAAAAATAAAAACTTGGGGTTTGTGAGTCTAATGCTTCATAAAAATTAAAAAAATGGAATCCAAAGTGTACCATATCCATGGCCTTCACAAAGTTACAGTAAACAAAAACTCCCCATTGATTCAGACCTTTGAGCAAAAACATCCATCATTACGCTGAAGATGCCATCATTCTCTCAAACACAGGTCACACACTCAGAAACACTCACACACAGTGTGACAACCATTTTAATTACATCAAAACCTTAACCAGCATTTCACTTAATTACCACCATTATTAATAATCTGACAATTATAGACAGCACAATCACCTGACCAGCACTCCATCACTGCACTTAAAGTTTCTATTAGAGAGTGGAGTAAAGCTCTGTGTCTGCTAATGCTACTTAGATATCAGTGTTTTTAATTATCCAGCTCTGGACGCAAGAGAGGATGTGTGGAAAATGCTCCAGGGAATGAGTGGGGCTTTTGACCGGTCAAGCACAAGGATGCTCGACGAGCCACCATTAAAAATCAACTTTTAGAGAGTTTATAGTCGGGGGAATTCAGAGGTACAGTATAAAACTACTGCAATTACCAGAAGTAGAAAGATATGACGCTTTGTTTTCAAAGACTAATAGCATTTATCTAGAGCAGGCCTATTCAACTCTATACACCTTCCAATCAAGACTTAATTAAAAAAAAAAAAAAAATACAGAATAGATTTTAAAATGGACACAATTGAGCTAATAGTGTGCACAAGCACAGATCAACAATAATTTGATATATTTCAAGCAGTGTCTAATCATTTTCTAACAATACTGCAAAACGTGGCACAATAGCAGCCAATCAGAGAAAATATTTTGTTTCATATAGTTGCATGAGGCTGGCATTCAGTAATAGAAACTAAGCTGCTGACAAGCAATGAGGTACAAGTCATCTTGACACAGTTTTTAATTAGAGGTGGGCATAGATTAATTTTTTTTAATCTAGATTAATCTCACTGTGATCTTGAAATTAATCTAGATTAATCTAGATTAAAATGGCTCATTCGAATTCTGTCTAAGGCATTCAGAATATGTGTTACCCAAATAAAATTGACAAACAGTTAGTCTTTGAGAAGGGGTTTATCAAGCTAGATGGTGCATTAGAAAAGGGGCTCATCTCTTGTTTCCAAAATGTATCACAAAGTGCTTGAAAAAGCTGTAAACTAATTCCACATTGCACAAGGTGCAAACAACATTACTCCTGTTTCACACCAATGTTTAAGTTTTTTTTTCAAGTTTGTAGGTGTCAAGGTACAGAAACCAAATAATAACACTGGATAGTCTTCAATGTTAAAATGAAATATACAATCAAACCTGCATTTATTCAGACACCTTCAACATTTCTCACATTATTACAGTTTTGCTATATATATCAAAAATTATATCTGGTTTCTGAATAATTTTTGGTTTGACTGTTAAAACTACAAAGTAATTCAGTCAAGAGCAGTGAGTGATTTTAATTTTCATTTACTTGGATTAACAGCAGGCAGTAGCTAAATTAGGCGCGGTCACTTTAAGAGACCATGAACGCATCCAATATAATACACATCCCATTTTTTTCCTCAACTGTTTACTTTCACATAAGAAATAACTGGCATTTTTTTCGAGCATAATTCCCAAGGTGGATATTTTGACATATTTTGTATGTATTTGTCGGCACAAGAGCAAAAATAAGCAAATTCGATGTTCAAGTGTTGAGACGCCTTTCTCTGCGCGAGCCCTGGACACCAGAACACCGTGGTGTTGAATTGGGCTCTTTCACATCTTTTTGTTTGTTCAAACTGCGATTGCATTTGTTCATTCGGGTGCAGGAGGAACTTCGAGGTGAACTACACAGAAGAGAGCTCGGTTCAGTGTCGCTGTCCGTGATACGCGGCTCTCTCTCTCGTGCGCACCTAACGGCACGCGCTACTGAGTCTGTTCAGCTTTTCTGCATCTAGTTTTTGGATGCTTTAATGTTTAAATCGACAAGCGGTAAGGCTTAACAACACGTGAAAAAGATACGCTTTCGTGACGATGCGCAGCAGTGGCCCGTCAACTGTCCTGAGCATCTTTTTAGGCTGGCCTCAGCGAGTCAGTTATATAAAATATCAAGGTGAAAGTCATCATAGCTTGCTTAGTATAGACCTAGCTCCCAACCCAACTTTGAGAATAGATTTAACGGCGATATTTTTTTTATCGTCCGATAAGAGTCTCGCGTTAATGCAGCACGTTAACGGCGATAACGGCCCACCACTAGTTATAATATATATGCATGGAAGAAATGCCAAGCTACAATGGTATGTCAATGTCAAAATTACCAAATTGTAAACTAAAACGATGAATAATTGTTTATGATAATTGAAATAAAGCTGCAAAAAAACATACAAGTATAAAATAAAAAAATGTTGCCTTAGTAACTAAAAGAAATGTTTGTTGAAATGCCCAAAAAAAACTATATAAAAAATAACAAAATCAAAATGAATACTGAAAATATAAAAACACAGCTAATTAAAAAAAAAAAAAACTATACTATATATAAATAATACCAAAATAACACTCTCAAACAGCAGCTAATGTGTCACCTGGACAATACACTGGTTTATCAATTCGACAAATCAGTTAACAGTTAACAACATGAATAAATATTAGTATTGCCCACAAGGAAAGTGACCTTTCTTTTAATGTGTGTATTGGTTCAAAACAAGAGACAATAGTTACCTATGATGTACTCACGAGTTGAACAGATATATAAACTATACTGCGTGTTAGTCATGCAGCATGAATGATTTTAAACTCATATGACACTGGAGGATGTCCTAAGATGGTATAAGAGCAGTAGAGGATGAGAAAAGTTTTAGAAAAATCAAGCAAATGCTTTAAGAGGGATTTTAACTTGCATCCCAAATTAACCTCTCAAAACAATGAAAGTGAAAGCTGCTTGAGATCGCAGTATCCTGAGGTGACCACTCATAGCTTATCGGCTAAACTACTGTCCCAGAGGAATTGCTATGATCTGGTGTATATATGAAAAATGGAGCCAAATTGCATGCTCTAGATCTGCGGACACTGGATATTTTCTTGGTTAAAAGCCCCTGACTGATGCATCTGTAATATCCAAGCTTAGGCTTATTTTTCATCCATTCTGACAACGATACAACAGTATTGGCAGAGATGAGGCTTTATGATGGAGAAACACAGAGAGACAATAAAAAAAAAAGAGAGAAAGCTGCAGAAGCTTGGAAAAATAAAATTGCACAGAGGTAAAACAACCTCAGGCAAAGACTATGCATGATGAAGTGGCTTGACTGGCGCTGACATCTCGCCGTACTCCCACATGGCAGCACTGAGGGAGTTGAGTGGTGTTGTATTAAAGCAGCTGGCTAATTGAACATCTAAATGGCTTTGTCAGAGCTGTTTCGCAGAGGAAGTGTAGACTCGTGAGATACTGCTTTCTGAAAGAACAAGACAGAACACAGCCCTAGGGATACCCCCGAAAGACCCAATCGGGACGGAGCGCTCAAAACATGTCATGCGGACAGAACGCTCACTGAAGGGCCTGATGTGAGAACAGAGACAAACTCAGTCTCTCCAGACACATGCATCAAAAATCCATCTGAAATGTCTGAAAACGTCACAGTTTTTTGACTTTCAGACGGGATGAGAAGTTCTGCTGTCAGTTCTATTTCAACCAGATGCTCATCTCATACGATAAAGAGGATAGTGTGAGATCGCTAGAACTTTTTGCCTTTCACAATTTCTCATTTCTTCATCTGTAATAAAATGATCTAGCTGCTTATCTAGCACTGATTCAGTTTTGATGGCAAGAACATCTTGTGATAGTCTTGGTAACATCAAAAAGAACTGGTTGAAATTTATAAACCAGTTAGTAATGCTTAGCCACATATTCCATCATTTTCCATCTTAAATTTTCCATTCTTGCAAAAATTGATCTGTAAATAAAATATAATATTTCTTGAAACATATGCAAACTTCAAAACAAATACTATGACCAAAATAAAAATGATGATGCAAAAGCAAAATCTATTAAAAAATCTATTTAAATAAACAAATCCTACAAACAGCTGACAATATTTTAGGCAATATTATTTTTAAGATTTAATATTTGGTAGTCCAGCTTAGTAAAATATTCTATAAATACCAGTAACTATAATTCATATAGCTATATATGATATTCCTATCTCAGTTAATACAGGGGCATCTCAGAAAATCTGAATATCATGGAAAAGTTCTTTATTTTTTATAATTTAATTTAAAAAATGCAAACTTTCTTATATTCTAGATTCATTGCACACAAACTGAAATATTACAAGAGTTTTTGCTTTAATTCTGGTGGTTATGACTTAGAGTTTAGGAAAAATTCTGTATCTCAAAAAAATTGAATATTTTCTCAAAGGTTAATAAAAAAAAGAATTTACAAAACAGAAATGTTCAAGATCTCCAAAGCAAGTTTAATTGTGCACTCAATACTTGGTTGGGGCTCCTTTTGCAGAAATGACTGCTTCAATGTGACGTGGCATGGAGGCGATCACCCTGTGGCACTGCTGAGGTGTTACTGAAGCCCAGGATGCTTTGATAGCAGCTTATAGCTCCTCTGTATTGTTTGTCAGATGTTACTTATCTTCCTCTTCACAATAGCCCATAGATTCTCTGTGAGGATCAGGTCAGGTGAGTTGGCTGGCCAATCATGCACAGTAATATCATGGTCATCAAACCACTTGTAAGTGGCAAGGAGGTGCATGGAGGTGCCACTGTGGACAGGTGCTAAAGTCCTGCTGCAAAATGAAATCAGCATCTTCATAAAGCTTGTCAACAGATGGAAGCATAAAGTGCTCCAAAATCCCCTGGTAGAAGGCTGCATTGACTTTGGACTTAATAAAATACAATGAACCAGCAGACCTTGTCATCTTTGACTTCAGAAACTTCACACTGGGCCTTGGATTCTAGCCTCTCCGGTCTTCCTTGTTGATGGTGTGGATTACTGTCTTCTGGACAACTGTCAAGTCAGTAGACTTTCCCATAATTGTGGTTACAAGTTTCTAAACTAGTTCAAGAGGTACTCAGTATTTATACTCAAAATTAATCAAACTAATCAAGCTCAAAATGGAATGTTCTTTTTTTTTAGATAATGATTTAAAAAATTTCCTAAGCTGTAAGTTAGTTTATATGAGAAAGTTTGCTTTTTTAATTAAATTACAAAAAATAGAGACATTTTCCATGATATTCTAATTCTTTGAGATGCACCTGTAAATTTCCTAAAAACATGTGTGAAAAAAATATACAAATTACATATTTACAAATAAATAAAACTACACATTTAAAAATAGAAATGTAAAATTATAAACTACATAAATTAATTCCAATTCATTCATATATATATATATATATATATATATATATATATATATATATACACACACACACATGTATGTATATATTATATATATATATATATATATATATATATATATATATATATATATATATATATATATATATATATATATATGATTATAATGGAAGAGGCATTCAGTTCTACTCTTCTTACATTTTTAGTTTCAAATGAAAATGGTTTTATCAAGCCAAAGCCTTGTAATGACAATTACTAAAAAAAGAATTCGGAATGAGTGCCAAACAAAATCACAATACTTAAATTTTCCAAGTAAGCTTAATGAGCTGTCTTTGTAGTCGTCATTTTCTCTTTCACACTCGCACACACTCTTTTATCCTTTGAAAAAATCATTGTACCTATTGTCTTGCATGAATGGCATTAGTGTGGCTTTGGAGCCAATCTAATTTAAAAGTGGAAATATTAGTGTGGCAGCAATTAAAGCTGCTAAATAGCTGTGTGGTTTGAACACAATAACAACAGTCCCACCTCAATGATTTAGCGTGCCTCCTTGTAGCGGCCCGTTTGCGGGAACGCAAAGTAAAGGTCGTAGAGCATCATCATCTCACCTCGCTCCTGACTCAAAAACTCCATGACTGTTAAATGAAAGAGAGATAAGAAAGTGAAGAAACAGTCACTTTTGTGTACTCGATGTACATGGTCTCTTTATTTTAAGCTACTCTATCAATCTCATGCAGAGTAAATGTCTTCAAAATGTCTTTAAGCAGCCCGGTATTTCATTAATCAAACTTCAATCAAGTGTAAGTGTATATGAAAAATAGAAGCTTCCCACATTCAGTGCAGGTGAGTTACAAGTATCTAGTCTTTTTTAGTTCTTTTGTACAAGTGCATGGAAAGTTTAGTTTAATTCTTTGTTTTTTTTTCACCCATAAATTGTACATTTTGTATTTCTTTTGTTCTCCACATAGTCCCAGAAGTCTGCTGATACCACAATGAAAAATTTTGATTTTTTCCTTTGATTTGGAAACATACCTGGACATTTGTACAATTAAAAATTATGCAAACATTTTTTTTTTATATATTATTCTGCTACATATATAGCAAAAACAATGAATGAATCAATACATGAATTAATGACAATATTTTGGAAACATATTGTTTAAATTTAATCTCTGGTAGTACAGCTTTGTAAAATATTATATAAGTAACAATCATTCAGCTACCAGTGATACACCCACATCTCTTCATTTGACTTGATTGCTTAAATGTGATCAGATTTAACGGATGCCTTGTGAAAATTGCCTCCATTGGCACTCAATGGCACACAGATCTGGACTCTTTGCTTGCCACTTCAGAGCAATCCAGAGAAGCCACAGCAACACAAAGAGGGTGAAGTCATGCAGGTATATGTACATTTACATCTATCAATGGGTTTTCCGTGGCACATACAGCATGTTTCTCAGAGTGCCGGGTCATCGGGGGCATAAAGTGGCCCTCCATCGTAGAGGTCTCACTGCCTTGACACTTCAAATCCACTCACCCCCAAAACACAGCGCACTTAACCCCTTCACTAACCCTGACAAAGACAGAAACTATTGAAACCACCAGCATATAGGTTGTCCAACCTGCCCTTTAGTGGGTGGCACTCTTGAAAACACCGAACAAACACTTTCTACATATGACCATCTCAACAGACAGCAGATCAGAACACACACAGAAAAACTACTTTTGACTAACAGGTGACACACAGAGATGTGATTAATGTGCTGTACGTGTGTGTGAGCGTTACACACCTTTCTGTAATATCTCGCCATCTCCTTTTTCCACCAGGCCGCAGATGAGGTCGTGGATTTTGGGCATCTGGTTATATTGTTTATGGACCTCCACAGTGGCATCGAATGCACCCGCAAAGTCCACACTAGAAAAACATGACAAATTACACCAAAACAGCACTACACATGTGCCAGTATCTTCATATTGTGATTACTGCTGAAGCTTTTATCATGGTACTGTGTTTCATATATATACAGTGGGGCTCGAAAGTTTGGGCACCCCTTCCAGAATCTGTGAAAATACGAGTAATTTTCAAAAAATAAGAGAGATCACATTAAATGCATGTTATATTTTATTTAGTACTGTCCTGAGTAAGATATTGTACATAAAAGATATTAACATTTAGTCCACAAGACAAAAAAAATGCTGAAATTATTAAAATAACCCCATTCAAAAGTTTGGGAACCCTTGGTTCTTAATACTGTGTTCTGTTACCTGATGATCCTCGACTGTCTTTCTGTTTTGTGATGGTTGTGCATGAGTCCCTTGTTTGTTCTGAACAGTTAAACTGAGCAGCGTTCTTCAGAAAAATCTTTAAGGTCCTGCAGATTCTTCAGTTTTCCAGCATCTTTGCATATTTGAACCCTTTCCAGCAGTGACTTTATGATTTTGAGATACATCTTTTCACACTAAGGACAATTGAGGGACTCAAACACAACTATTAAAAAAGGTTCAAACATTCACTGATGCTCCAGAAGGAAACAAGATGCATAAAGAGCAGAGGGGTGAAAACTTTTGAACACGATGAAGATGGCCAAATTGGTCTTATTTTGTTGAAATATAATTTTTTTTCCATTTAGTTCTGCCCTTCGTAAGCAACAGAAGATACTTGTATGTTTCCCGGTACACAAATTAAGTACAATTTACCTTGATCTTCAAATTCCAAAAGTTTTCACCCCTCTGCTCTTTATGCATCTTGTTTCCTTCTGGAGCATCAGTGAATGTTTGAACCAATTTTTTTGTCTTGTGGACTAAATGTTAATATCTTTTATGTACAATATCTTACTCAGGACAGTACTAAATAAAAAATAACATGCATTTAGTATGATCTCTCTTATTTTTTGAAAATTACTCATATTTTCACAGATTCTGCAAGGGGTGCCCAAACTTTCGAGCCCCACTGTATATAAACATGGAAATTTTTTTTAACTAAAAATAAAGTTAAATGGTCAATGTCTTAAGCAAAAATATAAAAAAAGCACTGTCACAAACTACTTAGAAGTTCTTGATGTCAAGTTGTAAGTAGTTTTTTAAAACAATAACACTACTTTAAAAAAAATAAAAGATCACAGATAATTTTGAAAACAACCATGCATAGTTAAGTAACTAAAAGAACATTTAAATAAATATACAAAATAAAGAAATGCATGAAATAATATCTATACATTTCTAAATAAACACTTCAGGGCAATGTGAGACAAAGGTCTTTAGCTTCTTGCAACTTCCTGTGGCTCCTGCCTTCCTCTACAGCCCCCAGTGCCCTCACCCCCAACCGGGCCGTTTGGCAGAATATGGCAACAAAATTAGATCTGCTTCCACCCATCTCTCACATCATCTTCCCTCTCTTTACCCCTTTCTAACAAAGAGCTCAGTGCCGGGGCTGACAGAGGCCTGACAGAGGAATAAAGCAAAGGAATAGACGAGAAAAACACCACTCCAATCATTCTATTGTGACTGCAGTGGCAGCCATCGAGTGATTGGGTAATTACCATGTCAATCACACAGAGGTCACAGCAGATAGGGCACCGGCAGGAGGGGCGGGTGTGGAGGGAAAGTGAACCGCCAGGGTTTTAACAGGTGTAATTTCACTAGTGTTTTCAACCTGAGAGATTATACAGTCAGAGAATGGATATGGGCTTTAGAGAGAGGTGACCTTGGAAGATGGGTTGAATGGGAGGAGGGACGAAAAACAGGACAGTGATTGAGCCGGAACGTGACGCCAGCTCTTAGGCAATCGCACTTAATTGGAATGAAGAGCGACAATATTATTCATCAAGCGGGAGTCAAGAGCCAATTCAAACACACGCTGGATGATTGCGCAATGCACTTGAGCAAGAGAGGATTTGGACAGTGTTTCATTTGATTAAGGCCCATGTAAAAAAAAAAAAAAAAACAATAGGAGAGGCACTGACAGAGAAACATAGACATCCGTCAGTCAACTTTATTATTTCAAATTTGTTTTGCCATTTTTTGTCACAAATTACTGAATGTGAATCACAGGACTTAACAGCATTTCTTATTCAAAACATAATAAAGACAGGTCTCAAAAAGTAACTTAATGAATGAATGAATTTCACTGTATGAGAAAAAAAACCAAGTGACGTCTGTGAACAAATGATGCTAGAGAATTTCTCAGAATGAACTTCACTTTTCTGAGCCTTAATCAAGACTGACAATAAATGTATGGCTTTACTATCTGATCAACTTTTCTGGGAAAAGTTTTGCTTCTAAAGTCTGCTTGTGCTTTAAAAACAAATGTCCCTTAGTTTCAACATTTTGTTAAATACCAAAGACACTCATAAAATGTTGCAAACAGGGAATATTTAGGGATAATGTTTGTCTTTATGGCAAAATAAGCACTGATGCAAAGCTAGTTTATTTTTCCATATTGACTAGCTAACCGTACATTATTTCATGTATTTATCCAGTTTATGAAATAAACATGAAATAAAAAAAATACATAAAATATACATTTGAGATAAAATTACTTCCTCTACAGCCCCCAGTGCCCTCACCCCCAACCGGGCCATTTGGCAGAATATGGCAACAAAATTAGACTGCATCTAATTAATGTTTATTTATTTTTTTATACCTTGCTGACTCCAAAAAAATACCTTGATGAATTTTGAACTTTAATAAGGTTAGTAAAACCTAGGCAACAGAAGGCAGGAAATGTTTGACCTTATTTTCACCTGACACTGGAGTGTTCTCAGATTATAATCACAGAAGCCAGAACTGAAAACTAGAGATGTTCCGATACCCTTTTTCTCTTCCCGATACAGGGTATCGGCCGATACCGAGTACTGATCCGATACCTGGGTGTGAATCTGTATGTACAGCTGTATATACTACTAGCACTGTGTAAATTGCTAGAATTATTTTATGGTGTGCTTCAGACTTATCCCTTAATAAAACATGAACAAATATATGGTGAACTACTGTGTTTATTACAGTATTTTTATTATCTGACATGAATCTGACAGTAATATTTATTTTCTTAAGCGAAAAAGAACTTCAAATGCAGCCAAAAATCTAACACCGCAAACTAAAAAAAGGAATTTTGGTTTTACAATGTAACTGTATAAAAAACTGCAACAAATAAGTCTAGCAATATAAAAAATTATATATTAATCAGATAATCGCTTTACAACAAAACAAGTAAAAAACAAGAAACCGTCTAGGCATAACTATTATTATTAATAGAGACGTATTATTATTACTACATAGAGACATAGCTAAATCTACTGTAGGCTACAACAGTAGCTTGATATATTGTCAATTTACTCACGTTAAACCGAACATTTATTTTGATGGGTTGCCATGAAGATCTTTGAGTGTCTGTGTTTATGATATGAGTTTTCTCAAATGAAACGGTAAATTCTCATGAAGTGATGGTATATGCGTTCATGTCCTTGAACGCAGCTGAGGATACCGAATATACTCAGGAGTCGGTAACTTACTACCTGTACTACAGAGACACCGGTATCATCACATTTTTTAATTTTCAGCACCGACTTGGTAGTGAAGTGCCAGTACTTGTGGGATCCCTAATTGCCGTTTTGCTGTCTGGTTGGTCCAGTCTGAAATACTGCTAAACAGTGGACATACTGCTAACCATCTATAATACAGAAGCGGCTTCACTGTCTGTTGGCAGTTTAGAACGCGATGAGCGATCCAGTCATATATAGATCAGTGCTGCTAACACGTTTTCATTTCTTCTTCGCTGCTTCGCTGAAGTTGTGCTAATCACAGTTAGAACAACTTCCTGTGTTTGAAATACATTCTGAGCAGCGAAGAAGAACCGTGCAGCGGTTAGGCAAAGCTAGCGGCCATCACTAGGTCTTGTTTAAGAAACTGGTATCGGATCAGTATATGGGTTCATGTACTCGCCGATGCCAGAATTTGTTGTGGTATAGGTGATATTTCCGATACTAGTATCGGAATCGGAACAACTCATACCGAAAACAAACCCTAACCTCAACAGAACTACTGTACAATGTATTTACTGACGAGGCTTGATGGAAGCAGAAATTCCTTGAACTACATTTATTCAGAACATCATTTGAATATGATGCGACACAGATGTTATGCTTCCCAGCCCCTCAAAGGATAACCAGCATAAAACCAGAAGACTTCTTCACAATTCCCATCAATATGAGATGAGTCGTCCACAACGGCAATTACCCCACCCCCTCCTTCAAAACCCAACCCCCCTTCTCCACCCTCGCCTAACTAAACCCCCCAAAAAAGAATTAACCATGCTGAAGGCTTCATAATTTCCCCGGATACAATTTAGCTGTCAGTGGCGCTCCGGCTTACTGCAACATGTTCCTCTTAATGTCACTAACTTTGCATGTCAAGCACTTTCCAGCCAATTAAGTTGAAGGAGAATAAAAAAGCGAATGCGAGTGCTTTGCACGAGGAACCTGAAGGATTAGACAAGAAAGCTAATTTCATCCACCCCTCTTCTGAACCTCCTCTTCTTGTGACACTCTCCCTACATCCCTGACTCCCATCTCTTTTGTTACTGAGACTGGCACCCGCGTTATCACCCTTTCCACTTTTAAAGAGAATGACTGCTTTTTAATATTTATTTTCCCCTTTACATTACAGAGAGAGTGTGTGTCGGTAGTTAGGGAGGGTTAAAGCTCAATGGTTTGACTTGGAATCGAACACATCTATCAAACACAAAACTACAAATGGCAATGATTTTTAAATGCGAACGGTCCTGATTTAAACTTTCCGGAATCCGTCCTTCGTTATATACATGTAAGTGATGTAGTTTAAAACAAACATCTGACAGCCTGCGACGTCCCATCCCTCTTTTAAGGCCTAAAAAAAAAACCTTCCAAAAAAAAGTTCTGGCAATTCAATTTGTTAGGATGATTAGAGCCAGAGGATACGGATGGGGATGTCGTGGAGACGCGCTGATGGCTGTCAGAGTTAATCCCATTGAGAAGTGTTCATTAAGTCATTACAACTGACATGCTGACGAGACACTGACACACAGCGCTTTGTCCTCTTTAGCGCAGCACAGACCATAGAGGAGACAGAGACGGGTGCAGAGAGATGGAAGAGGGCAGAATGGAGAGAACGCTGGAGAAAATAAGAGTTGTCTACAGCAGGGGTGCCAAACTCATTTTAGGTGGAAGGCCGGATTGGACAAATCATTAACACACATGGGTTGATTTGTTGGTGTATTGATGGTGTGTGTACACATAACAAATGTGCACCACAAATCCTGTTTCAACTTTTTGCTGCTTTGACCAAAGGAATGTAATAGTAATATAATTTACTAATATCCTTTGACTACATCCAAGTACAAAATTACTGACAATTATACAAAAAAACAAACAAACAAAAAAAAAAACTGCTAACTAACTTATAACTAGTCTGGAGTTTATATTTCAACACAGAGAATAATAATAAAAAATATAATCACTTTGATTAGAGTTTTGCTTCCAAGAGTGCTAAATTAGTATGAATGTATATCTGATGTTTATCTGCCAAGAATTATTCAAAATATAATGAATACAGTCTAGTGAAGTTACTGTTAAAAGTAAACGAAAAGTTCATACTAAAAAAAGTTTTTTCGGCAATGAAAATCACAAAATATAAATATCCGAAAACAACTTTAAAAATAACAGTAGAAATGTTGCCTTAAAATAAAAACGGATTAAACCTCAATAGAAATATTTTTAAATAAATAAAAATAACTGACAAAAGAATATACAATTACTTAAACTAAAATGTAAACTGACGATAATAAAATCAAATTGGTAAAATTTATAAAAAAATAAAATAAAATAAACTGCATGTTAACTGTATATTTTTGCTAATTTCACTGTCTGTCACTAACTTCGCTTTCAGATACACTGAACACAGAGTAACATTTTACCTTGTTTATATCCAATCTGTAGAACTCAACCACTTTCCACTTCACAAACGTGAATAAATGGAATTTTCTCCCAAAAAGTCACAGAAAAAAAAAAAAAGTATTCAAGCAGGCCTGGCTGATGTGAGCTTTGAGGCTCTCCTCCAATGGAATGTGTGGCTGCCAGTCACAGTGCGTGTGTGTGTGACGTGATGTAAACGTTCACGATTTATCAGAGTCTCCGCTGAGAGTCGCTCTGATCTCTCCGTATCTGCTCCTTAATAAAGCTGAGCTAAATTGGAAACCTTATCGCACACAAGGCAGCAATTAACGCTTGCATGTGCCAGTGTGGTAGTGGCACACGAGTGACAGAAAAACAAACAGTCTGGGAGGGGCACCCAGGAATCCCAAATGTGTATGTGTGTGTTGACTCTAACGCTATCAGTGAAGGTGTATTGCCAACCTCAATATCCCACAGCGGGGAGGGGGATAGGCACTTACGCAGTGCACCACATGGCCCAGGCAAATCCAGTAATTAGCACAGGGTGCATAATTAACATGCAAATTAGTTGATCTGCTTAAAAGCCGCTCTTACAAATAGACCTGAACGGATGGGGGAGGGATTGGGGGAAGAGGGGCCAAACTTGTGGAAGTTAATTCCTTTTCCCACCATGCTGCATTTTGCTAAGGTAATGACAAATTATATGAAGTGAACAGTAAGACAACAAGCTTAAAGGTGGGGTGAAATGCTATTTCATGCATACTGAGTTTTTTACACTGTTAAAGAGTTGGATTCCCATGCTAAACATGGACAAAGTTTCAAAAATTAAGTTGTACATTTGAAGGAGTATTTCTGTTCCAAAAATACTCCTTCCGGTTTGTCACAAGTTTCGGAAACTTTTTTTCGAGTATGGCTTTGTGTGACGTTAGATGGAGCGGAATTTCCTTATATGGGTCCTAAGGCACTTCTCCCGGAAGAGCGCACGCTCCGGTATAGCAGAGCACTGAGAGCACAACAGACTTCACTGATCAGAGCGAGAGCATCGCGAAATGTCACAAAAGGAGTGTGTTTTTGGTTGCCAGGGCAAGACAACCCTGCACAGATTATCTAAAGAGAAACAGCATTAAGGGACCAGTGGATGGAGTTTATTTTTACAGAGCATCCACGGAGTTGTGCAAGTGTTTGTGTTTGTTACCCTGCATTTCGAAGATGCTTGTTTTACAAACAAGGCCCAGTTTGACGACGGATTTGCACATTGTTTATTTCTTAAAGATAATGCAGTCACAACGAAAAAGGGTCACGATCGTGTGTTGGAACCGCAGGCGGTGAGTAAAACGGCTTCAAATATCTCTGTGTTGTTAACTTAGCTGTCGGCGCGTAAGCACATCAAGTAAACAACATGTGATGTTGTCATCAAACTGCACGAGTAAAACTGCTTCAAATATCTCTGTGTTGTTAACTTAGCTATCGGCGCGTAAGCACATCAAGTAAACAACATGTGATGTTGTCATCAAACTGCACGAGTAAAACTGCTTCAAATATCTCTGTGTTGTTAACTTAGCTATCGGCGCGTAAGCACATCAAGTAAACAACATGCGATGTTGTTATCAAACTGCACTTTCCACATGTACAGCTTAAAAAAAAAAAGACGACAAAGTGGAACTTAGTCATTTTCCAAAACCGCTAAGCAAATATATATACAGTTTCAGTACATACCACATAGAGACGCTGTTGTTGCTGCTGCTCTCGTTAAATTTCAGCCTCTGGATCTGATTCTGGATCATAAATATACGCTGAATCTGACTGTTTGTTTTGGTTGGTTTTGTCCTCACGTAATGTCACAGCTTCCAAACGCTGTCAACGCAAAAGCCTACTGGCGCTCGTGTTTCTTTAGCTCCGCCCACACGTCACGCCTACAGACGCTCGTGTTTTTCCGGGAAAAATCTTTCTCTTATGAATATAATAAAACTAAAGACTTTTTGGAGTTATGAAGGATGCAGTACTACTCTATAGGTACTCAAGATTAACAGGATATTGAGTGAAAACGAGCATTTCACCCCCCCCCCCCTTTAAGGGGGAGTGGAACTCTGCCCTTTACAATCTTGACATTGTTACTAATGTTAGTTTTTTTCAGGTTATATTCATGTCATTTCCAAACTCAATACTTAATGGGGGTCACACACTACATGTGTGTGTATATATATATATATATATATATATATATATATATATATATATATATATATATATATATATATATATATTTTATTATTAAGTTTTTTTAAGAGGTCATCCTACTGTATAATGCTATTCAAGGTTTCTTACACCAAAACAGTAGTAATTAAGTTATACTGTACACAATCAATTTGCAACCTCTGGCACTTTTCACATAATAGTGTAGCACCATTTTTTCAATAACAGACTCTTTGGTAAGTCTGCATTACAATGTGCCAGGTTAACAAAACAATCTGCACTGGAATGTGCTGCACAAACTGTAGACGTTAAGCTTAACCTTCCCAATGGATTTAAAATCTGCATACACCCTTCATCTTCTACCTTTTACCTAAACAGCAACACTGTTAAAAATAAATGTCAGGCATTCTTGTCTAAAGCTGGCATCCTTCAGAAGGGTGTACAGAGTTGAAGGTGCTACACAGGAACAGTGCAAAGTTTAGCAAGTATTTAAAGTTTTACCGACTCACCTCTCCAGATAGCAAGTAATGAGGGGTGAGCAGAGGTTACTGGATGGTTTGGCCAGACCCAAAGTGAAGATTGTCTCCTGGAGGCGCCAAATAGTGTTGGCATCTCCTTTCATCGCAGCGGTATTCATCGTGAGGGTGAGCAAACTGATTGTGCTGTCCCTTAACTGCACATCCTTCTCCTTCATTTCCTTCAGCATATCAATCGCCTCTGCATGACATCAGAACGAGAGAAAGAGAGAAACATAGATTAGACAAAATATCAGTGATGGCTTAGAGGTGGTCTGACATTTTGACTAGTCATTCAACAACCAACTCATGACTTCAACTTGAGTATGTCTCAAGTCAACTCAATTATGAAGATTTTTGAAGTGGGTTGACAATCCTAATCAGTTTTAAAGGACGAAATTTTACAAATTTAATGCTTGAACCCTCTACATGCAACGAGTTACGTGGTATGCAACAAATGTATGAAGTGGTACTCAAGGCACAGTTTCATAAATCGCAAGAGTAGTTTATTTGTATATCTGTATGCTTAGCCGTTCCCAGATGGGCATGCACCAGATGAGAGAGTGCGAGAGAAAGAGCGAGAGAGGGGAAGAGGTGATAAAAACCCCCTTAGATAATTTCATGTGGGGAAAACAAACCGCTATTAAAACAACATTTTACACCCAGCGGGGATGCAAATGCTGCCGTATAATGCCAATTCGCCGCTAATTACTACTTGCATTTCTAAACGAGACTACAATTACAGAGGCCCCCACAATAGTAGGCTTTTTTTTTCACAATTCCCTGCGAAAGCATGCCAGGAAATTATAGGTGTGCGGCGAGTGCCCGGCATGAACTCAGTGGGCTCTGGTCGTGGATACACCGCAGCTTCGCTACCGTAATGGAGGCTTTTTACTGGGCGATGCTCCCATCTGGCAAAGGGGAGAGGGTCCACCTCCACAGCTGCTCTGTCACCAAGCCAGATAATTAAGATGTGTTTACGCGCTGTTTAGAGGCTAGCTAATGGGCTGATACCGATAGGGCCTGTTTGCACTGGCGATACTAATCATCTAGAACCGAGAGAGAGTGACACAGAGAGAGAATGAGGATACCATCATCGCAGCTGTGTGCATGTGGGAGTAAGCTCTGGCCAAAGGAAGTCAGGCAAACTCCCAAATTCCCAGAACTCACAGCAGTACTGTGGTTCATCTCCATTTCTTCATAGTACTTAGATAAAGTAGATCAATTAGCCACTTGGAAAAATTACCATTTCTTGATCACTTATTGTCTTCCATTGGTTGATAAACAGTCCCACTCAAAACTTTATTGGTTGAGTAATTATTGCTGTTTCAGGATACTTACAAAAGCAATGTTTCGATAATACAAAAATATTTACACTTTCCCTGGAAAGTATTAATTATATCATAGTTTAAATGTCCCGTTCTTCGTGATCCCATGCACTTGTTTAGTTTAAAAGCAGACATGTCAAGCTTTCTATAGATTCTGTTTCTCTCATGTCTCTTCGTTGAGTATTCACAGAGTTACAGTTCATTTTAATGATGTGTTTGTAAATGAAGATCAGCGCAGACAAAGGCTGCAGACAGCACACCTTGTTTGCTATCTTTATTTTATAAGTGCAAAAGTTTTGTTGTTATTATGTCTGCATCCAAAAAAAAAGTAGACCCTTTACAGATTCGACTGAAGTATTGCTCTTATCTGTACGATTAAAACTGAAAGTGTAATTTAAGTTCTTTTCGGGGTTATCAGGAGAAAATGACTTCGCCTACAAATTCGCCAGAATGGCAGAATTCGCCTACAAAAAACGACCCGTTTGGACTACATTCCTCTAGTTCCTGCAGTAATGACGTCACTAAAACAGTTTTTTTTTCTTTGGCTAACCTCCACCCACAGGAATAAACAAAAAGGGGGCGTGGTCTTGTTGCGCTCCGATGGAGAAGAGGACTAGTTGCGTTTGTGTTTGTCGCCATGTCGTCAAAACGCTGTTACAGTATTTTCATCTCTGAGTCCAATCATCTTTATTTGGCCTTCCCAGGGACACTGTACTTGGAGATTAAAGGTTACAATTTATGTTTAACTCGGTTTCCAAAAATGATAATCCACATGTAAAACTATGTGCAGCACATTTGGCTGAGGACAGCTTTCTCAGTCTCAATCAGTTTAATGTTGGATTCGCACAAAGATTATCCTGAACGGTGGAGCAGTTCCCTCTTTGTCTGGAGAAGGTGTTGTTTATGGACCAGAACCGGTAAGTGTATATTATTATTTAAGTTGGTGCATTTAACAGTTTCTGTAACTTATTACACAAAGGGCAACACTGTTTAGCTTTGTTAACTAGATGGTAGGGCTGTGGAAAAAATCGAATGCAATTTTCATGCGCATCTCGTCAGTAAAGGCGTTCTGTGATTAGAAGTACATCTCCAGCACATGCGTTCAGATCAAGGTTGCCAGGTTTTCAAAAAAAATCCTGCCCACTTGCTTCTCAAAATTTGTCAAAAACTAGCCCAATCGCGTTTCCAGGAGGGCCGTGTGCGCTAAGCTGCTGTCGAATCACAACACAGGAACCGCTGACCCAATCAGAACTCGTTACATATTTCTGAAGGAGGGACTGCATAGAACAAGTAAGTCATCAGCCCGTTTTTATGACAGTTAAAACAGTGGTATACAGATCAGTAAATTGTGTGAAAAATACTGTGTTTTTTTACATGAACACATGTTATATTGCACACTGTAAACACAAAGCTTCAAAAAACCACAAAAAACGGGCCCTTTAAGAGCGTATAGGTCTTTAACCCTTTCAGACTGCAATTTTATATGAGGAGTTGAATTATGTAGACAACAGATTAAGTAAAAATATTAAAATTTAATAGCGCATAAATGTATAGAAATATAGTTATAGTTATTTTTCTAGCTGACTGATGAGCTTATGGACACTGAAAAGTTAATAACAATCTTTACACGTTTTCCACCATTTGAAGCTGTTGTACTGTAGGCTCTCTTATAAAAGAGTCTACCTTTTGATGTTATTTTCATGTTCATTATGTACTTCAGTAGTAAAGAGAAAGGTATGATAGGTTCACGTGCTGCTTGAATGGAGGCACTAACTCGCGATCCCACCTGCCGCATTAAAGAGCGCTAAAACTGTATTTATTGTTTGAATTTCATTACGAATTTAGAATAATTTTAAAGCTGATAATTTGTTAATTAAAAAGTAACAGAGCACAAAGCTTTTTGCGATTACTTGGTGGCAAGAGCATTTAAATAATGAAGTCCAAGTTAAGAAGAAGCCATATTAGTGATGATTATAAATGAGAAATGTAAAAAAAAAATTGCCAATATCCACACAGCTTACAGCTTTACCAGTTGTAGTTTGTTCAAGCAGTGCATGAAATAAAATGCTGTTTTTCTGCACTTCTTCTTCAAGTTTCCATAATTTCTTTCTCTCGCAAAAACCTCAGCAAAAGCTTCACTCGTATTTTAAATATTTATGGTCGCAAATACGACCGTTTTAGTCACAGTTTGGAGCCCTGAACATTTATTTTAAATTGTAACATTTCACAATATTTTTTTTATACCGTATTTTTATCTATTAAATGCAGCCTCGGTGAGAATAGGAGACATTAAAAATCCTACAAACCCACAGAGACTGTACAGAGGGAAATCAACCTACAAATACGCACTTATAGTTGCATATTAAACTGTGAATTTCAGTAGGGAAAAAATCCCTCACCTTTACTCAAAGAGTATTCCTACAGTGTTTGACGATAACAAAGACCTTGAGTATGGAGAGTAACGGTATGTGTATGGAAATATACAATGTAGGCTGACCTACAGCAACACAGTTCACTTCAGTCTCCACACACACACACACTGTCACGGTTCACAGGTTTGCTTGCTCATTTTGTGTGTACTGCACTGATCTGATTGCCTATCAGCGCCAGCTGCGCTGACGAGCAATCAGATCAGTCGCAGGTGTGTCTCGTTTACTAGTCCTATATGTAGGGCTGTGTCAGTCAGGTTCAGTGTCAGATCGTTTGGGTTGCTGTCTGTGTTCTGATCTCTGTTCTGTGCAGTTCTGGTCACGCTCTTGGATTGCTCGGAGATCCAGCTTATATGTCTGCTTGATCTGTGGTCTGCTTATGTTTGAGGATCGTCTCAGCACATCACATTTCTGGTCTGCCCTGCTTGGAGTCTACTCTACAGCTGTTGTGTTCCCTAGGACCTGCTTGGTGCCCGTTGTCTGCAAGCAATTCTGTTTGGTCTACTGACTGTTTAAATAAACCTTATTTCTACTCGCTACTGGATTCTGTCGAGTGATTCCTGACATAACGATCTGACCACGTTATGGATCCAGCGAGTGTAAACGAACTGAGAGAAGCCCTCCACAATAATAATGCACGATTTGATCGACAAGACGAACAGATCATGGCTTCTGGTCGAGCAATACAGGCCTTGGTGGGACAAGTATCGGAGTTAACCAAGCAGTTACAGCATCTTAGAGTCGAGCCTGCCCACGTGCCCACTGCGCCCATTCCACCACCCGCTGTTCCCCCCACGGATCATCGCACCTACAATACGGAGCCCCGTCTGCCTCCTCCTGCTGCCTATGCTGGTGAGCCACATCTATGTCGATCATTTTTGACAAAATGCTCTTTGTTTTTTTCTCTTCAGAGCTCATCATTTCCCACTGAGGAATCTAAAGTGGCTTTTGTCATTACCCTTCTATCTGGAAGAGCGGCGCTATGGGGAACCACTGTTTGGGAACAGGGACATGACTGTTTAGAGTCTTTCCAGACTTTCAGCACTGAGCTCAAGAAAGTTTTTGATCGGGCAGTTGCAGGCAGGGAAGCAGCCCGAGTGTTGGCGGATTTACGTCAGGACCACAGATCGGTTACTGACTATTCCATTGAATTCCGGACACTAGCTGCAGAGTGTAAGTGGAACAGCGAGGCGCAGTGGGACATGTTTTTGCATGGGTTGGCCGACCGCATCCAAAATGAGATATACACCCTGGAGCTACCTGCAACTTTGGATGGGTTGATTGATCTAGCTATCCGAGTAGACACAAGGTTACAACGTCGAAGTCTTCTGGTGCAGCGAGGTCGAGTTCCAGATATGGAGGTCCATCCGGTCTTTCCTTCAGGTGATGTGGTTGGTGACTCGTTCAATCCGGAACCCATGCAGGTGGGCAGAGCTCGTCTCTCCAGGGAGGAGAAGGAGCGCAGAAGAGCGCAAGGACTGTGCCTATACTGTGGAGCCGGGGGTCACTTTGCGTCTAAGTGCCCGGTAAAAGCCAACACCCGTCAGTAGAACGGAGGTTACTGACGGGTGGCATATCCTGGGATGAATCCTCTCGTGAAGCGACACTCCTTCCAGTAAGACTGCAGTGGGGCTCCTCTTATCATCGATGTGAGGCTCTGGTGGACTCCGGGGCTGAGGGGAGTTTTATGGACCGTGACCTGGCACTTCGTCTGGGAGTACCTATAATTCCCGTCACTCACCCCATCTCAGTTAATGCCCTGGGTGGACAACTCCTGTCATCGGTCACCCACTCCACCGGACCGGTGAGTCTGATCACGTCGGGTAACCACGTTGAGGAGATTCACTTTCTCCTTATTGACTCCGCATTGGCTCCTGTGGTGTTAGGACACCCTTGGCTCACACTGCACAACCCTCACATAAATTGGCGTCAGAACTCTGTCATGTCTTGGAGTGATAACTGTCATGCATCTTGTTTGGTGTCTGCGTGTTCTTCTGTGTCTTGTTCTGTGTTGCAGGATGAGCAGGTGGATCTGTCTAACGTGCCCGGGGAGTACCTCGACCTGAAGGAGGTGTTCAGTAAGTCCCGAGCTGCTTCTCTTCCTCCGCACCGTCCTTATGACTGTGCTATAGACTTATTGCCAGGTACGTCTCCGCCTAAGGGCAGATTATACTCTCTTTCCACTCCGGAGAGGGAGGCCATGGAGAAATATATTTCTGATTCTCTGGCAGCCAAACTCATCCGTCCTTCCTCTTCTCCTGCAGGGGCGGGATTCTTCTTTGTGGGCAAGAAGGACGGTTCCCTGCGTCCTTGTATTGATTACCGAGGGTTGAACAGCATCACGGTAAAGAATACTTATCCTTTGCCGCTGATGTCTTCAGCTTTCGAGAGGCTGCAGGGTGCTTCTTGGTTCACCAAGTTAGATCTACGTAACGCCTATCATTTGGTCCGCATCAGGAAGGGGGATGAGTGGAAAACCGCATTTAATACCCCCAGGGGGCACTTTGAATACTTGGTTATGCCTTTCGGTCTTTCCAACTCCCCCGCGGTTTTCCAGGCACTCGTTAACGATGTGCTGAGAGACATGGTTGATCAGTTCATATATGTTTACCTGGATGACATATTGATATTTTCTTCGTCTCTCCAGGAACACGTTCAGCACGTCAGACGAGTGCTTCAGAGGCTGTTGGAGAATGGACTTTTTGTCAAGGCGGAGAAATGCGCTTTTCATGCACAGTCTGTTCCTTTTTTAGGATATATCGTGTCGTCTGAGGGGGTGCGCATGGATCCCGACAAGATTCAGGCAGTGGTTAATTGGCCAACTCCAGATTCCCGCAAGGCCCTGCAGAGGTTTCTGGGCTTTGCCAATTTTTACCGGCGTTTTATTCGCAACTATAGCCAACTAGCCGCGCCTCTAACAGCCTTGACCTCCACCATGACGACTTTCAGGTGGTCTAGTGCAGCTGATGTTGCATTCTCTAAACTCAAGAACTGCTTTGTTTCAGCCCCCATTCTCGTTGCTCCTGATCCCTCTCGTCAGTTTGTGGTGGAGGTCGATGCGTCAGAGGTGGGGGTAGGTGCGGTTCTCTCCCAGCGCTCCTCTATGGACGGCAAGGTTCATCCGTGCGCTTATTATTCTCATCGTTTGTCTTCCGCTGAACGTAATTACGACATTGGTAATAGAGAGTTGTTGGCAGTCAAGTTAGCCTTGGAGGAATGGCGTCATTGGTTGGAGGGTTCGGGGGTACCTTTCATTGTTTGGACCGACCACAAGAACCTTGAATACATCAGATCCGCCAAACGACTTAACTCTAGGCAGGCTCGGTGGGCACTTTTTTTCGGTCGGTTCGATTTTTCCATTTCCTATCGTCCAGGTTCCAAGAACATCAAACCTGATGCTTTGTCCCGTATTTTTGACCAATCTGAACGCCCGGTTTCTCCCGAGTCCATCGTTCCACATAATTGTGTGGTTTCAATGTTGACCTGGGAGATCGAGTCGAAGGTCCGCATGGCCTTAGATGGGGTAGTGCCTCCGCCCGGATGTCCACCGGGTCGTTTATTTGTGCCAGAGAAATTGAGGTCCAACGTCATTCGGTGGGGTCATTGTTCCAAGCTGGCGTGTCATCCAGGAGTAAATCGCACCATTTTTCTCATTAAGCAACGGTTCTGGTGGCAAACTATGGCTCGTGACACTCGTCGTTTTGTATTGGCCTGCTCGGTCTGTGCTAGTTGTAAGTCTTCCACTCGCCCTCCTGCTGGGCTCCTTCAACCGTTGTCAGTTCCTTCGAGACCCTGGTCACATATTGCGCTAGATTTCGTTACAGGTCTCCCTGCCTCACAGGGTAACACAGTGGTTTTAACTGTGGTGGACAGGTTCTCGAGGGCTGCGCATTTTATCCCTCTGCCCAAATTACCATCAGCCAGAGAGACAGCAGTTGCTGTCATAGACCACGTGTTTCGTATCCATGGCCTCCCGACAGACGTGGTCTCTGACAGGGGTCCCCAGTTTATATCCAAATTTTGGAGAGAGTTTTGTCGGTTGCTGGGGGCGAATGTCAGTCTTTCTTCTGGGTTTCATCCCCAGAGCAATGGTCAGACGGAGCGGGCTAACCAAGATTTGGAACGAGGGTTACGATGTTTAGCGTCACAGAATCCGTCCTCTTGGAGTCAGCATATCTCATGGGTTGAGTATGCGCATAACTCATTACCAGTGTCGTCCACGGGCCTTTCTCCGTTTGAGTGTAGTTTAGGGTACCAGCCACCAATTTTTCCTAGTCTGGCATCTGAAGTCGCGGTCCCCTCTGCTCACGAATTCGTCCAGGGGTGCAGAGACATCTGGAGAACGGCCAGGGAGACCCTTCTCCAGGTGGGTTTGCGCACTAAGGTCCAGGCCGATCGCCACCGGTCGAAACCTCCCGTCTACGTCGCTGGTCAAAAAGTGTGGCTTTCATCTGCTGATATTCCTCTCCGCTCCGTTTGTAGAAAATTAGCTCCTAAATTCATCGGCCCGTTTACCATCACCAAAATTCTTAGTCCGGTGACGGTCCGCCTCAAACTCCCTCCGGCATACCGGAGGATTCACCCCGCCTTCCACGTATCTAAAATCAAGCCCGTTTTTCGTTCAACTATAAATCCGCCTGTCCCGGTTCCCCCACCGCCGCGAATCGTAGATGGGGAACCAGCCTATTCGGTTAATCGTATCCTGGATTCAAGGCGGAGGGGACGTGGATTCCAGTACTTGGTGGACTGGGAGGGTTACGGTCCGGAGGAGAGGAGTTGGGTACCTGCCCGGGACATATTGGATCATTCCCTTATTGATGCTTACAATCGCCAGGTAGGACCCTCTGAGAGCGTCAGGTGACGCTCCTAGGGGGTGGGGTAATGTCACGGTTCACAGGTTTGCTTGCTCATTTTGTGTGTACTGCACTGATCTGATTGCCTATCAGCGCCAGCTGCGCTGACGAGCAATCAGATCAGTCGCAGGTGTGTCTCGTTTACTAGTCCTATATGTAGGGCTGTGTCAGTCAGGTTCAGTGTCAGATCGTTTGGGTTGCTGTCTGTGTTCTGATCTCTGTTCTGTGCAGTTCTGGTCACGCTCTTGGATTGCTCGGAGATCCAGCTTATATGTCTGCTTGATCTGTGGTCTGCTTATGTTTGAGGATCGTCTCAGCACATCACATTTCTGGTCTGCCCTGCTTGGAGTCTACTCTACAGCTGTTGTGTTCCCTAGGACCTGCTTGGTGCCCGTTGTCTGCAAGCAATTCTGTTTGGTCTACTGACTGTTTAAATAAACCTTATTTCTACTCGCTACTGGATTCTGTCGAGTGATTCCTGACACACACACACACACACACACACATACACCAAACAGAGACAACCAGCTTGTTTTAGCTCACTAATTCCAATCCGTCACTTTATCACCCTGCAATTTTTGTCCTGTTGTTATGCAAATCCAGCGCAGCACTCCGTACTGTCAGGAAAAGTGATGAGCCAAAAGGAACAGTGAACCAGGGAACAGGAGGTTCAGCAGGGTCATGCTGAGTTTTTAAGAGGCTGCTTTTGTATGATAAGGCTCTGTTCACTTATCTACTCAGTCATGCTGTTATTCGGGCACAGATCTCATCCTTTACTGATTTTTTTAATTTTAAGGATTGTTTTATCAAGATCCCAGCAGTCAGCCCATTTAAATAGAGGCTTGTCATTTAATAAGCACTCGTCTTAAAAGTGCCACATGTTATGTGTTAACAGCTGGATATGAATTGAAGCAATGGAGGTTAAGTGGATCGCCGGAGGGCGTCGTGACAGCGATACCCACGAGGGGATTAGAACTAACAACCTCTTGATTCTTAGGCTGTCGGTCTAAGTACTCAACCATGTACTTTTCTTATGGCCCAGGGCTTTACAAGCATTGTTGTACAGAGCATATTGATGTACATTTCAGCCATATAAAAGGAGGTTATGTGCTAAATCTGTAGCAAAAGCAGAAAGGGCAGCAATTGCTTTAATGTATGCATGTAATTAATGCCATCTAAAAAAACAAACAAAAAAAAACTATAGTGCTTAGATCTCCTATTCACTTTCTTTGTAGAGAAATGTAACTTATGCTGTTTTATAGGGCTGCACAATAAATCACATGCAATATTTTATGTGCATCTTGTCAGTAAAGCCGGTTCTGTAATCAGCGGTAAATCTCCATCACCTACGCGCTTTCGCATGGTGCAGCATTAAGTACACAGAGAATTTGTTCACTGACAAGCTGCGCAAAACATGCACAGAATATGAACATGGCTTCGCGCAGCTTTTCAGTGAACAACGGCACGATTTATCATGCAGCCCTAATGTTTTAGAAATCATAAAGATGTGTACTGTATGCATTAGAATAGACCCTAAGAAATAGTATAAAAATCATGAGTAAAGTAGGTCTGAAATATCACAGCTCAATGGTGTCGGTGCACATGCACTAGGCCATGACTCTGACTCTCAACTTTTGCAAAATACTAGGACTTCCTGATGAGCTTGTTCGCAGGTTGCGGATGAACAAACGAAGACCGACATCAGAGTCCCAAATGAAGCCCCTCAGAGAACACTCTCTGGTCATACAGAGCACGGTTCACACATGGCTGGACCACAAACAGCAACCGAGCTGAACTTCAGCCATTTAAGAAAGCTCTGTGATGGCAGACAGCTCAAATTCTTCCCTTCTGACAGAACCACTAATCACACCCAATCAGCTGCTGGAGGTAAATGGGCCCCGACGGACGGCTAGCGGTGAAGCATCTCGGCCCACTGTCTGATACCACACACACTGAGGTAAACAAATATCACACAGCCCATTAATCCTCAAGCTCATTCCCTGGCCTTCTGCCAGCCTGTGAACCGGCAATGGCATTTTGCGAACTCTGTAACAAAAGGACATAAGAAAAAAAAAAACAATAAAAAAAACAACAGACGGAGGAAGGAACAAGAGACGAGGAAAGGGTTTCAAACAAATACAAGGCCATTAAAAGCCAGGCCAGCCGGTGCACTAAGGTGCCTTGAGTCACGATCTTCAAGCGGATTGGGTTGTGGCGGTGATGCGGGCAGGCTGGGGCACTGAGGTGTGTTATGGTGAATGACAAGCTCCAAGCGCACACCGGCGGGGTAATGGCCACAGACGCGCTCTGATGGACACACATATACATACACACACACTTCCCTCATCACACACTTTCGCCTGAATTCACATGCAAATGTGCGTGTGAAATACTCAAGCACTTTCCCCACCATGATATGCCATTAGTATCAGGACAGATTTCAGTAATTCTGTTAAATTGCAGCCGGTCCTGTAATTTTCCCTCGCTCGGTGACAGGATGAGTCCGAGCAAGAGGGAGGGGGCAGCTAAAGAGTGACACGCATTGTGAAAAGAGAGACGGAGCGTGTATTTTCACCATGACTGTGTGCACAAAGCAAAGAGGAAACACTTTTATTGTAATTGCGTCTTACATGAGCATGGAGAAATCCACCGTGGAATTCAGATAATGGCTGATTAATGTCCCCATGCAGATAGACAGGTGTCTCGGACCTCACTCTCGCACACAGACATGCGCACACGGCCGCTAACTGAACGCAACCTTCATGAAACTAATTAAGTGAGTGACCACCTTTTCATAATGCCATGATAAGTAATACAAATGCTCATTGACATCCTAAGTGGTTCAAAAAGTAAGGCACAGGTAATGTGACGGCCGACATTATTTGTGACAAACTAAACTTATTGAATTCATTAATCCGGTATGGTGAAAATAAGAGGGCATCTATCATTATTTCAGCTGGGCCTGAAGCTTTCACTTGGGCACAGATGGGACCACTAACCTTCCAGCTTGCCATGTTTGGAAAGCACTCGGACCAAGGCCACATACTTATGAGCATCCAGCGCTACCTCAGAGTCCTTGTGAGCCCTGAAACGGCAATAAGAAAGAGTAAACACAGGCTGACAAATTCATTTTTAAGTCACATTCTTCGTGCTACAAATGTTTAACATTTCAAAGGGATAGTTCACTTGAAAATTAAACTGTCATTAACTGCTCACCCCCTCATGTTATTACAAATCCTTCTGAATTTATTTAATTTATGGAAGAAAAAAGGTGGGTTTTTTTTTTACAACTATCCTAGCCACTTTAAAAACGAAGACTTTTAAGCTCCAACATAAGGACTGTCAAGTGCCAAAATTACCATATAACTCATATAGGATAGTGATTTTCTGACCAAAAAACAAACAAGTCATTATTCATTTTAATATTCACTCTTCTTCACTTTCGCACGTTAATGAGCACTTGTGAGAGAAATAAAGATGTGTAAATCCCATTTTCTTTTTCATCATGTGGATGGCCGGGGTGCATGTGCGTTGCTTACCTGGGGAACACAATCCACCAGGATGCACTACGGGAAGAAGGCAAGCCCGCAGAGGCAAGTACTTCGATACGTACCATCTATCTAAACATTGTTTCAGAACATGCATACCCTTTTATGACAACGGTAATCCCTGGTGGCTGTGACCCCTTTCAGCAGGATAATGTGCAACACAATATTAGGAAGGGGTCATAATGTTATGCCTGATTGGTTCAGTTCCTTCTGGTTCTCGAATCTGATTTGGCTGAGAGGAGTGCGATATTCAAGTGAAATCAGAATTCCATCTCTTTCACCATTTGAATCACTCCACTTTTATTTCACACGTATTTCTAAGAGGAAATGTCATGGTGGATGCCCAAATGAACTATATTTTAATAAATAAATACTGTTTTTGTGTCAGGCAATTTAGTTTTAAGAGTCTTTATGTGAGAATGTACTTGTTTAGACTTCAAATTTGTGGTTTGTTAATAAAGATAATGTCTTCTTTAAAAATCTGATTAGACGTTTCGGAGATGTGAGAATCAAGGCATCAGTGGCCGTTGAGCGCTGCCTTAAAAAAATTGACTAGTAACTTTATGATAGCTGTTGTTATTGTTTCTTAAATATTTTTTTATAAATAATAGTAGTATATAATATTATTTAGTGTTGAGAAAGTGTGTTCATGATGGTGATTAGTTACACTATTCCACCATTAGATGTCGACAAGAGACTCCAGTCAGCAGTAAAGACTTTTATATTGGAAGACTGAAACATAGTTGTATACAAGGAAGTAATTTTTACTTTCAACAACAGCTTGTAAGATGCAGCCAACAAATGCACTGAGCGGCGCTGTCATCAGAAATCATCCTTAACAGATTAAAGGAGAGTCCGACAAAGATATCGCTCTTTCCTCAGCGGACATTTAAACTATTTATATATTGTGAATATGAGATAGAGCTGAAGAATGAGTGCTGTATCAGATACAGGTAAATCACCATCTCCATCTCTCAGAGTCCATCTCTCTCTCATAAAACTCTACAGCACATAATACAGCAAGCTTTTATTTCTTTACTAGTTCTAAATTGACACTTTTTTAAATTAGTAACAGAGGCTTGTGCTCAGCTTTAAAACTATCAATTTAATCAAGTTGAAAAAAGTTAGGAACCATTGACTTAAACTGTTCCTTTAACTGTCACAATCGATGTTTGTATGACGATGATGATGTGTACTTCTAACTTACAATTACGTCTTTAGCTTGAGGGCTATTTCAGCATTGTCATGCCGATAGCACAGGTTGATGAGCATGGCATATGCAGCAGGAGACATATCTGCTTCATACTGAGTTTTAAGCTCCAGAGCTCGTTCTAGTTTCTGATGAGACAGACAAAGTTATGGAAAAAGTCAACTACACGCATGCATACACAAATACTGACTACTGGATTTAAATGGTGACTAGTGACAGACCGCCAACCACCTTATTTTGGTCGCAAGCTATTTCCTGCAAATGTGTGAGACTTGATATACATTAGCTACTATAGGTAACAAACTAACTGCAAAACAGACCATTTTGTATAGCTATTACTAATATATATATATATATATATATATATATATATATATATATATATATATATATATATATATATATATATATATTAGGGGTGTAACGGTTCACAAAATTCACGGTTCGGTTCGATATGATACACTGATGTCACGGTTCGGTTCGGTACGTTTTAGATACAGCAAAATGTAAAAACATCTCAACTTTTCAGAATGTCGCAAGCGCACCGCGGGTCATGTGACAAGAACTAACCAATCAGCTTCATCCTTTCCCGTAACAACGTTGAAAGCTCAGCCAAGATGAAGGAACAGCTGATCATAGTTGTATATGGATTGCAATTTTGAAATAAATTTAGTAGAAGAGCTACTGCAAGCGATTTTTAGAGCTGCAAATCCATTTATCCTTTGCTGAAATTTCCGCGTCTTCATGGAGAGAGCAGGTCATTGTTGCTTAGCAAAGGCAGACGCCTCAGGGGCGCAACTGCCCGAGCGCTTTGGAAAGGAGAAGAAAGACGCGCCTAGTTTTCCACGCGTTTTTAGGCGCGATATGTGAACGGCCCCTACCGGGCTCGCTCACTCAGCACGCGCTGAAGGCTCGATGCAAAATTTCTAATTCATTTTACAGACCAGAAATAGAAGATCCTCCGATAAACAACAGGTCTGGTGTTTGGGTGCACTTTGGATTCCCTGTAATTATAATGGTGATGAAAGAATGAATGGTAAATAGTAAGGTCTCATATCCGCGGCTATAACGTAACTGAAGCCAATCGCAGTGGTGATGTCTTTTGCCCTGTTTGAATCCATTGGAAATGTTTGCCTAAATGCTGCGGGGATAGTTTGTTGCGTGTATGTTTCTCCTTTTTTTAGTCTTTTCCCAGATACTGACACACTGTCGGCGTAAATGAGTAAACATGTTTCAAGTAGCCTATTCCCGCTGGTGTTTTTTTTTTTTTTTTTTTTGTATACCCGCTGGTGTACCCTATTGTCATGTAGCAGATCTGCGACTGTTATTTTTTTATCCACCACTCTCTTGCCATCACCATTATAGCTTACAGGGAATCCAAAGTGCACCCAAACACCAGACCTGTTGGTTATTGGAGGATCTTCTATTTCTGGTCTGTTAAACGCATTGGATATTTTGCAACGAGACTTCAGCGCGTGCTGAGTGAGCGAGCGCCTAACATAAACATATAAGTTGGTGTTTTTTTCTTCTTCGGGGGTGTCAGGGGCGTTGCCTGTTACGTCGTTTGGGTTATTGGGCTACCTTGTTGAACTCATATCATTATATTTCACTTGTTTTTTTTTTTTTTTCAAATATAATAAATTAGTCCAACGAACCGTTCGGTACATCATGCGTACCGCGTACCGAACCGAAAGCCTCGTACCGAACGGTTCAATACGAATACGCGCATATATATATATATATATATATATATATATATATATATATATATATATATATACACACACACACACTGGTCATTCTGTTATAACAAATGACTGGATGTACATTATCCCTTTATATATATATATATATATATATATATATATACACACAACTCTTACTCTTCTTCATTCTTGCTTCACTCTCCAACCCATTATCCTTTTTATCCACGAGAGCAAGGACATCCTGAAAGATAAAATATGACCTTCTCTATTAACTGTACTATTACAGATCTGAATAAAACGACTGAAAATAGATTTGTAAATATTAGTGGTGTTTGCCCATGTGGAAATCTATTTGATGCCAGGGTGTTGCTATGCATTTACTAGGGTGTAGTTTCTAGGAAGCTGTATATTTTTTACTTTGGTCATTTTATTGCTTGCAAATAAAGTCTTTTCACGTATAAAAGTAACAACACACCTCTAAAGTTAAATTTTGGTATCATTCATGGCCAAAAGCTGAATAGAATGGGAATAGTGTCAAAATAATTTCCACAAGTATAGTAAAATAATAATTGCCTCTGCAAACACCGCTAATTACAAAATACCTTGACAAGCTCTGGAACTTGGTAGGACTCCAGAATGTTCCTGATTCCTCTGAAGATGTTCAGAGAGATGCTAATATTCTGAAACCAAAGAAATTAACACGAAGTAACTACTCAACAAGAAAAATAAAGATTTACCTGGACTATTTTCATGTTCATGAAGTAGTTTCAAAATGATCTTTAGCTTTGCTTCAGAGCTTCTGTATGCATGCATGTATGTTTATATTTTAATCACTAATGTATTTTGAATGTTACATTTGATAGCAAATAACTGTGGATGCAGAGTTAAATATTTCTTGTTCTGTGTGTTCTTTTTAGGTAGTTTTTACTTCAGTTTTTCTAAATGTTCTGCGTACTAGCTTAGCATACGTATATTTGATCAGAAACACAGTAAAACAGTAGCTGTTGAAATATTACTGTTGAGTTATCTATTTGAATTTATTTTAAAACGTAATTTATTCCTGTGATAGAAAAAAGCTGAATTTTCAGCATAATTACTCCAGTTTTCTTTGTCACATGATCCTCAGAAATCTTTCTAATATGCTTGTTTATTTTTTTGCTACATTTTTTCACTGGATTTATTGATGTTCAAAAGAATAGCATTCATGTCAAACAGACATATTTTAGAACTACTGTCACTTATGATCAATTTAATGCTTACTCGCTGAATAAAAGTATAAATTTCCTTCAAAAAAAATAATAAAAAAAACAACAACAAACAAACCCCAGTGTACAGATGTTTTTGTTTGATCCTAAAGCACTACGAACAGCCACCTATTGGAGTCCTAGACAGACTGGATTTAACAGGCAGATTGAACTGTTGATGACACTTTACTTGAGTGTTTGCAAACATCCCATGTTCTTGAGCAGGCTAAAGTACTCCCTAAGCTGCTCTTCTTTGGAGTGCACCTCCGTCTCGTTCATGGAATCAATCAGGTTGTAAAGGAAGTAGGCAAAATTTTCTGCCAAAAAGGACAGAAGAACCAATTTGAAACTTCCTGCTTTCTATAAATACACTAATAGAGTCTAATATAAAACCACAAGGTAAGCTTCTGTTGGAACAGAACAACAAAAATATTGCAATCCAGCGAATAAGCTCTTAAACCATTTTGTGTGTGTTGCTGACACGGCCAGCTTTGCTGCAGACTTGACTGAAGTATGTTGTAACAAGTGGCTGGCAGCTGGCAGCCTCACACACACATGTGTGTTGTGGATGGTGATGGGATGAGACAGAGAGACCATCTTCATCGCTCCCACTTGCTCGGACACCAGCGCAGAGGCCAGCTCCAGTGCAGCGAGATGACAAACACTTGCAGAAGCTCTGTTAACTCAGCGCAGAGTCAGCAAGCAGACAGCTCTCACATAAACATGCACACAGCTACTATTCAGACTGCATCAGACACACACACTCAATGCAAAGTACAGCTGTCAGGATACACTTCATCACTGCCAGTGGCCCTACAGACATCACACACACACAATGATACTGTGAGCTGGTATTATACAGGCTATCAGCTAGGATTATCATGAATATTATGTAAATTAAAAAAAGAAAATACATCAAAATAAAAAAAGTGAATTTAAGCAGCATAGATTTTTAGTTAAGTTATTAAGACCTATTTTTAACAATATATTTCTAAAAATAATTCTAAGTAATATTATTTTATGAAGGGGGGTTCCCCTTTCCACATATTTTCATAAAAAAAAAAAAAGTTAAATACAGACACAGGCAAATACAGAATGTTAGAGGGCGGGAAAAACAGTGCAAACAAGCAACATACCAGAAGTTTCAGGGTCAGCACTTAAAATATCTTGGTTTCGCTCTTACCTTTGCCATTAGCTCCACGTTGTGAAACCTGTAGGGGGCAGTAGAGGATCAGAGATGACAAGCATTCAGATTAGGACAAAAACATTTCTAGCGCAACTTTCAAACCAAATATTTCAGCCAAAGAGTAATTTCAATATCAAGTACATAACTGGTGTGACAGGGCTTCATTTGACCAGTTGGAACATGGCAGGTTTCTCACACTTTTTGGCCAATGAATCTCAATGATTTCTTTCCATGATTTTTTTCCAGTCACCCATTATTACTGATAATGTAATAAATAATAATAATAATATATATATTTTAAATAATTACATACAGACTGCACTCAAAGAGCGAATAATATATCTTATGGCTGAGAATAACTGGAAAATAATTATATGAAATATATAAAAATATATAATACAATAATTTTATTCAGCATACAGCACAATCCAAAAGACTGGGTTGAGTGATCATTTTAAAACAAGTCGCTTATTCTCACCAAGGATGCATATATATGATCAAAGTAAAAATAAAAAAATAAAATTATATAAATATATATAATTTGTATATATATAGTCAAAATTCTAAATATTACATTTAATTTTAAATAGTAGTAATTCAATATTGAATTACTACTATTTAAAATTAAATTTAATATTTAGAATTTTAGAACCGCTTTGAAAATATATGTATCTATCGATCACTATATGAATAAATGTAAATCTAACTGATTGTAATTTTTTTTCCTGTGATGGTAGATCTGTATTTTCAGCAACATTTCTTATTATTATTATCAATGTTAAAAACAATTGTGCAACATTTTTTTTTTTTTTACCAAAATACATTTTCTACAGGATTCTTTGATATTCTTTGATAGAAAGTTTAAAAGAACATTTATTTGAAATTGAATATTTTGCAACATTTTAAATGTCTTTACTGTCACTTTCGATTTAATAGATCCTAGCTGAATAAAAATACACAAACTTTTGAACAGTATAGAAGGAGCCTCAGTGGTCCCACATATTCACAAATGCACATACACATACAGTCCAACGGCACACTAAGAAATCAAGATGCGGTGCTGGTAGGGAGTGTTGACGGCGGACAGCAGGGAGGCGAGGAAGGAAAAAAAGATTCACCATTGTTTAATGATTAAATTATCTCCTGACCTTGATTATTACAAGAGCAGTTCACTAAGGAGACAGGAACCTGACAACCCCCTTCTACCTTCTGACAACCCCAATTACAAACCTGACATCCATCGCTGCCAGCAACCTCCCTGCACCGCTTTCACATCTAAATGCTTTGCTAAATACAGAGGACAGCAGCATCTGCTGCCCTATGGCTTCTGTGCTGAAATCAGAGTTAAAAACAGAGCTGGTTCTAAACTATTGTGCATGATGGGATTGATTTTAGATCTAAGCTGAGTGACTGCACTAAGTGATACCATAAGAAAATGATGTGATAAATGAAATACCATGACAGGTTTATGAATATGTGTGAGGAATGAGGTGATCATCTCGGGGGAATTAGGCCAAAAACAAATACTGCCAGCCATGCATCTGGCTAAAATGCCCATGTGGGTCCTTGCATGTCACCATCAGTGGCAGACGGGAAAGTTAACAGTCTTTCAGCATCGGACAGAGAGGGGCATCAGAAGCAAAGCAACAAAGAGGATAAACACTATTTGCATTCTCCCCATGCTGTAATTATGCTAGAGATGACTGTGTCCTTATGCATGAGATGCCGAATGAGTGGCTGTCTAGCCAAAAGGCAGAAAATTCCACTAGCATGCGTGCACACACACACACACAGAGTTTGTTTCATTACTCACCCTCTGAATCCAGAGATCAGACTGGCTCTGAAAGCGCTGAGGTCGATGTTTGGAAGAGCAGGTGAAGACACTGCAAGAGTGTGAATGTGATGAACGTCATGACAACAGAAACATTTAAAACATTTAAACTCTTTTATTATTATCATATTTTTTTTAACATCTTAACTAAAGATCTTTCTTAGTGAGCTGTATGTTGACTTACTATGGATTTAGACACTTTCTGCATTAAAAAGGGTATTTCCAGTACTTAAATCCCTTTCGAATTCAAATTAAACAATAATTGAATCTAATCAGCAGGGGACACAACTGTGAAGGGTAAATCATCCATAATTCAACATTATCTGTCCCTCTTCACTTTGGTCAGATGAGGAGCTTTAGTCCCTTGCTTCATTTTGCATATATATATATATATATATATATATATATATATATATATATATATATATATATATATATCTCACTTTTTTCACTCTCTAATCAGTTAAAAGGCCTAGTGGGCATGTAGCTGCTTGGTAGAGTGCATTTGATTGGCTATGTATGTGAAGTTCTGATGGACGGCAATTAGTCTCCAAGTGATGAGCACTATCATACAGGGTACATCTAAAGAGACATCTCTCCACAGAGTTGTGTCTATGAGAGAACATGAAAATATATAATATACAGACATGAGAATGACAGGCAGAGAGTGATTGAGAGAAAGGAAATGAGGTCAATTTTCATGAAAGCTAATGCTTACTCAGAGAGAACAGCCCAGCGAGGTTTCCACATGACGCTTCCGTTCGTAATTCTGCCGCAATCAAAATATCAGCGTCCACATCAATACCTGCCTCCTGCAATTATCAACCCAAGTCAGAAAGGGTTTCAGGAACAGTCATATAAAACAACAAGAAAGCACACATATGCAGTACAATTACCTTAAGAGAAGTGCGGGCACTGTCCACTGATGGGAAAGGATGGCAGGATATACATACTAAAAGTTTCAATGTCTGATGCAACGCCCAGTTCTTGCATGGCCCTCAGAGCTTGCAGAGTACCTGAAAGAAAAAAAAAGTGATTTATTAAAATGTGTGTACCTTAAAATGTAATTCTTGATGTACAAAAGTTGCGTCTACACCAAAGTTCAAAGATGACTGGATGTAAATAGAGCCAAATAGGGCCCTAAAGTTCTCATGAAACCTTAATGGACAAATATGGCCTTGTCATACATGTGATAATCAAAGTACAAAAAGAGAAAGCCTGCTTTTAACTACCTCCAATATGAATATATAATAAAAATAGCACATCTATAATAGTAGATTTAGAATAAAATATTTATAATAAAAATAATAATTAGTAGTACTCGTAAAATTAGTTTTTTTTTTAATCAATATAAAATTAAAACAAGCAAGAAAAACTTAGAGCTTCAGCAAATTCTGCATTTTTTTCCCTTGAATTTATGCAATTCATGTGGGTCATACTTCTCAACTTGGACAATACAGACGCAAAAATAAAAAAATAAATAAACATCCCTCCCTCAGCCTTGTTCATTCAGTCCATCCAATTCATGCAGTGACTCATCGTTAAATATTTGAACCATGATTTCTGGTTTCAAAAAAAAAAAAAGATTCCTTCCTTTTATGTGGAAAAGAAATAAGCAAAAACATCTTTTCATGAACCCAAGAATAATGCTACACTACCAGCAACATGATTTGAAGCCCAAGGCTGTTTACAATTCAATGAAACCAGGTCTTAAATTGAAAGCATTAACAAACAAATGAAATAAAATACTCAGATAATGAAAATGATCACTTCAGTCGTCCAGTGGCATGGCCTGGAGGAACACCTCCTTCAGGCAGAGGATCGAGGCCTGTACCCGGCTCTCCAGCAGGGCCCTTCACTCCTGCCTAAAGCACCACATGTATATGGAATAGTCTCTCGGGAAAATGTTTGTGTGTGTGTATGGGAACACATGAACCAGCGATTTGTGTTCTGTTCACTCTTCACCTTGGTCCTGAGCACTCTGTATCGCAAAGCTCAGAGGACACCTACGTACCTGAATAAAAGATAAGAGCTGCTTTTATCTGCCATTAAAACCTGCATCTGGCACCAGGAGCGGCTGGCAACCAGTGTGTGAGAGCATTAGCCAGGTAAAGCACCTGGAGGCTCCATCCATTCCATCTCTCCAGTTCATTCTCATCTGTGCATCTTTCTCCATTCATCCTTTCTTGCAACTCAGTAGCTGTTTACTTTCAAGTAAACGTAAAAAGTCGTCCAGACACTCTCTTCTCAATGGAGCCTGAGAACCATCTGTCTATTCACCTGTTTTGCTGTTAAATAATCCATTGATCCATTTGTCAGCCATAAAAGTTGGCTCAGACAGCGCTGTCCGATAGGCAGTATGTGAATAGGGATAGAAAATGGACATCCAGTTACATAACCCGGCGATTCAAGATTTATCTCAATTCAGAAAATGTGTGAGAGGGCTTAATATGGAACAAATCTGGCTCAATGAATGCTCAAGAGTCAGATGCATACATGATCAGAAGACAATTAGGTTTTGAAACACAACTATAGTGTTATTACTATACATTATCTGAAAACAGAATGTTCAAGAACATGGTGAACATAGGCTTTTCATGTAATCCATAAGGAAAAATGTAAGCTCAAAAAAAAAGATGATATGAAGTAATAGAGAGGAACTAAATGGCAAGATCACTTCCCACCTCTAGCCTTTGAGATGCTTTCTCTCAGAAGGATATTAAAGTTAATGCAAGCCCTAAAGGTGGCTTTCTGCAGTTACTGAGATTTAAAAGAACCCAGCATCCAATGCAAGTGGATGACAAAAAAGGAGATTTTTTTTTTTCAAAATGTGAGTAGTGCAAAGAACGTTTAAGATGATGTTGTAAAAGCCTGTTGTGTGCTATGTGAAGGACTAAGGCATTCTTCGCGCACCATGTCACCAGCAATGAGCTGCACTGCTTCTTCAATCTGACAAGCACCGCTTACTCGCCACTGCCGAGACAAAGCTAGCATATGCTTTTTCAAACTCGCCTGCCCAAATCCACAGCTCATCTAAATGCAAACTTTTCCCCTCTCCGCACTGGTGAACGGGTGGACGGAAAACCGGTGGGTGGAAAGGGGAATGGACTTCTGCCCGCTGGTGACACCTGTGGACAGAATGTGACATGGCGCTAAATATTTCATGGCCGTGCACAGCGGAGCACGTAATTGAAAGTGAATTCCCTCAGAGCGCTCGCATTTACATGAAACCCAGTCACTACAAATTCTGTCATGTAACCTTCACGTAGTGCAGACTTCAACACTGAGCAAACTAAAAAAGCTGTACAGGAACAAAAAGGTGAGAGCAATCCTGCATGTTTCATGAAGGTTATCGGTTTAAAAAAAAAAAGATTTTGTCAGAACATTTCTTTGTAAGTCTGGAACAGATAAACTGACAGAACTAAGGAGAAAATTATTAACATTTAAATTTACTTTTTTTTTATTAAGGTGTCAAAGAGACATTTTTTCCTATTCCACAGCTAAATAAATATATAGTCTACTCTAACTTTTCACATTCCAATTCATTCCAGATGGATAATACCAAATCCTTGACAATTTCTCCTTGTTCTCTGATTATGGGTCTAAAAGTGCAGAAGAGTGTTTAGAACGAGGCTGGAAGCTCAGGACTCACCAGAAATGTTCTTCTCTTTCTGATAATGAGTAAACAGGGGCCAGAAGTAATGAGGTCTGAGAGGCAAGCCCTCCTCCTTCATCCTTCTCATGAGCTCAACAGCCATACCTTAAAATGAAGAAGCATATTTCACAAATTGAGCAATCATCAACTTAACTAAAATGTAGAGACAGATATCTTAAAACAGAGCCAGAAATTTTTAACATGATTATTATAAGTTATAATGTTTACAAATTTTAAAACCCTGTGTTATCTTTCTTATTAGGTTAATATCTTTGATGTATTCAAAAAAAAGAAGAAAAAAAATAGACAGATAAGCCTGAATAGACTAATCTTTAAAAGACAATTATTGAGGATTAAGTATTCCTTTTGAACTTTTAATCATCATTGTACTCACCAGTCTTTTTGGCTTCGAGGGCGCACTGAAGGGTGAACCGCAGTGGCGATGAGTGCAGACCTGAATCTTTTAGATCTTTGCAAAACCCAACTATGTTCTCCACAGACTAGAAGCACACAAACACCCAATTTAACAGGGCACTAATAACATTAAGCCAAAAATTCTCACAAAAAAAAAAATTGCACTTATAAAAATGTGTACCTTGTCCATATTGACGCAGTGGCAAAGAAAGAAGTTTCCCAAGTCTGGGGAGTCACTGGTCTGCGACTCTAACAGCAGGCTGGTGAAGCTCTTCAGTACAGAAAACGCAGTCTCTTCATGTCCTTGGGTAATCAAACTCAAGCAGAGGTTCATAGCATCTGAGGAAATAAAAACAAAAGGATGGGTCAGTAATCAAAACTATATCAGTTATTGATAACATTCTCAAAATCTCATAACTTCTCACTGAAACAATACTATATGCATCACATTTCTCTAATTGCCCTGGGTTCATATTTAAAACACTTAAAATGGAATACTGTTATAAATACATACGGATCCATTATGGCTCACTATGGACCACTATGGGAAGTGCTTAGGGCAAAATTCAAAGCTAGTGGTTCCATATTCCTTCCTCTTCCATGACATGACACTGCTGTCAGCAGACGCACCTGGCACATATCCCCTCTCATGACGCATGTGCTCCACAATCTCTGGCACATACTGCTGATGGCCATCCTTGGTCAGACTAAAAACAACCTGCATCAGATCTCTGTCCATCAGGTGGATATCTGCATTCTCCACCGTTTCTAAAGTCTAGAGGAGACAAAATATAAGATATGAAAGAGCTATATTATTGGCTAAAAACAAATAACAAGGAAATCAATTTCTGTATTTTAGCTCTTATTTATGTTCTGGTTCTTAAACATAAAAATGTAAATGCACACACAACTGTTCACTTTTTTATTTTTATTTTTTAAAGAAATTTATACTTTTATTCAAGCAAGGACGCATTAGAATAATTAAAAGTGACCGTAAAGATATTTATAATTTTACAAAAGATTTCCATTTCAAATAAATGCTGTTTTTATTACTTTCTATTCATCATAGAGTAAAAAATATTTGATCTCAGTTTACACACAATTATTATGCAGAACAACTATTTTAAAGTGGTTGATAGGAAAAAATCTTCAGCACCAAATCAGTATATTAGAATGATTTCTGAAGGAGCATGTGACACTGAAGTCTGGAGCAATGGCTGCTGAAAATTCAGCTTTGCCATCACATGACAGGATTTCAAATCATCATATTTTAAGAGCTAACAACATTTCATTTCGTTTTCATTTAAATAAAATCAGTTTTAGTTTTACATTTAATAAAAATCAATGCAGCCATAGAAAAATGTACATTATACACAGCATTAACTTAATCAGTCCATTTCATCCCCCATAATCTGACCCGTTTAATTTTGGCAATATCGCCTTTCTCAGCTATGAGGAGAGGAGAGACAGGTATGTGTCTGGGCCCGGCTCAACCCCTGCACCTTTCACGACTGACAGGATGCCTTCAGCACTGTTCATATCCCTGCACAAACACAAGTCACTAAACACACAGGTACCAATCACACAGAAGAAGCACTAAATCAAAAGCATTGAGTTGAAGTTGAACACAGCTTCTGTGATGGGCAGGTCTTTGCTCTTCATAAAGCCCAGGATTGTACTGCAAGAAGTTGTGATTAAGGCATGGTTCCTCTCTTCTTGTGACAGCCAAGAATTTAATACATAATTCACACCAGGGAGTTTAAACTAACAAGGCTAAACTAATTTAAAGAAAATGTGAATCAAAACTCACCTTGCACCTTCAATGTCCCCAACTTCAACAGAAGGCTGCAATGAGTCTCTGATAGGTCACCTAGACAGTCACCATATATTATAAATGTGCATAAACATTGTATCCAATTAAATTTCCTAGCTATCATCAGTGATAAGACAATATATCTATATATAGCACCATTGTTTTTTGCATCTTGGTCACACTCACACAGTCTAAAGCCATGTTAATAGATTTTTTTTGTACTACTAATTTTGCTCATTAGTAGAAATTTTAAGAGCCGAAGAGCAGAGCTGAAGATCTTTGCCCGAACCCGATGGGACCCGTCGGGACCCGACGGGTTCGGTCGGGTTCGGGCTTAATTTCTATCATCTTATGCGGGCTCGGGCCGGGCTCAGGCTTGTGCTCCAGTTTGCGAGGTAAACGAGCAACTAAAGCAAACTCTGTGGTGTGGAAAAGTTTTGACCATGTTTATAATGAGAATAATAAGTGAATAATGACTCACCATCAGTGAGCGCAGGAACGCGCTGAAGACATCTACAGTGGATTCAATCATTTTCCTCCACAAAAACATGTAGACCTAGCCTAATCTCTGTGAGTAAAGGTTTTCCAAATGATAACTAAATATTCATTGAGTCTTAAATGCATAATGTTGACAGAGTGTTTACGCTAATGTTGGCATTATTCTTTTATTACATAAAGCAAATCCGGTGGAGGCTTTATCTTAATTTCGTTATTGCCAAATACCCATCTTAATTTAAAATTTATCTTAATTTAATTTTTTTTGAATGACTTGTTTTTATTGGTGCGTTGGTCTATTTATAGGTTAAATGAGCCTATGTCTAGAATGCTGAGATGTTAGGATGTCACAGAGGACTTATTTTATTACTTTATTCCAACTTCCAAGTGGTCTAGTCTACGTTAGTTATGAGTAAATTATGTTAAAACATGAATAAATTACTCATTGTTGATAAAAGGCAAAAGAGCTGTGTGTGTGCGCACATTTGAATAATGTCGGGCTGTAAACGGGTTCGGGCTTTAAAAAAGCTGTCAATCAAACTGTACCAGTCGGGCTCGGGCCGAAACCTGTCGGGCTCGGATCCTGTCGGGCCTAACTTTTAAGGCCCGATTACAGCTCTACCGAAGAGGGTCAGAAAAGATAAAGAGTTGTCAGAAAATACAATGTGTGTCAGATAATGGGTATATGTGAAATATATTCTACTACCAACATTTCTTGTTACCTAAAATAAATGTGGATTAAACATTATTTAATTATACTCACCCTGTTTGGCTGAACATTAGCAGCTTCCGTTTTAGCAAGGAAGTCAGTTGGAGAGAATCTGAACTCATTCTGCAAGTATGTCCTGAGCAGGGCATAGTAATGGCTCACATCATAGGTGGCGCCTGAAGTGAACAACAGCAATATATAAGTTAAAACCAGTTTTAGAAGTACCAGAAATAACTGTTCAATGGTCTCAATGCATACCAAGTTCTTGAATCTTATCCCAGATCCGTTGTGACAGCTCTATGCGCTCAGCTAGGGGAACCTCAGGAAGCAGAGAGCCACAGCTTCTCAGCATCAACAGGGCTTGATTTCCACTTGGACATCCTATTGGAAGTGATTTCTGAATTGAGATGAGCGGACCACCACACTGGGCTCATCTTTCACCAACCCCCTCTGCTATGGGACAACACCATACTGACGACAGCTCACACAGGGCAGGGCCGATGTGTATGAGGACAGACTGCAAAACAAAAGTGTATACAAATCAGTCCGCATCAATGGCACTGCAAGAAATGAAGAGGCTCACTACAAAGCCAATTATAACCTCCTTGACAAAAAGATAAAATCGTGTCCATGTTTCATGTACAGGTAGGGGTTATTGTTTAAGTATCAGCTAAGATAATATCACAATTGTTTTAATAATGTGCATGATAAACATTATCGATTGTGTCTCTCACTTTGCAAAAGTCAAACAAAAGCACACATTGAAAGACCATACATTCTCAGTGGCATAGCCTATTAGAATGCATTTAAAATGCAAAATAAAAATAAAAAATACAAAAATATAAACAAAGCCACTGCAGATGAGTTTTTGCTATTTTTGGACCCCAATTTTTTTTTTTTTGGATGCTTCAAAAAATTCTAACTGACCCTCTGATGTCACATGGACTACTTTGATGTTTTTCTTACCTTTCTGGACATGGACAGTGTACCGTACACACAGCTTCAATGGAGGGACTGAGAGCTCTCGGACTAAATCTAAAATATCTTAAACTGTGTTCCAAAGATAAATCGAGGTCTTACTGGTTAGGACCAACATGAGGGTGAGTTATTAATAACATAATTTTGATTATTGGGTGAACTAACCCTTTCATCTTGCCATGTGTTTTTAGCTTGATGAGAGACACATTGTTTACCAGCATACTGGAGCTGGAAGCTGATTGGTGGCAGCTTGAGGTCAGTTTTGGGAAAGGTCAGCTAGGTGGGGTGTTGTCAAGCACAGACTAATGCCCACTGGGCCACTCTGTCTCGTGCCAGGCATCAGGGCCAGGGGGCCCAAATTTGTCAGACATGTGGCATGCCAAACTCATTTCCATGGCTGACACACACTGTAAAGCCACCCGCACAGCAGTACACACTACACAGCTGACAGGTGACAGTAAACAGGCATTGCCTGCCAGGCATGTTGTTTCACCCGTTTGAGAGTCCACCCCTGTCTGCAGAGTCCCCCACAATGGGGTGATGTTGGAGTAAGGAGGATGCTTAACTGCTTTGGCAAGACATAGTGAGCAGCAGGTATAGCATTAATGTCTATTACAAACTCAAGAGCAGAGCTTGCTTATTAAATAAACGGCTAACGCAAATGCTTTAAATGTAAAACGTAGACACAGCAGGAATTTATCTGTAACTCTGAACCTCACCATACTTTTCAGTGTGGTTTTCAGCACACACACACACACACACACACACACACACACACACACACACACACACACACACACACACACACACACACACACACACACACACTTTTCCACTAAAATAAGAATATTTCAAAACTGAATAGTGTTTATCATATATTATATGAGCCTGGTAATACGCAGTCCACAACACTGGGACTTTTTTATCACTCCACTCTTCTGTGATTGCACGTTCAGTCTGTGCAGTGGTGGGGATGGATTCCACATTTATACCAGTAGTTGGTGGCAAGTGGCTGTCATCGATCAATGTATGAGTCAATGAGTCACTGATTCATTCTGGGGGGAAAAAAACCCTGATTAATTCAGGAACAATTCAGGAGTCAATGATTCATTCACTCAACTGAAGTTTTCTTGGAGACTAATTCATTCAGGAACGATATGAGTGAGGCCACTTAATCATTCATCCAATAGATTAATTTAGGAACAAACCAAGTGATTTATGAGTAAGCCATTAAATCTTTCACTTAACTGATTCATTCAGTAACAAAACAAGTGAGCAAGTCACTGAATTATTCGCTCAAGCAAGCTATTCATCCAAAAACAGTGGCTGCTTCCAAAAATTGAAAAATGCTGTCTTCAGGAATATATTCAGAAGGTAGGAAGGCATCAACGCATGTTTGAATCCAACATTAGCTTTACTTTGTGTCTCTTGAGATACCTTCATCTGACTGATTGTTGAAGGCAGCATAGATGTATCCTTTATGGTATCCCACAATCATGTGCGTTCCATTTTGTGACAGCTGAGATAAAAATAACTAAATATGGCATCTGAAAGTTGTGATTGATGGTCTGTTTCTAAAATGTGTTTTCCACTTTTGATGTTTTTCTAGAGATGACTGTTGCGATAATTAAATATTTGGCTATGTCATTAACTCACTCTATTTTGTTATTGACCATTAATCCATCATCCAGCCAAAAAAGTCTCTCCCAAAATCAGTTTGCCGAAGTACCTTCGTGCACAAACGGCAAAGACAGCAGGGCAACAAGTTAGCAGCCGAAGCTTTGAGACACAGCCACTGATTCACTCAGACTTATGAGTGAGTCATTGAATCATTCAATCAAATGATTTTCTTCTAAAACACAGATCGTTTCAGGAACTAAACTGTGGGTCACTCTGAAATGCGCAACTCAGTCAATCCTGCTTTTGGATTCATTTCCATTTTGACTCAAACACACTCAAAATAACTGTCAGTGTTGTGTTAATAAATATTAACTCTTTTATTGAGCTAGTAAGCAACATAGCAACACACAGAGCATGTATTTTAAAGTTTGTATGTGTCACTGAGCTATTAAAAAAAAAAAAAACTGCAGAGTCAGACCCTCATCTGCAATGTCAGCAAGCACGTGTCGCTCCTAGACTCCTTCCGTCAGTTTACTTCTTATTCAGAAGGGAGCTCTTGTTTTTTCGTTGGTATGAGAGGTAAAAGTGGTGAGCTCAGGGGAAGAAATATCTCAAGGTCACTGAATTATAGACGAGGAGAGCTGAGGTGAGCTGAGAGGAAAGGCCTGCTCCTTTCCCCCCTTTCTGTTTGCTGAATGAACTCAAGAAGTGTCTTTTCTGTTTTTCTGCAGGCTTGAATGCATCTATGTTAGTGATTTATTATTCATCAAAACTATCAATTATTAACTGATTATTTCCCCTCTTTTACAAAAGATTTTTGCTGATCTTTCTTCTTCCTACTCATAACTGAATACAATGCCCCACATATTGTTCTAATTTTCTTATTCAAAATCCTTCTAGATCCATCTAGAAAAGTTTCTACCATGGAATATGGAATTTTGGATTGTTTATGACTTAATAATGTCTGTCAGGTTGCCCAACAATGTAGGGCACAAGCACCTATACGATAGGTTATGTCCAGAGGCCTATGCCTTTTCTTATTTCTTAATATGACAGAAAGACACGTAGTCAAAGGGAATGTACTGTAGATAACTTCACATTGCTTGACTTTCCTATTATCCAGCCCGAGATTATGATTTATGAAAATGGCACATTTTAATGGGGTTTTGCCTTAAAAATTCATATCTCTATCCTTAATTCAGAATGGTTTGCAGTCTTTAGACTTATGTTTTTATTTATGACAGCATAAATTGTAGATTGTAGAGCTACTGTGGACACTAGCTATCTCAGGACACATTATTTTGAAAAAATATAGTGAAAATAATGTAAATGATCAGCAAATCTAAGCCTCGGAGACTCAACTGTGCTACTGTGCTGAGCTACAGAGAACAGAGAGAGAGCTGAAGTGTTGAGGAAAAAGAGAAAACAGGCCGTCCCTGAGGAATTGTCCATTTCTGTGTGGATCAGAGAGTGTGAATGTGATGGCAGTTGCAGGGCTGTCCGGTGTGAAGAGTGTTGTTTCTCTGAGATCCCTGTGACTTGAATGTCACACATGAGGATATAGAAGGCAGAACCGTGGGCAGGAAACGACACCACAAACACATGGGAATCTCGAGGGGCTGAGAGACGTACAGGCAGCAGAACATGTGCACACAGCCTCACAGATCTTCTCACATTGTAAGTGCTGACCCAAAATCTCAGCCGTGGCTTTTAGTCATTCCCGTTCCAATAAAAAGAATGCTACTGAAGTCCTATAACATGTAAAAAACAGTCTTCAGTGTCACACGGTTCTTCAGAAATTACTTTAATATGCCACTTTAAACTTAAAGCTTTTTAATGCCTCCTTCAGGAATACAATTTCTTTAAAAATGTGTCAGTTAAATAAATGAAATGCAATATATATATATACATACATACATACATATAAAATCCCCTGTTGCCACCTCCTTGCCATCCTCCTTTATTTTCTGTGTGCAAGTCTGTGTGCAAAACAGTGATAGTAATCTGTCTGAGAAGACTGCATTGTGGCATTACTTGTATCATCACGTTGTTATTGTCATCCAGGGCCTTTCATGCATCATCACTTCCCTCTCCACTCCTCATGACTCCAGTCCTGTCCGATTCCGTTTCCATTTCAGCTCCATCCCTCCACCGACCTGTTCAAGCGTGATAGTAAAGAAGAAATCATATATTTGCACACTCTCACATGAGGCTGGCTGGCTGATCTCATGACAGGCCGGGATCCCGTGACTTTGGTGTTGGAGAACTATGATTGAGCCAGGAGGGGAATGATGTCATACACTACTCTAATTATGCCTTGGGACAAAGAATAATCACCTGTGAATTATACATGCCTCTGTGATCACTGTTTCTGCTGCACTTGCTGTTGTGTTTGGGCTCTGATTTTGTAGGGGGCCAGACAGCGAATACACACAGACGCGCATACACCTAGTGTTTACCTCTAGTCAATGTGTTGACTTGAAGTGTGCAGACCTTACTTACTCCAGGTTGTTACTTTAATGGAGAAGCACATGACTTTAGAAAAGCAGATTGTCAAATAATAAATGAACCTTGCTGTGTTACATATAAGTGTTTTTGTTGTTGTTGTTGCTGTTGTTTTTGTCTATTTTATTTGTGAAAAAATATTTTTTTTATTTTATTTTATTTGTGTCTCTGTCAGACAGCTATTCTTATGTGTGGCTATTCTATTAATTTTGTTATGTACACAACATTTTTTTTCCCCCGTCAAGTAATAAAATATAAATATATTATTTTTACCTTTAATTTATTATTATATTATTTAACTTTAAAAAACAATTAACTTGAATAATACACTTTAAATAACATTTAAATTTAATTTGGAAACATCTAATTTTCATTTATTTTAACTTGATGTACTAAAATAACAAAAATTAACATTGAAATAAAACTATAGGTTTAAATAATATATTCATATAAATATGAATAGAATAAAAAATACACAACAAAATTAAGAAAACTAACAATAACTTTAGAAAAACAAAAATACACATGGAAACGTTAAATATAAATAAACATAAATATACCATTAATGTAGTCAATATGAGCATGTGTTCTATATTTCTGGTTTTCTGAAGTCCTACAATAAAAATTTTCTGTGAGAAACAGATGAAAAAAAAGCTGAATTGCTACTCGTTGGCATGTTACAAGTTCGTGAGAGATGGTATCTTTAAAATCAGATCTATTCTTAGTCAAATCACATCTAGCAACAACATAAATCATTTCCAGGTTATTGCATTTCCAGGTTTGTCAAAGATTTGATATTTAGTGTAGGGTTGTTTAAATTTGTTTAATAAGTGAGTACAGTACCTTTAATCGGGGAATAGAATCTGGCTGTAAATGTAATGTAAGAACGATTATGCACAATTTTCCTGACCGAAGGAGAAACACAGCTTGCCATGTGACAAATCTTACCCCATCATCTTATGCAATGGCGAGGCAAATCCCTGATCACCACGCAGTTTATCAAACATTCAGCTCCATCACATCACTCAGTACTCCTCACAGCACCTCACATTTCACACCCTGCATTAACATAATGCTGTAACGGAGTTGATTACTAAGAAACAAGCATGAGCGAGGCATTGGAGGATGCAAGTGCTTACTCAAGCATATGCAACAGCATGTCAACAGCCAGACAAACCCTGAGAGCGACATGAAACAGAGAGAAGGGAGACGCTTGCCCAAAACGTACGGCTGCCCTTTAGCGTATCTTCATGGAGTCACATGCGATTGTCACATTGACATCTCAACCTGCAAAACCTCAAGAGGGGTATCAGCTTTTGAAGCCAAAGAAGTTACGTTTCAAGATATTGAATATAAATTGTTTTTGTTGACGTGCTTTGAAAGAGGCGGTCCTGAATCACTCATGTGCCCTGTGGTGTTACTGGACTTACACACTGATGACATTGGGTGCCAAGAATTAGACACCAGGTGCTGAAAACTGAGACAGACGTGCTGACCTTCTTCCTTTGGCTGCGTGGTCTTCATCACCTTTGATTCTTTCCTTGTCCACCTTGTCAAAGCCCGTTTCTGAGAGGTTTAGTCCAAATCTTCTGCCCTTCGACCCAAGAAGCCTTAAGCCACATGACATTTTGGAAATGTCTAGTTGTATTTCCTCTCTCTCTCTTTTTTTAATGCATGGTGTTTAGAGGGGGTCTTGGAAAATCCATCTTGCTTTCGTCTCAGTAATAACACAAGGAGTAGGTGCGGAGACTTCAATCTGACCTGACCTTTTCCTCTCTACTTTACAGCCTGAAGTAACATGTCTTCTGTCCTCAATCATTTAAAATGATGACCTTTCCAATTTCATTACTTCCTCGTCTGCTGTCCACGGCTGGCATGAGATAAATGCAGGTTACACAGATCAGTCATTTACATTTTACTGGAGTGCAATTAATTTCACACAAACTGAAGGGATAGATTAAGAGATATTATAGATTTTTGTGCACATTATAAATAAATAAATATCTTTGATGCTGCTTTTTTGATTATAAAAAGGCTCCATTTGTTAACATTAATTAACATGAACTAACTAAATTTGAAGCATCTATTAATCTTTGGTAATAATAATTTATTTACTATATTATAAAAATCAAAAGATGTTCATATTATTATTTAACCCCTGTGCACCCTTTATTTTATTTTCACATTTATTTTATTATTATTGATTGTTACCGCAATGGTAAAGCAAACAGCAATAATTTATTTATTTGTTTGACTATTTTCCACCATTTGGCCTAAGGAGCAAACTTAATTTTTAATTTTTAATTTTTTTATCTGACACTGCAAAGATATATATGCATGCACTGGAATTAATGTTGTTGTGAATCACTGACATGTCCAACACTGTGAAAAAAATAATTGCTCATTGTGAGTTAATGTTAATGCGATTACTATTCTACGTTTAATGTTTCTTACTGTCTGCTTAAGTTATTGAAACATTTCTGATCTCAGTTTAATTATCCCAACACAATAATTCGTCACAGGATGCCAGGGCACCTAAAAGCACTAATCCTATCTTGCAGTTAGTTTGAGATGCTCTCCATCACTGGCGTCAGTGTGTAATGTCAACCGTGTCGAGTCAGATTACCGGGCTGAGCTCTGAGGGGATGCTGAAGACACCCCTAACGGAATATGTTCCCCCTGCTCCCTGGCACTTATCAGTTAGAGTCTGTGTGTCCCGAGGGCGACAGATTACTGTCATGATGCTGCTACCTTCCTTCACATCACCAACACGAGCCCCTGGGCCTTTTGACTGGGGTGTGAGAGGATCATATTTCTTTACTTGTATTTTTAATGGTATTTTAACTTTGAGTGATAGTCAGATGGAAAATCAGAGAATGAGGTTGTGTGTATTGTTTGCCTCAAATGTGTCCATGTGCCACAGACCTTTTTTATTAAACAGGAAAATTATTATAACTTTAGTTTTTGTTATTCATTTCAATGATATCATGACAACACTGCTTGGCTGATGTCAGCATCACAAGATGTCTTTTGTCCTTCAGCTATCATGAACTCTGACAGGAATTAAACATGAAATATAATAAACTATGTTTTTAAAAGCCATCAAAAGTGAAATATTAGTGAAGGATATGGTGAAGGAAATGTCATAATATAGTACATGTATTGGAGAATGGAGAAATATATTGAGAGGGTGTAGTTATGGCATCTAACAACAGGGGTTAATGGAGTCATGGTATCTAACTGATACTTTATAGTAAAAATAAAAAAAATCAGTTTTAAAAGTGTTATTCAGACTGAATTTTCTGATCATATTTTGAAATTAATATTTAAATTAAGTATTAAAGTTTGTTAATCACAATTTTTTGTAATGATAATTACATAGCATTTGCTAGTATATGCTACACACACACACACACACACACACACACACATATATATATTGTTTGTATAAAAAATATGCCAACAACTATACACTTGTTTTTAAGGGATCATCAGATATCCATTTTCAACAAGCTGATATGATTCTTTAGGGTCTTAATGAAAGTCTGTTGCAGTCTGGTTCAAATTCCTCCATGGTAATGTAAAACACCTATTTTTACCCTACAGTTCTTTTCAGAGAAAGCCATTTTGTAGCATTTTCCTTTAAATGTTAATGAGCTCTGCTAACCCCGCCCCCTCTTCCAAACCGCTTTCAGTGTTTACTCTAGCCATATTTTCATGAAACTTGCTATTAAGCACATTTTTAGGAAAGGCGATTTTCAAAGTTTCATTCAAAAACATTATACTCAGTTTTCCTGTAGGTGAAGCTGGACCACATGCTTGAAAATAGATGCATTATGTCTAGATATTAAGATCTGGGGTGCATTCCTTTTAGAAACAAATGTAATCGACTGCGTCTTCAACGGCTCAGATGTCGAGAGTAAATGATAACTGTTATGTTCATTATTACATCCAACAACAAAACACCTCAATCGCTAGGAGACATTCTTATCTACATCTGCTCCGGAGTAGTGATGGGCCAATTTTTGAATGATTAATTCATTTTGAACGAACCTTTAATGTGACTAGGGAAGAATGAGTCGTCTCAGGGAGTGATTAGTTTAGTCGCGCATGAGCAAAATTCTATAGGTTCTGTACTGGAATAGTCTAGTAGTTCAACCATTTCAGTCAATGCAGTCTTGAGCTGGAAAGAGAATTGAATAGTTCATCTCGGCTGCATCTGAAAACTTAGGCAGCTGACTTGCTACCTCGCTGCCATATCAGGCAATGACTCTACGCAGTGTTTTTGCATGAAGGCACCTCATTAAACTGATTTCAGGCAGAATTCTGAGGCAGTGTAACGGTTTAATGATGTACAACAAAATAGAATGAGTTTTTGTGATAACTAAACAAATATTGAATTACTACAATACTGATTTCTCGTTAGAAGTAACATCAAATGTGCAAACATTTTGTCCGAAATATACATTTACACACAAACTGACCACCAAATGCAACTTTCAGACGCCATCTTTTTTTTAGCTCAACCATCACGGAATGGAAGGCACAGGATTGTGGGATATCAAAGGCAGTGAAGGATACATCTATGCTGCCTTCAAAAATAGATCAGAAGAAGGTACTTCCAGAGACGGGGAGTAAAACAGAATTTGGATTCGAACGTCCCTTGATGCCTTCCAAAACACTATTAAGGTATCACACACGACAATAAAATATTTAAATAAACATTGACTTAATTACAGAAATGTAACAGAACACCCTTATGTATATTATTGTTAACATAAATAAGAAGAAACAATGATTTTTATAAAATAGAATATATGTGATATGTCATGCATTTTAGTATCGAGATACAAGTCATTTTATTAATATTTAAATAGTTTTATTTATATTTTGTATTTTAATTTACACTTTAGATAACTCTTCCATACACAGATTCCACTGTGAGATCACAATACGATTGACAGACAGAAAGTAGCAAGTTTTCTGATTGGCTAAACATAAAAACCTTGCAGAAATTAGTCATAAAGATAGGCTTGATATTTCAGAAAACATAATTCAGTGATATCCCATAAAGCACATCTTACTCATTATTTCAGCTATAAATGTACAGTAGGTATAGAAGATATTGATTATGCTGTTAAAACAAATGGATCTGATTTCATCACTTGCAAAATGAATCAGTCCAAAATATGGTTTTTAAAAAACAAATTGTGTGTAATGTGAACAAGGTCATGGTTGTTTCTCCTGTTGCCTTCATTTAGGCATCTTGACTCCTGTGACTGTCTGCTCCTGTATTTCAGAAGTCATGTACTCATCTTCAGATTCTCATCTCTTCCATTTTGTACCCATCTCTCTCTCTACTATATCTCTCTCTCAGCCCTTCATTTCCGCATCCTCATATCGCTCTTGTGGCAAGAATTGCATTAGATAGAGGGCCTGGACTAGCTTTGTTGATCCATACTGCCTCACTCATCTGTCACGGCCTCTTCTCACTCCATCAACCTCTCCTAAGGGAGGTCTCAAACCTTATCAGCCCTCATCTTTTTCATTCCTTCCATCCGTACTCTTATATTTGTCACAAAGATCTCTTGACCCCTGAGTTGTGTGACTTGGCCACGACAGTGGACAGCTGTCTGCTAAGCCACCTGCCCTTTGGTGCTCTGTCTGTCTCTGTTTCTGTCTGTGCACTAGCCTCCAGTTCATCCGTTCACTCATCCATCCATCCATCCATCGCAGGACTTCTCTATTTGTGTAGCCCCTGGCTACTTGCAGCAGTGGGGCAGTTGTCAGTCAGGGGATGGAGGGGGTGATGCGGAAGCCGTCACAGGCTTTCAGGATCATATGCTGGGTGTCACCTTCTCGCTGTCCTCTAGCAACGCAAAACCTTCAGTCACACGCTCCCAAATATACAAATACTGTTTAAAGAGCATCTTCAGCTCTGTCAGGGATCTTGGGAGATTTAACTCTCATTCCACTCATAGACACGTTTCAATGTTCCAGCTGAAATCAAGGTTTTACAGACTGAGGCCACATGAAAAAACGTTTCATTCTCTAGTTTGAGTGATGACTTGTGACCATTGTTCTTTCATGGAACAAAAACATACAGATAATATCCTTGACATAGCTAGGGGAAGATGCGGCCATAACAAAAATTTGGATTTACTTTGAAATATTTAGGTATATGTTTAGCATGTGCAGGATGATGATGCATCAGCCAATGTGTTTTCATAGGAAATAAATAGAAACATTTGCTGATTTAATTGTTATTACACAAAATAAAACGATAAATAAATAATACATAAGAACGAGAGAACACAATACTTTTGCAAGAAAATGTAAAAGCACTGGAATATTATATTTTGTCCTTAGGGCAGTGGTCTCAAACTCAATTCCTGGAGGGCCACAGCTCCAACCAGCTCCAGCTTCCTGCTTGAAAGTTTCTAGTAATCCTGAAGAGCTTTATCAGCTGGATCAGATGTGTTTGATTAGGGTTGGAGCTAAACTGTGTAGAGCTGTGGCCCTCCAGGAATTGAGTTTGAGACCAATGCCTCAGGGATGCTCTGTACCATCATCTATTTTCAGTAGTGTAGCAATGTAGGGACATTTTCTTTATATACATTTATTTGTATATGCATATTTTGCTATATATATATATATATATATATATATATATATATATATATATATATATATATATATATATATATATATATATATACACACACAGTGCTCCTTGAAAGTTTGTGAACCCTTTAGAATGTTCTTTATTTATGGATAAATATGTCCCAAAAGTCCTGAAAGTAGACCGAGAGAACCTAATCAAACAAATAAGGAAAATTATCCAATAGTACAAATCTGTGAGTAGCAAAAGTATATGTGAATCTATAGGACTAGCTGTTAATTGAAAGTTGAAATTAGAGTTCCCTTTTGAACATTCTTTCCCATTGCGTTGCTGACTCTTATGGGGAAACTCCTGTTCACTCTGATACTGAACCCCGATATGTTCATGTTCACAAACCAATGTGGCTTTAACCTTCCAAAAGGGTAGCAGCCGACTTATATATACTGTAAGTGGTCTTCCATTTCTTCTGAATTTTTCTCCTTCATTGACAAAGATGATCTTCTTGATGGCTCTGCAAAAAAGAAGCTAAGTTTGCTGCTTTTCGCTATGAGAAGGAACCCCAGCAGAGGAAGAAACCAGAAGCCAGAAGCCTTCCCCTGCAGGAAGTGTCGGGCTGCCATTTTGGCTTGTACAGGGAAACCCTGCATGATGCAGATGGGCACCGTGAGTGCATCACCTGTCTGTGCAGTTCTCTATGCTCGCTAGGATGGAATGAGTCTCGCCCTTCTCCGCTCATGGATAACCTTGAAGGCAGTCCTCCCTGCTCTGCTCTCCCATTTCCTGTCTCCCCTAGGAGGAAGAAACAACAGAGAAGCATGGCTCAAACATGGGGCTCGAGTGAACTCATGCTAGAGCACCTCTCGTGTGCTTCACTCTCCCCAATGCCTCAATCCACCTTCACATGTGAGGATCCGCACCCTTCATCAGCTGTGAGCAGCTTAATTTCCTTTGGCGGATCTGAGAAGGCTGTCACTGATGTCTCTTTGTCATTGATGGATTCAGATGCTGAAGAGTGGGTGTGTTCAAGTTAAGAGCCTGACACCTGGCCTCTGATGCAGAAAACACACCCCAGTGTGGCCAGCGAGCTGATCTGCATTCTTACCAAGGCTGTGGAGGATCTTGGCCTGGCTTGGTCAGCCCCCCATCATAGGCTGATTTGCATTTAAAGCAGGGGCCTGCCAATATACAGTCCTGCCTTTCAAACTGTCTCTGGCCTCACACACTTTTACCTCTGAGACAGATGGGAATCTGCATTCTGAATTACCTCGACGATTGGAAGGTCTTAGCTGGATCAGAACGCTAGATCAGCCACCTTGGGTTGAGAATCAATTTAGCCAAGAACTCTTTGTCTCCCGCCATCGAGTGGTCTTTCTGGGGACAGTCACACTCCCTAGGGAACACTCCTTGACTATTCAGCGGCTTGTGGCTTCTTTCAAACTGGGGACCTCAGAGGATTTCCAGAGGATGCTTGGTCTCATCTCAGCCACTTTCTGTGTGATTCCTCAGAGCCTGCTTCATATGCAGCCTCTTCAGTATTGTTTCAAACCCAAACGTTTTCATTTCAGGGTGACCCACAACTGCATTAGAGCTGTGGCTTCTTGGAAAACGTCTTGCCTGTTTCAGTCAGCCTCCAACTCGGGTTGGGGAGCTCTGTACAAGGGCAGACCGGTGTTCTGCTCCTGGTCAAACAAGGAGTAATGCTTATACATCAACTTCTTCAAGATGATGGTGTTTTTTCTAGCCCTAAATACCTTTCTACTGGCTTTAAGGGGGCACCACGTCCTGGTCCGTTCAGACAACATGACGGTGGTAGTCTTTATCAATCACCAAGGTGCTATCAGGTCACACTCCCTTCACAGGTTTGCTCGAGGCCTCCATTTATGGACACAAGGCAATTTCCTCTCACTGACAGCAGTTCTTGTGCTGTCCAGGGACAATATAGCTCCGGGAGACTACAGTACATCCCCTGCATCCTCAGGTCAACAAATGGATCAGGGAAGTCAGATGCTCAGTCTCCTTGATGGAACCACCCTGGAGGAATTAGATGTGGTTTCCTTAATTGCTAATGGACCTTTGATCGGAAGGGTATGACTTGGCATCCCCAGGCAGAACTGTGGAGCCTTCATCGTGTGACGTGTCCTGTGTGGTAAACTTTCTACAAGAGCTGCTGGATAAGGGGCACACTCCTTTCATGCTCAAATTATATGTGGCAGATATCATGGCAAATCATTCTCTCGTGCCTGGCCAGTCAGTCAACAGAAATTACCTAGTTGTTGAGTTTCTGAGGGGAGCTTGGAGATTGAATCTGCTTTACCCTCATTCTGTGCCACCTTGAGACTTATCTGTAGTCCTCAGGGCTCTGCAAGATCCTCCCTTTGAGCCTCTCCAGTCAGCTGACTTGCGGCCCCTGACACTTATGATCACCCTCTTTTGGATAGTCTCACTGAATAGTCTACGCTAAAGCCCGGGCTTATGCATCAGCAGGCTTGCAGTGTCCTGTAAGTGTGAGGGCCCACTCCACCAGAGGAATGACCTCCTCCTGGGCGTGGTCCAGCAAGATTTCTATCGGTGATACATTTGTGTGGCCTCTGGCTGGTCTTTGCCATCTACATTCACTAGATTTTAAAACTTGGACCTCCCTGCCTTGCAGGCATGAATCTTGACCACTTAATTCTACCTAATCCCTTTGTAAGTGGAGAGGGTTATGTTATGTAGCCTAAGCGACTTGGGGCTCATATTAGCTCATGTTTGTTGGGGCCCTCAGTACAGGAGCTCCGGGGCTGTGCTTACATAGCGGCTTAGTTCTGCACTGGCTTATAGCATGGTGCTATTGGATTTGTTCCCCATAAGCGATGGCGATGCAATAGTAGAGACCATTTAAAAGGGAATGCTCCATTTACTGACATAAAATTAGTTCCCTGAGATAAGGGAATGAGTGCTGCGTTGGCTGCTGTGCTATCAGACTGCATGCAAATCGTGACTGTCACTTCAGTTGAAAGATTATGATGAAATGGCACTCAGAGTCGACTTATATAGCGTTCGGCTCCTCCCTTTTTGGCAGGTTGGAGCACTATTAGCTAGTGCAGTTATAAGAATGTAAACAAATCATGCTTCAGTGTCAGAGTAAACAGGAGTTCCCCCATAAATGTCTCATTACCTTATCTCAAGGAACCAAGATTATGTTAGTAACTGGAGCGTTTATCTGTTCAGAGGTGTTTTCAATCACTGAGATGACTATCAGGTGTCATTGCCTGCTCTGTTTTATTTAGAGAACAGGGATCTATCAAAGTTTGAACAATATTGTGGAAGTGTATCATAGCACAAACAAAGAAGATCTCTGAGGACCTCAGAAAAAGAGTTGTTGTTGCTCATCAAGAAGAACATTAAAAAAAAAACATCTCTAAAGAGTTTGGACTACAAATCCATAGTCAGACACATTGTGTAAAAATGAAGGAAATTTAAGACCACCGTTATCCTCCCCATGGGTGGTTGACCAACAGAGATCACTCTAAATAATGTTTTATTAACAAAGTTCAGGAGCAGGTTCAGATAATTAACCTTATTAGCACACAAACTATGTACGTTTGTTTTTGTGAGCTTCAAAAAATTTAAATATTTAACAGTGCAAATATTATTTCACTGTTGTTAAATTATATGACACTCAGAATGTATACATTATGAATGCTTAAAAGGTCAACTTACTTTTAACTTTATTCAGCTTTGCTGCATTGCTGCAAAGCAAAAATTAGTTTGCAGAAGTATCTTTCACCTGCTTTGACTAAAACAACACTTAAAAACACACACACACATACACAGAGAGAGAGACAGTGACTGCATGTACCGCTCACAATACAGACATTCTGAGTGTCTCAGGGGACGGACATCTTCCTTGTATGAGGCTTCTGGGGACAGAGGGTCACTGGTGAATATCCATCTCACACACCAGCAATCATGGCATCGATCCAGCTCAACCACCCTTTGACCTTGGCTTAAAAAACACACACTCTACCTCCTGCGTACCTTCCCTCTGCCCCCCTCAATCTTCACAGACACCATCAAGTGTTGCGTTATAATGTGCTCAGTAATATGCTATTTAAATGGCCAGTTCTTCACAAGCATACTTACACTTGCAAAGGCTTGAGGATCATGTTGTGAAGCATTTGGGTTGGAAGCTGTGAATTCTCGGGTGGATTACTCTGAGACTGAGGGAAGATGGAGAGGTCTTCACCAGACGCATAGCTGTTCACTCATGTTAGTGAGCTCCTAACTAGATTAATAAGTCAAGAAGAAGCAGACTGGCCTCATGTTAAATGTAAAAGGACTAAAAGATTGAGCCACTAGTTCACCAGTCTGCCTCTGGTTGAGCCGTTTAAGTGTGTGTACACACTGTTAGAGGCACAGTTTAAAATACACAATATATTTGACCAAATTCTCTTAAACACTCATCAAAATGCATCAAGGACAAAGACATCATACACATTTAAATGGATGCAAAAATATAAGTTGTATAAAACACTTGCTCACTCGGGTCCTGCATTATGGCATGTGTGCTAATTGTTAGCTCAGTGGGACAGGGAATAGTTCTGGCATATGCGGTTTAAGAGTGCTCCCAGACTGAGGACCCTAGAGAGTGCCCTCCGACCTCCCTGTCAGCTACTGTTAGATCACACATCCATGGTCACAGACTGAGACAGCGTGCACACACACTAACCCAAACACTCTTTGTTGATATTGGTGGTTTACGGGGACTCTCCATAGGCGTAATGGTTTTTATACTGTACAAACTATCTAGTTACTTTAATGCTAGAATTTTATAATGAAACAATAATAATAATAAAATAAATTGACACTCTTCTTATGATACTGGTAGCTTCTTTTGTCTTGCTACATATTTAAATGACAACATCAATCAATAATAAATATCAGTGACCACTCTGCATGGACAGGAGGGAACATCTTAACTATATTCCATGTTACGCTGATATACTGTAGGCTCAAACACATATTTTGCAGGTCAGTCTGTGATTTGCATCACTAATTTGCAGACAAACTTCGATAACCTAGTTTGCCTCATTAGCGAAATGCTTATTATATACATTTTATTCTATGCAAAGTAGCTGGGGATTAGCATGATATTGTTTCCTCAAGTAAAGCTAAAATATGATCAACTATCAACATTTACATTTATTTCTGCTCTAAATAATTGCCAGCTATAATAACTATAATATAAGGCTAGGAAAAATCTTCTTGAACACAAACCACACTTCATGTCCACTGCTCTGACAAATAAAAATTCCAGTCTCAACACTTCCCACTGCAGTTCCAAATAAAACTGTGTTCATTCAGTAAACAAATCTGGCTTGTTCTCCTTTGGAAATCGATAAACATTAAATGGCAGACGTAGTCTGGTGGATGCTCCTGAAAGAGCCAGCATTCAGTCATTAAATGATTTCTTCTGGATGAACTGCTTCCGAGAAACACTCTGAGGAATGTGATACAACGATGAAGGGTTCATGATGTTATTTTAGGGTGCACACTTACATTTGTTTTGAGATTTGAAAGTAGCAGCATACCATAATTCACTGTAGTGAATACTGTACTGCTAAACTTTTGTTCCCAGCCAACAACAGGAACTCACTGCGCACATGGAATGTTATTTCTGAAGAATGCTGGTTTAACCTTTCTCTTAGAAATTCTATGAAGACAAAAAGATGCCACAAGAACATTTGAGTGGCACTTTAGATACAAAATACGGTTAAATATTGAGGGTTGCATTTTGTTTATTGTACTGTTTTATTTTCTTAATGTTTAAATTAAAGGTTTTCCATTTACCTTGTCAACAATAACTGGGACATGTCTAAAACGGTTTAAATAAATAAATAAATATATGGAAAAGACAAAATGTACATGTGAATTAAAACAGGTTATAGGGAAAAGGTTGAAAAACTATATTATTGGATGAAAAAAAAAACATATATATATATATATATATATATATAAAGTAATAGAATAGAAAGGAAAAATTCTTAAAAAGCTTAAAAATTTTTATTTTTTATTTTTTAAAAGAAGATAAAATAGAAGGGATTTTACTGTTTTTATAGCGGGTTACATCATATGGTAATCATATGGTTATTTGTTAATAAACTAGTTATAAAATTACAATTTGTTAAATACTAATAAAACATTGTTATATCAATTGAATTGTGGAATTTGGTGTGAGACATTTGATGTTTTTAAAATTTGTCATTTTTCATCTTGGCAAATTTTATGTTAGAAAATAGTGTATCTCAGTTGTGTAATAGTTTTCAGAACCAAAATAATGTATTTGAGACAAAGTGTAGTGCAGGTACTTGAGTCTCATACCGGTAGGATTACTAAAAACCACTAGATGGTGCTATAAGATTCTAATCTGAAATAAAACAACAGCAACACTTGCACCTAGTCCCCATCTTCAGTCATTAAGTCATTTTGGCAGGAGAGAGTGGGGTAAGATAAGCCAGTCTGTTTAGCCACTTTGAGTGAGCAGAACAGTTTTAGTCAAGTGGCTAAATATTCAGGACGTTAACATCTACTGTATGAAAAACAATGTTTTAAGATGTTATAGATGATTTCCTATAATTTTGGTTGATATCAATATAATGATGAAATAAATATTATATTTTTTTTTATACAGAAAATTATTATGAAAATGTAGATGTCTTTAAAAATGATAATAAGCCATTCTTTTTAATGGAGTTTTGAAGGGCCGGATGTGGGCTAGTCTTGATCAGACAGGGAGTATCTCTGCGGCTGGGGTGGTTCTCACTATCTTTCTACCAGCTGACTCTTATCCTGTGCTGTTTCAACAGATCAAAAGTTGACATAAAATGACAATTAGGGAAAAATAGGCCTCAGACAGACAGTGTTTAATGAGAGTATCACCAAGAATTACTGAGTGACATGTTCTGCATTTGCATATGGGTGCACAGAGAAAAACGTGTGCTTAATTAGTTTTGTAGTCTGTTAATGTATTAGAAATGGATGTCCAGACAGAATTGGCCTTATTCTTGTGTTTGACCTAAGAGATGGCATACTTTTTAAAGTTTGTTTCATAATTTTTTTTAATTAAATTGTATTTATTCTTTTTTTCCCACACATATACCATTGAACTTGATATAGTTTACAAGACTTGTAAAATAAAAACCTTTGTAACTGGATACATCTCGAGAGGCCATGAGTGTGATAAACACTTTTCAGATTTTGTATGCCTCTAAGAAGTTTCCCATCTTTTCCACTGACACATGTTTCCACAGTTCACAAGCCACAACGCAACGACCACCTTTTATAGAATGCTACATTTCATAGTTAGCGAAAGCTGCTGAGAGACTGCTGTCTATAAAGTTTAAATATAGATTTTTTTTTTTTTTTACAAAAACGCATTGATTCGCTTCAGGAGGCCTTTTTTTAACCCCACAGAGCCATGGGGCACTTTTTATAATGGATGGACGCAGTTTATTGGGCTTCTTTTGGACTATTGAATAAAACCACCCATTCACTACCATATAAAGCTTGGAAGAGCCAGAACATTTTCAAATGTAATGATGTTGATGTTGTCACATACATCTAGAATGGCTTGAGGATGAGTAAATCATGGGGTAATTTTTTATTATTTGGGTGAACTGTCATAGTTCACCAAATAATGAAATTTTGCTGAAATACTCACCCTATGAGTTTGTTTCATTACTGGAACATATTTGAAGAAAATTTGCAGTTTATCACTTGCTCACCAATGGATCCTCTGAGGTGATTGGGTGCTGTCCAGACAGCTGATAGAAATGTTACAATGATATACACAAGTAATCCACACAACTCCAGTCCATCAATTTGTTTCACAACATCTTGTAAATCAAAAATCTGTGCTTGTGACCAACAAATCCACCCTCAAGACATCAAAATCCACCTACACACTTTTTTAGAAGTGCTTTGTACTGTTGTTGCTTGCAAATGGTGCATATTTCTCTCCTGTTTCAGACAGAATGGCTTATTTGCCGGATAAAGTGATATTATTGATAGATTGCTAATTTTACAAAAAGTTAAAAACGTCTTAATGATAAACTTGTTTATTACAAACTCACAAATTTTAGCTACACAAAACTTTAACTGATGGACTGGAGTCATGTGGAAAACTTGATGGATTATTGTGATGTTTTTATCAGCTGTTTGGACTCTCATTTTGATGGCACCCATTCACTGCAGATGATCCAATGGTGAGCAAAGTGCTGTAATGCTAATTTTCTCCATCTCGGATGGCCTGAGGGAGAGTAAACTCTCAACAAATATTTCTTTTTGGGTGAACTATTCCTTTATCAAATCATTCCAACACATTAGTCACATTTCGAAATGTAAAATTTACAAATTGTTGAAATATAAAACAACAACAGCAATGATAATGACAATAATTAAGATGATGTCTTGATGTGTTATCCTGTGGCATGAATGCAATATTCTTTATGAGCAAAAGTTATCAAATGTGAGAAGTTATTATTATATATTATTAATAATTTTTGTTTATGTATAATATATTTATTTTTAATTATTTTAAAATAACCAACTAAAACTGTTACAGTAACTTATAGTAATATGTGTTCATACCCTATTCCTCAGGCTATAATATTTATGAATAACAAGATTGTAATGTTCAGACAATCCTAGTCTCCATGGTGATAAAAACCACTCTGCAGTCTCCATAGTGATGCTTCATCAGCACTTATTAGGTGCAGGTTTGGTACTTGGCCTACTGTTTACAGTAGTTAAGTTGATGGGTTAGGCCCACCTGACAACATGCCTATCCTTATCCTCCTATATATAAACACATGATGAGATCATTTATGTGATCTCTGTGGAGTTCATCATGACTCTCCTATAATCTAATCAGTCTGGTCCTGCTATGATCTAATCAGTGATGTCATCAAAGAGCAAAAAGTATGTGCACTGATGAGGAATTACCCAGCACACAATAAATCTTTATCATGACAGAAAGATGTCACTTAACTTCAAGTTGACAGGAAGTGTACCAAAAACAGGTTTAGCTACTGTAATAAAAATCCACAAACTAAACCTTGTGAAGAACTGATTTAGGCTAAGTTTGAACCACAAAGTATTAGTGTGATCCATTAAAAAACAAAAAACGCACCAGGAATTAATAATGTAAATGCAGATTAATCTATTCTAAAGTTGTCACAGAGGTATCCAGCTATCTGTTGGGTAAGATTCCCCATGGGAACCAGATTCTGTTACAAATACTAATCAATAATTGATGAAGATGCCTCTGAAGTAATTGACAAGCTCACACAAGAGATACAGTGATTATTCACAGGAGGGGCTGGAGAAAATCTGCAGGATGTAGAAATGTGAAGCAAACCACAGGTCAAATCGGAAAGATCAACTTTGCAGCTATAAGTAAACTCTTGAGTTTAAAAAAAAAAAAATATATATATTATCTGGAATAATAATTTATATATAGTTTTTAATGTCTTTGAATAAGTATCTTATGAAGTAACAACATTAAACCAATAACATGCATAAATATCAGTCTATAAATGTCAAAGGGTTAAGTACATTTTAAATGATTATGCTTTAATAATCTGTTGTCATGCTTTAAATAAGTACACGTATTTTGATCTGTTGACATGTAAAATACTATCCTTTTAACCTTTTTACTAAATTATAACTCATACAAGTAAAAAAACAAACAATGAAAAAAAAAAACATTTAAGCGTATTTTAGTTTACCATAAACGGTGGTCAGTATATTAAGAATTACATTATGTATTTAACTCATATTTAAATGGGCCAATAAAGGACTGTTTAGCTGACTGCATTTAATATAAATTTGAACTACTATATATATATATATATATATATATATATATATATATATATATATATATATATATATATATATATATATATATATATATATATATATATAATTTAACTGCAGTAACATGCAGTTAAGTGTCTGAAAACATCACATTCTGTTCACACTTAAGTATATTCTTCCAAAGTATATTGTTTTCATAATAAGTAGTCTTTTCAAGAGCATGCTAAAGTGTAGGCCTAACGTTACTTCTTTTTCAACAGGGAAGGGGGACTTTGATTTGAGACTTTTATTTGAGGCTTAATTTCAATATTATAAACCAAGATAAAAATAGATTTATACATAGGTAAGTAAGTATGTAAATATGACCCAAAATAAATGAGTTTTATTCTCAGCCGCTCGGCCAATGATGTCATCATCAATCATGAGGAGATGGCTCCTCCCATCACACGGAACCCAAGGCAAGCGCGCGGCCGTCAATGGCACTGAGTAGTGCACGTAACCTGTCTTTAACATGCAGCTGGGAACTCTAACACGGCTCGAAATTCAACTCAGATAACCAAAAGTCTGGTCGCACTCATTTTGTTGTTGAGCCGATGTGAAACAGCATGTTAAATATGTTCGTTCCAGCTCGTATTCCCAGACGAGAGCCGTTGAGGGCAGACCTGACCGTGTGAATTGAACCGCATTAGCTAGTCAGCTAGCTGGGTTTACCTTTAGCTGCGCTAGTCGAAACGAGCTAATATCACCAACGGTCCAAATACTTAGATGTTTAGAGATAGGGTTCTCGTCAGAAAGTCACACTTGACGGCCGCCTGGACCGTGGCGTCTACTGGAAGGGGAAATTCGACTTAAGAAATGTAAGTTAACGTTACACCATATTTGTCAGACAAACTAGCAGGCTAGCGTTATCTGCCGGGCTGGTCGTGTTTTGTAACTACTGCTCTCAGAGCCAGTCAATTAACCTGTATTGCTGCCTCCTCTAGCAAACAGACCTAACGAGTTTCCAGTCCATGTACCATTTTGAGTATCCTAGGTAACGTTATTTGGAATTTAACGGTTTAGTGTGTCTATAATGTCTCTGATGCTGTTTACGTTGGTAGCTAAATTGATTTTGACAACAATCACATTAATTCCTGCAGTAGACACTCTTTCCAAAGACAACAAGAGTCCTGGCATTTAATTCTTCTGGTGTAATATTGGTTGTTTTTATTTGTATCAAATGTAAATACAGGCCCATATGTCACCCCCCCCCCCCATCAGTGCATAAAACAAGCCATGTTAGCAGGTTATCAGAGTAAACTAAACTTTTTACTTGAAGACCTTATCTTAAATTAAACACCATTTTGTGTCAAATATTTAGTCAACGTTACTATTAACTGAATGAACATCCACTTTTAATGTATTATATATGTGAGATATTATCAGATATTACATGAATTTCATTATTATTATTTGCCTCTGAAACTTTGGATTTTGATGGCACTTTTATTGCTGGTAGGATTTTGTTCTTCAAACCCTGGTTCATTTCTCACCCAAGCGGTTGTAAGTGTGATTGAAATTAGCTGATGAAAACATTATAGCACAAATTAAATAATAAAAATAATAATAAAATCAAACTCTTATGTCACTATGATGACGAAGGAAGCTTGTGATTTACTGTACAAATAAATTAAGAAACACAATTTAATAAGACTTCCACAGTAACCAGCCAACCACTTGTTCTGTGCCGTGTGCTTGTAGCATTGAATTTCACTTGTTATGATGGAGGGTTATTTATTTATTTTATTTATACAAGTGCGGAGATGTGAATTTCATTCAGAAGCTGCTGTACATAGACTTCCAGAGACTGATCTAATAACATCAGTGACAGCGTGATGATAAAGTATATATATATATTTTTTGTCTGTCAGTCATAGGATCAGAGAACTACTGGATGAGAGTCTGTAGAATTAAAAAACAAAAACAAATGAAAACTGATATAAATGTATCTGGTGGTTTGGGAGTATACGTCAGCAAAAAGAGGAGTGTATATATATACCAGAATATTATTTTATAACCAAAATAATAGGAAAAGCTGGATAGGTCAAGAGGCTATAGCACCAAAAATAGCTTAAGTTGTTGCATGTAATTAATTATTAATTTTATGTGATTTTTTCCCTGACAGTTAAGTCACTACGCAGACTGCATCTGGTAAACAAATCTAACATTGTAGTTTGATTTATGCGATTAATTACATAGATGAAGATAAATTTGCTGAAAAGTGGAGCTTTGTTGCAGAGGCATGTATAATGTAATATAAATATTGATTGCTATAGTCTATTTTAGATCTATTAAATTAGTATGACTTTTAAATATTGCCAGTGTTTCATTTGGCTTCAAGCATATTAAAGAAATATGCAACACCTGGTTAATATTTGAATAATTGCACAATACTGTCAAGCTTCTAGCCAGAGCTGATGTCATCAAGAATGTACAGCCTCAAAACAGAAACCTGCAGACACCATTTCTGGTTTGATTGTGAATTCATTCTCACTTAATTTTATCCGTTTGAAAAAAATGTGAAAAATACAGGTGAATCTGCAATTGCTTGTATGATTCTAGCCAGTCATCTTTTCATGTGACTGCAGAAGAATAAAACTTCCACTGATGAGTGCTGCTCCATGTTTGTCAAAGTAAAATTCTTTTCATGTTTGCCCAAGCTCTAAAGTTTGTTTTTCACTGGGATCTTGGACTTTTGCCTGCTGTGTACTGATTTCATCAAAAAGGCTTTTAGGGTCTTTGTATTCCACATTAGTTTATAGGCAATGCAGCTTAACACCCATGTATCACGCAAATGTCTTCTCCTGCTTCATTCCCTAATGACACCTTACACAGACATTGGCAAGGGCACAGATGATGTTAGAACCTAAAATAACCCAGAAAGTTTGTAGAGTGCTTGGCCACTGATAATAGGGATGGTTTATGAGTGGTTTGCTGGTAGATGCTAGGCTTTCCTTGGTCTGTTTTGTATATTGAAATTGGTATGAACATTACTAACCGTAAGATGTTAACCTGGATATGTTTTCCCCCACACTGAAGCCTTATCCCAGGAGTGCATTGTACACTACATTACCGGTCAAACATTACCAAGGCTGCATTTATTTGGTAAAAAATAAAGTTAAAACCGTAGGGATGATTTACTCAACACACTAGGGCTGCACAATATTGGGAAAAAAATGACATTGCGATATTTGTTTCTGCGATTATATTTTGCGATATGAAATATAATCATTTTTTATTACAAACAAAAATGGGGTGAGCACACTTACATTCTCATTTTAAATTATTTAAATATCGACACCATCGTGTCAATTGATTAATATGCTCTCTCTCGCGTGCTCTCTCTCTCTCGCTCTCTCTCTCTCTCTCTCTGCCCTGTTAAACTGACAGGAGCTAAAAACACATGCAAATGATAAACTTTCACTCTATGATGGTTAAGCTGTGCAATTAATCCGCGAATCACATTCATCAAGGGCCGGGGAGCAGCTGGCCCGTACAGTTAATGAATAACGGATCAACTACGACAGCCTACACCGCACATCCTGCGATGTGACTATCGTGGATTCGTACATTGCAATATTGATGCTTAAACGACACCTCATTCAGCCCTACAAAACACGATGAGGTTTTCTTACAATTCGTTTTTCTGGGTGTCCTTTAATGTGCTGATTGGCCAAATTATATAACGTGTCTCTATGTTGATGCATTGAAAAACTGCAGTGTGAGCTAGCAGTAGGGCTGTACAATTAATAAAATTTTCGCAATAATTCTGGAAAATTGTTTAACATGTTTGTTGCAGAGCGGACCATCAGCGTGCGCTTTCGGAAGTATAAATTGAAGAAGTCCGCGTCCACGGATTGCTCATGCGTAAAGTAACACAGGCTTTACAATGGCAACTTCGTTGTGCTGTTACTCCTTTTGAGCTGAATCTCACATATTTGATTAGCTCCCGACAGCATCAGGTGTTTTATTTATGGGGAGTAGAATTATTTATTTATTTCAATGAATGTAATAGATTAGATATCATAATATTTAGCCTATAATACTATAAATCAGGTTGGTGGTGACGTAATATGTAAAATATATGCGTGCTGGAAAAAAAGGTTGAGAACCACTGCTGTAGAATAATCTGATGAAACCAAGGCAGTAGGCAACTGAGCTGCTTAATCAATTTTAATTCCTTACCTTAAAACTCTATTAAGTGTAGGATCACAACAAGTCTGCACTTTAGATAATTTTAAGGCCAATTTTAAGCCTGATTTGCTACCTTGAATGATTGTTTTTCTTTTCTAGTCCCGTTTGATCTCGCAAGTGTCTGTGAGATCATGTGTCACTGTGAAATCGTTCCTACAATCATCAAGTGTGTGGTCTGGTTGAATCGTCTAGTGTGTGCGTTCAGAGAATTATGAAACTAAAAATCACTTAAGATTTGAAAATTATCTAGTTTGCAGCCAGCCAGCTACTGTCAGGTAAGCTTAGAAATTAGTGTGGTTGTTTTTTTGTTTTTTTTTGCACTATAAATGTCAATATTTGTCTCTTTTTTTTGTTGTTGTTGTTTTTTTTTACATATCAAAATCAGCAAAAGTCGTTATAATTTAAGTGATTTTTTGATGACGACGACTGTAGCCTAATCTGAAGGTAAATGTGGAAAATAAACATGCAAATTAATATCTATTACTGATCAATACGATAAATAAAAATGTGTTTGTCTTTATGATGCTCTATCTTCAGATCTCTGTTGTGAATTGCGATCAGATCTGATATCGCCCCCCCAAAAATATGAAGGCTAGGGTAACCTCGCCTATTATTTCGTTTTGCAGAATTTTTATTTCCATTTCCATCATTACATTTCTGTTCTAAATGTTCATGTTCTAAATGTAAAAAAAAAAAGTGAAATAGACCTGTTCCTTATATTCGTTTGCCTCCCGTGTGTGTGCGAAAGTGAAAGTCCATCGATCACGGTGGTGTGGTGGGGGGCGAGGGGTTGCGGGTTGTGGTTTACCGCAATACCGCGGGAATTTATTGCTTTTCAAAAATTCAATACCGTCCCAGGCCTAGCCTGTTCTAGGTGTCAACTGATTGAATGCTTTTGTAGATTAATCTGCACTCTGCGACAGCGATGATCGATCACGTAAACGATGATCGAAATTATTATTATTTATTTTATTTTTTTTATTGGTTATGGCAGCACGTTGGGCGGCGCCCTGATTGGTTAGCTTCCCGCTTGATGCCTCAAAAGACGTAAGAAGACAGATAATCATGGCCTCAAAGTCACTTAGTGATGGCTGGCTTCCCTTTGAGAAGAACTATGAAAATACAGTTCAGGGTAGGCTGTGTAGCGCCAAGCTGTCACACAAATCTACAAAAAAAAAAACAATGCGCTATCATCTAAAATGTGTACATAAAAATATCTGACGATAACAGAGCGGCAACTCAGACGAGCATTGAATCACTTGCCATAAGACCTAAATGCAACGCAGGCAGAACCGAGAAGACGACAAAGCTATTCGCTGAAATGGTGGTGAAAGATTTGCTGCCCATTAGTTTCAGGGACAGAGAATGTTTACTTGTCCAGTGGTACCTGGCTGTTCCTGCAACATCTGTTCCAGCGGAGCGAATTTATTCCTCTAAATGTGTACAGGCTGCGCACACGGCTCTCATCTGAGCACGTGGTCCGCCTTATCTTTTTGAATAGACATTTGAATGTTTCACCGGTCGTGGTAAATATAATATCCATTTTTTTAAAAATAATTTATTATTTTAGTTTTGAGTTTTAGCCATAGTTAAAATATCTAGGGTATTTGGTCTCTGTTTTGTACCTTATAATAGTTTTCTGGTTAAACTTGAACTTTTTTCTTTAATTTTTAAAAACTATGTTTCACCGCTGGATCAAAATATGCTTCTAAAGTTATACTGGAAGACAATGTTTTGTTAAGAAAAAATGCAGTTGAGTAAAGTAGCTAAAACAAGAAAAAGTATCTTTCTGTGTTAATTTTTAAATCAAATAATGAAATGGTCTTTATAAAATAAAAATGCACTGGATATATTTGTAGCCTAATTACATTAAACATATTCGTAGATATGACGAAATCAAAATTATTTGTTTGTCATAGTTTTTATCTATATTTTAAATCGTATTCAATTATTTAGCAATAATCAGTGATTTCCATGCTGTTAAACAATAATGTAAAGCGCAATCCGAGTTACACTTTCGGTCAAGTTCACATCTGCATCGGCAAATTTTTTTCAGATAAAAGTTGCAAGAGCTAGTGTCTGATTAAGTAACATGAACAATTATGCTGAAATCGCTGCATATCAGCGATTCGTTTCATGCTCATATAAGCAATGCCCGATAATGAAATTGTTCTTAAATGTTTTATTTTTCTATTATTATTGTTATTATTTTATTATTGATGTTATAATAATGCAGCCAAGCTTTTTTTCCCGTCATATTTGTGGGCATAATGCATTTCATATGGCTTCGAAAACGCGCAGGTGGTTTGTGGAAAATAAAACTTAACTTAAAAATGAAACTTATTTACAACTATTACACTTAATAACGTAGATGAAAATATAGCACAAATCTGCCATACATTTATAATGAGAACTTTATAGGGATCTATAGTAAAATCTGTCCTTGCCCATCTTTCAGCGCGCTGTCATGAAAACGCATCAGAGGGAGCTTGCGCGCACACGCGCTCTCTCTCTCTCTCTCTCTAAAGCATAACTTATTCTATTGTGCTGATACAAGTTGTAATGTTACGTCTGTATCTCAGTTATCTGATTTATCATAGGATGTGTCATAGAATTAGCTTCCGTTTATTGGTATACTCTTCACCTCATGCAGATATTTCTTGCTCCTTTATTAACAACATTGCTTCATCATAATCATAATCTAACCTGTCCTAATCATGTGTTCTTGTTTTCATAGACAGATTTTCATGTCAGATTTTTTTTTTTTTCATAACAAGCTTCAGATTTTTTTTTTTTTTCATTATATACACATTATGGCCATGCCCCGCCCCCTCGCATAAGCCCCACCCCCGATTAATCGATTAATCATTTTTGAAACCTATCGACGATCAAAATTAGAAATTTCCCAAAATGCCCATCCCTATATTCTACCAAAAATTCCATTGATTTATCGAGTAATCGGATAAAATGTGTTTTTGCTTAAAGTGCAATATTAATTATGCAAGTGAAAATAAGACTCCTTGGTCTCTTAAAATGAACAACTAAGTTTCCTTTTTTAGAAAAAAATATTCTTAATTTTTAAATGCATAGAATGCAATGTATACATCAAAAATAAACATTTAATTAGTACCCATTGTTTCTCTGATGATAATAAAGTTGACCGATGAATTAAGTGCATTTAAGTGCCATTCAGTTGGGGTTGTAAATAAAGCATTTTCTGAGATGCGCATTAAACATAAAACACATAAAACATTAATTTAATTGATATTTTAATAATTCCGGGTACGGCACGGGACCCATTTTTTTTTGGTAGCCCGTGAAAGGAACAGTGGCACGCTCCTTCCCTCCGTAGTGCTAGGGTCTTCTCCTTGGGCAAGAGAGAACAACCCTTTAGCCCCCCTTACTAGGGTTACAGTTATTTTTAATTATAATTATATTATTGTGTGGATCTTTTCTATTATCACGCTGAAAGAAGTTGTAAGTAAACAGATCCTAAATATCCCAAATGGGACAACTCGTTTGCCGTGAGTTGCGACCCGTGTTGGTGGAGGAAGAGATCCTGGTCCCTGAGAAATGTGGTTTACTGAGGTTTCCATTATTTCAACACGGTACTTTGGCTCCTACTTCACCTAGACGGGAGGTTGGAATGGCTCGATCCAATCAATCGGCTGGTCAAGGCATGCCCTGGGAAAGACTTTTCGTTATGTATATCCCCAGAAGGCGTTGGCTTAGGGTCAATCAAGTGATTTGAGCAAATGATAGCTTACTTTGCTTGAGTATACCATTTTTATATCCCTGATGCATAATCTGCTGGAGATCCGCGGCGCTGTGCATCCCCTTTTTTTGGGGCTCCGAGGTGGGTGGGGAGTAAAGATGATGAAATTTAAACATTTAAATATGGCTACAAAACACAACTCAAAAAAACGTTTCTTGGAACCAGATACGGATAACAGTGCACCAAACAGAGGCTTTTCTCTGTCGAGTAATGATGATTGGCCAAAGTTTATTACTATTGAATCTATTTCTTCAGATATCCCAATTATCAAGCTCTCCCCTTTTGCCATACAAAAGGGTATTGCAGGAATAGCAGGAACTGTTAAAGAAGTGAAAAAATTACGTTCGGGACAAATTCTTGTTGAATGTTGTAAAAAGGCAAATGCTGAAAACCTGTTACATGCTAATATGCTGGCAGGAGTTCAGATAAAGACATACCCTCACCCAACTTTGAACTATAGTAAAGGAATAATTCGTACTAGAGAACTGGATGATGTAGATGAAGAAGAAATAACAAATGAGCTTAAAACTCAAGGAGTAACAAATGTGAAACGAATTATAATCAAAAGAGAAGAAAGAATGATTAAAACCAATACATACATCATCATTTTTAATAAACCACTCCTACCAGAAAGAATTCAGATTGGGTATCTAAGTGTTCCGGTAGACCTATATATACCCAATCCTTTGAGGTGTTTCAATTGTCAAAAATATGGACACGGATTTAATAGTTGTAAAAACAAGCACATCTGTTGTAACTGTGGAGAAGAAGGCCATGACAAGGATAGTTGTGAAAAACCAACTAAATGTTGTAACTGCACAGGTGATCATTCAGCTGCATCAAAACAATGTCCCATGTGGATCAAAGAAAAGGAAATACAAAAAATCAGATGTACAAAAAGGATCAGTTACATTGAAGCAAAGAAACAAGTGACTATAACACCTATTTTCACTCTGAATAAAACATTTGCTTCTGCTGCAAGAAAATCTGTGAGATCAGTAGATTGCCAGACAGACATCACTTGGATGTGCAAAGATAAACCTCAAACAGTTAACCTAAGTAATACTCCCTCAAGGGCAAAAACTACAGAAAAACAAAACGAAGTCCCCTCAAATGACACGAACCTCAGCCAAATTTCAGAAACAGAAAATCAGAGGACAAGTAAAAGCAACAGGAAATCAAACTCTCAATCCAAAGTATCTCAAGAAGAAACATCAAAGACAAGACAAATAAAAGATGTGGAAATGAAAGAGAGTGAGCATCATAGTAGAAGCCCATCTCCAAAAGGAAAAGTTAGGACAAATGTTCCTATTCTTCCTAATAGGTAATGAAAGAGTCTATCATTCAATGGAATTGTCGTGGGATCAGAGCGAACTTCACAGAATTACAGCGTTTAACTACAACTGTTGACCCCCTTGCAATATGTCTTCAGGAGATACAACTCTCAACTGATTATAACTTTTCTTTTAAAAATTTTACAGTATTTGCCACCTTTGGTCCCAATGACAAGCGAGCTTCTGGTGGTACGGCAATACTAGTAAGAAACAATGTAATTCATAGTCCTATCAGTATTAATAGCAGTCTACAAGTGACAGCAGTACGATTAACTTTGCATAAAACCGTTACTATATGCTCCATTTATATTCCTCCAGACTTAAACTTGATGCGCACAGACTTGGATGATCTGGTAAATCAACTTCCATCTCCTTTTATACTCATGGGAGATTTTAATAGTCATAATTTGCTGTGGGGCAGTGATCATTGCAATACAAAAGGAAAGAAGATTGAAGACTTTATAAATAATAACACCTTATGTCTTTTAAATAATGGGTCAAATACTTATTTACATCCAGGGCATGGAACTTATTCTGCAATTGATCTAACAATATGTCAACCAGAAGTTTTTTTAGATTTATCATGGAAAGTATTGGATGACCTTTGTGGAAGTGACCATTTTCCAATAATCATTACTTTTAAAGGAAAAGAAGAAGAAGCAAAAACACAAAGATGGAAAATCAAAAAAGCTAACTGGTATCAATTTCAAGCTCTATGTTATGAGAGATTTACACATTTTGTGGAGAACAGGCCAGATGCCTTGGAAAATTTTACAGATACACTAATGTCTATTGCAAATGATACAGTCCCAAAAACATCATTAAACAAAAAATCTAAACAACTCCCATGGTTTGATGATAAATGTAAAGAAGTTATTAAAGAAAGGAAAAAAGCTGAAAGATATTTCTACAAACGTCCATCAACTGAAAATCTTATTAAACTCAAAATTGCTAGAGCAAAAGCAAGAAGAACTATCAATGAAGTTAAGAAGGAAAGCTGGAGAAATTTTGTTGCCAGTATATCACCTAATACTCCTTCAACCAAAATCTGGAACTTGATACGGAAAATGAAGGGTGAAACCATTGGTTCGCAAATACAACACATCAAGCAACATGGTTTACTCTTGACTTCAAAACAAGATATTGCAAATATTCTAGCAAGAACTTTTGAAAAGAATTCATCTTTTGAGAACTGTTCTCCTGCTTTTAGAACATTCCAAATTCAACAAGAGAAAGAGAAAATAAATTTTATTTCAAATAATTTGGAGCCATACAATCAGAATTTTTCCATGGAAGAGCTACAACGAGCCATTAGGAAATCCCATGATACAGCGGTTGGACCAGATAAAATTCATTATCAGTTTATAAAGAACTTACCTCACCTCTTTCTGAAGAAGCTTCTGGGAACTTTTAACTCTATTTGGATATCAGGAAATATCCCATCTTCTTGGCTTGAAGCTGAAATTATTCCTATCCCAAAACCAGGAAAAGACCATAGTGATCCTATAAATTATCGACCTATAGCTTTAACCAGTTGTCTATGTAAAACTATGGAGAGGATGGTAAATGATCGTCTAGTCTGGTGCCTGGAATCCAAACATCTTATAAGTAAGGCTCAATGTGGTTTTAGGAAAGGTCGAAGTACAACAGATCACCTTGTCAATCTTGAAAGTTATATCCGTGATGCGTTTATTAAGAAAGAACATGCTGTGGCTGTTTTTTTCGACTTGGAAAAAGCTTATGATACCACTTGGAAGTATGGAATCTTAAAGGATCTGTATCGACTAAATTTTAGAGGTCGTTTGCCAATTTTTATTGAAAGATTTCTTTCGAATAGAATCTTTAGAGTCAAGGTTGACAATACTGTGTCCGACCCGCATAAACAAGAACTTGGAGTACCTCAAGGAAGTATTTTATCAGTTACTCTTTTTAGTATAAAAATAGACAGTATTGCTCAGGTTATTGGTTCAGATGTTCTTTGCAGTTTATATGTAGATGACATCTGCATTTGTTATAGAAGCAAGCATATAAACACTATTGAACGAAAAATCCAACTAAAAATAAATAAAATGCTCTCATGGTCAGTACAGAATGGCTTTAAATTTTCACAAACAAAAACTGTCTGTATGCATTTTTGTCAACTTCGTTCATTGCATAATGAACCAGAATTATTTTTGGATGGTATTCCCATTGAAGTCGCAAAGGAGACTAAATTCCTTGGCATAATCTTTGACAATAAGCTGTCATTTATTCCACATATCAAAATGCTTAAAAAGAAGTGTTCTAAAGACCTGAACATCTTAAAGGTTTTGTCCAAAACTAAATGGGGAGCAGATATGACATCACTTATGAACTTATATAGAACTTTGATCCGATCGAAGCTGGACTATGGGAGTATTGTTTATGGATCTGCCAGGAAATCATATATACAAGCATTGGATACTATACATCATCAAGGCATACGATTAGCTTTGGGAGCATATAGAACATCACCAATTCAAAGTTTATATGTAGAAGCCAATGAACCTTCCTTGGAAAACAGACGATTAAAGTTGGCCTTACAATATGCAATCAAATTAAAAACAAATAAAGGAAATCCAGCACATCCGGCAGTTTTTACAGTCCAGTATTCAATAATGTATGAAAGAAAACCAAATCATATTCGTCCATTTGGTCTACGTATAAAACCTCATCTGGAAAATCTCAAAGTAGATTTAAACATCTTGGAACAAACCCACTTTTGCAAAATTCCCCCTTGGGATATCAAAAAACCCTTTATTTTGTTGGATTTATCAAAGAATCAAAAATCGGAAACACATCCAAATGATTATCAGCTACAATTTTTAGAAATAAGAGATATGTATCCTCAGTATACTCTAATATACACAGATGGATCCAAATCTGGAAACCAGGTAGCGGCAGCTTTTGCAACGAATGAAGTACATCAAGGTATACGTATTCCAGATCAAAGTTCAATCTTCACTGCAGAAGCAAATGCTTTATTGCTGGCATTAAAATTTATTGAAACTTCTTCACAAAAGAAATTCTTAATAATGACTGACTCAAAATCATGCCTGGATTCACTGGAAAGTTTGAAAACTGATCATCCAACAGTAGTCAAGATCTTCGTTAAATTATCAATGCTCAAATCAAAGGCTTTTAGCATCTACTTTTGCTGGGTACCTGGACACTCAGGAATTGCTGGAAATGAGAAAGCAGACAGTGCAGCAAAAGAAGCACTATCCGCAGAATTAGTAAATAGTTTTATACCTTTTACAGACTTAAAACAAACGATAAATGAATACATCAGAAATAAATGGCAATCAGAATGGGATCAATGTCTAAATAATAAGTTGCATGAAATAAATCCTGATGTGAAGAGAAAACTTAACCTCTGTTTTGAGAATCGTTGGAATCAAGTCATCTATACACGATGTAGAATAGGACATTCAAAAATTACACATAAATTTTTACTCTTAGGAGAAAATCCTCCAAAATGTTCATTTTGTCAGAATTCATTGTCCATTAAACATATCCTTCTAGATTGTATTACATCTGCCCCTGTGAGAAACCTTTTTTATTCCGTTGATACTTTTGGAAAAATTTTTAATCAAGTGAATCCGAATATGGTCCTAAGATTTCTAGAGGAAATAAATGTAAAACATCTTTTATAGCCTTCCTTTGATTGGTTGTATCTTATTCTCGCCATGAATATAGCCTTAGAAGCTGGTATGGCGTTTAAAAGAAAAGAAAGAAAGAAAGAAAGATATTTTAATAATTAAACATTAACTTAACTTTTTCGTAAACAAAGGGGTTTTTACTATTAAACATGGAAGAAATGTGTGATTAAAAAAAAAAATAATAATGTTTTTTTTTTTTTTTTTTTGTAGTAGTAGTAGGCTATGTACATTCTGCTGAACAATAGTCTTTAGTCAGACTTTTATTTCGACGGGTTGACGTACCTTTACAGTTCTGTGTATGTGATGTGACGCTAATTGTACTAAAAGTAAACAGTCAAATGTTCATGAAGATACTGTCAGAGTAGTGCTGGAGATGTTGTTCATGTGTTCATGTCCTTATTTAGTGAGACAGCAGATGCTGAAATTACCGCGAGCGTCACGTGCACTTCAGTGTGTGTGATAAAGGAAGATGCGCTTCTGCACCATTCATTAACACAGACACGCAGAACATGCAGGTTTCATATTTAAATAGACTGTTCCGCCTTAATATTTACAGCTATTAGTCCATTTAGTGATTTGATTTAAGTGCAATGACCTATTTTTGATTAATGAATTCAAAATTTGGCAAATTCCCTGCCATTCCACGTTAAATTGTAAATTCAATTTTTATGACTGGAATTTGCTGTGCCCTCCGCGTTTTCTGCATCGCTGAAATCATAGGGCCCTAGTTGTGGTATGCCAGCTCTATCTTGCAATGGACACATGCCATGACGTTCTCTTTTACGTTTGCCCGCGCCATCAAATCAAAACACTAATGACTCCTTGCAGTATGAGATTTTGGCCACAGCGCTTGTCTCCTTCTACTTTGTGGGTGATGTAATCGCGTTGTGTCCTGACGTGAGATTTAAAATAAAATAAGAGCGACTTCGAGGCAGAGGAATTTGCCTCGATCATTTTTTGTAATCGAGTTACTCGAGGAATCGTTTCAGCCCTACCGCGAACTTCAAACTTATCTATGCCTTTTTGTTCATTCTTGAAGTAAACTTTTGCCCATTTACTGATTTTAAATCTGTTTTGTAATGCTGCTTGAATTAAACTCGATCAGGTGTGTGTAATACCTGTTAATTGTCCCAGATGCGTCATGTTGCTGTGCTTTTTCCCATTGTGTGACTGCTATACTGTGTTTTTTTTAATAAGTTTATCATTAGGTTTTCTAAAATAGAAGCAAATAAAGTGTGAGAGTATACATTCAATATGTCTGTGTGTGTGTGTAATTTTTTATTTTTATTTTTTTTAGGGGTGGTTCAACTTTTCACGGTTCGGTTTGTTTCATGGTTTTAGAGTCACAGTTTCGGTACAGTTTTTTTTTTTTTACAGATTAGGTATAAAGAAAGTGAAAAACAGCGCGCATAGGAAAGCGATTGCTGTTGTCAGCTAACTGCGTGATCGCCTGTAAAAACCACCCCTCTCAACATGATTTTTAACGTGTCTTCCCCAGTAGCTATGATCTATATAGCAATCTTCCCAAATGTCAGATTTTTCAATGGCTAAGTTAGCAAATGTAGCTAACACAACACTTTCCGGTAAAGCAACTCCAACAACGGGAGCCTGTTAACTCAAAAGTTGCAGTGCTTTCTGCGATTGGATCGGATCGAGGTATGATCATATTCAAACCTTAAACTATACCAGAGTTCGTTTGGAACTGAATTGAGAAAACTGGGTCTTCAGCTGGGTCTTGGTTTGGTTGATTGGTGTGCACCAGAGTGCTATTGCTGTATTTACAACTGCCTAAAAAATCCGCACCAAAGGGGGAAATGAACCCTTTATGTTGGTTTCAATCGAACCAAACAAGACAGGTGTGATTATACCCTTAAAATACATCCAGAATACACTTTTTCTCGGCTGTGAACCAAGCACTAATGATGCAGCTGCTCTTGTATTGATGTTATAAGTTTGTTTGTCCTTAGGACTCCATAAACAAGACAATACAAGGTAGGGCTGCACGATATTGGGGAAAAAATGACATTGAGATATTTTCTTTTTCTGCGATATATATTGCAATATTTTTTCTTACAAACAAAAATGGGGTGAGCACACTTACATTCTCATTTTAAATGATTTAAACATCGACACCATCGTGTCAATTGATTAATATGCGCGAGGGAGAGGGAGCAATACAGCGCATGTGTTGTTTGAAGACGGCTCGCTCTCTCTCTCTCTCTCTCTGTCGCGCGCTCTCTCTCTCGGTCTCTCTCGCGCACACTCTCTCTGTCTCTCTCGCGTTCGCTCTCTCTCTCTGTCTCTCTCATGCTCTCTCTCTCTCTGCCCTGTTAAACTTGCATGTGGTTTTCAGTCCTGTCAATGATAAACTTTCACTCTATGATGGTTAAGCTGTGCAATTATTCCTCGAATCACATTCGTCATGGGCCGGGGAGCAGCTGGCCCGTACAGTTAATGAATAACGGATCAACTATGACAGCCTACATCGCACATCCTGCGATGTGACTATCGTGGATTCGTACATCGCGAAATCGATGCTTGAACAACACATCATGCAGCCCTAATACAAGGCCAGTTCAGCCATTTACAAATCAATGCCTGTTTAGGGACAGTGACATTTGATACACTGGCCTTTAACCCTTGTGCACTGTTCGATTTCTGTGTACACCCTTTATGGAGTGGGTCAAATTGACCCTAATTGGATTCAATACAATTCCTCAAAAATCACACTATGAAAAACAACAAAGATTCAGGTACAAACTGAAAACAAAAAAAATATATATATTTGAAGGTATGATTTAATGAAAATGTTTTTTAACCATTTTTTAAAGATATTTTGTTTTGACAAAATGTGAAAATAAACAGTATGCTGACTTGTTTTGCATATACATTTTTTTTGCTGCTTTTTTCTTAGAACATCATAACTGAACAATTAAATGTAGCTGTATACTGAAAATATTTATTTTCTTCAGTTGGCTGTTTTGTAAACTCATTTCATAAAGTCATGAAGTTACTTTTGACATGATGAGCACACAGCAAATGTGTGCTTTTGGCATTTTCATTTCTTGCAATTCACACAAATGGTGCTGGTTTTGCTGTCGCGCTTGGATGGGCACACCTCACATCTCTTCCATTTTTTTCCCCCTATCATCTGTGTTCACTCCTTTATTTTCTGTGGATCTGACTCCAGATGCATGTTTCTGCCCTCCATGTTCAGAATCTCTTTGGGTAGCTCAGGTTTGTCATTTGTAATTTGCCATTAATTTTGAACACAATGATTTAGTTTTTGAAGTGTGTTTGATTAGGGTTAGAGCACTTTTAGATACACTTACACTTTAGAACTGGAGTTGATGCCCTGACATACATTAAATAAATGTTTTTATTTTGTATCTGTAGAGTTTCTTTTGAATGGCTGTCTATAAGGGTGAAACTGACCCACGAACATCACACATTTAATATTAATTTTGTAAAAAAAAACAGCATGTTGAAACTTTGCATGCATATCCATGATGATAAATGAGAAAGTCACAAAATATCAATAAAATAAAAAAAGGTTTAATATTTCAGGTAGCTTGAAAAAAATAAATGATAGGTAATTTTTACCATCTGTGGCTTACAAAATATTTTTCTGTATTGAAATAAGTTTGGAAATCCTCATTTTTTAGCTTCATAAAGTAGTAAAATAATAAAATAACAAAATATAACCAAGAAATGTTATTATTTTGGTTCAGTACAGTTTCCTTAGAGCGTTAAAATATTCGGGTCAAATTGACCCGCGAACATCACAAACGTAATAGTAATTTTGTTTGTATATGTCAAAAAACACCAGCATGTTGAAACTTTGCAAGCATGTTCATGATGATAAATGAGAAAAGGTCACTAAATATCAAGAAAAAAAACATAGGTTAACCAGTATTTCCAACAACTAGAAAATCTAAACGTCTCAAATTGACCCGCAACATAACACAAGGGTTAAAATTTCAAGTAGCATATGGTTGGCATGGAGCTGTGTGCAATACATATGTTGACATGTTATTGTAAGCACCTCACAAAGTTGTTCATTTCCAAAATCTGCACTTTGCCAGCTGTTCCTGATTTCAGCTCAGTGAATGAAATTCATTGTTAGTTTTTTTTGTCAGGTATCTACTGAACTTGCAATTCCAAGGGACTGGTCACAGGAAAGATGCACTGAAGTGCCCTGTTGAAGCTCTCTGTTACCATAGAAACCACTCTTAGCTGCCACTCCAGGCGCTGTAGGCATAGAAACGGAAGATATGACAGTGGTCCAATGGTTACATCATTGCAGTGCCATAGATCTCAGGAGTGTTGAACTGCTCTCTTCACTTCATTGGAATGTGGAAATCTTGTATGAGCAACTTGTCATCTGGATTTCTAACTCTTGAATGCAGGCCAACATTAGGTCAGGTAAGGATCATTTTGATGGTCACAAACTGACTCACCATGCTAGCGAACTGAGCTGGTAATGTGGGATATTAATAGAATTCCTGGAGTCAGCCTAGGATTGTTGTCAGGCTTTAGATTTGTTCCCGTTTGATAAAAGGTGGTTGTTATGAAAATACAATCTGGGTGACCGCCTGAACTGACTGGTCAGTGCTGACCTTTTAAAATTCATTGGCCACAATGCCTTTTACCTGTCTGTAACGAAGATATCACGATTCATAATGATGAGGGTGATGGTGGATAAAAAGTCAACATTGGGCACAGGTGGTCTGAAATATAGAGTCGATGAGGACCAGGCTGTTTTTCATTTTGATGAATCCCAACATTGAAACACTCTTCAGAGGACTATCCCACTTCCCGTCTCTACAGGATCCGTTTTATTTGTTTTAGTGTTAAGGTAAAGTGTACCCTCTGAATTCATGTGCATTCATAGGCAATGAGTTATTATCATCAGGGCCTTTTTCATTTACTGTGATGCTAAACAGAGAGCATGATCAAAGCGTGGCTAATCAGGAGTCAGTGCACAGGTGCTAGAAGCGGTTTCCAATGAAACACTATCGTTTATACTAAAGTACTCAAAGTATACTTATTTGATTATTTTTACTGTTATAATGTATTTTTATATAGGTTAATCCATGTCAAGTGGTCCGTTGGAAGTTGATTGACTATTTTTTCTTTTTGAGCAAAACTACCTGTTTATTTTTATTTAGCTTGGTTTAACCACAGCTAACGTCTGTTTCATGGCTTACAAAATTGTTTTGGTTATACAGGGCTGCTCAAAAACCTCAGTGTCTCAGCTCAGGCATATTGTGGCTTCTTGGAACAAAAACTGATCTTTGGACAACATTTTGCTCGCTTTTATTTTTTATATTATTTTTTTATTATATTATTTTTTTTTTTATTATATTACCAAAATGTAATTTAAGGTCAGTTTACATTTGGAAGGATTCAGGTCTAAGCCTTAATTTGTTTAGGTGTATAAACACTGTGCATGTGTAGTGTAGATATTAAGTTTAGTGTGTGTGTGTGCATAACACTGAATGTGTATTTATTTATTTATTTTTTCCAGTAGGAGTGACAATGTGCCTTTTCAGTTCCCTTTATTTTGGGATGGAATAACCCATATATACTTGAGATACATGTGAGCTCTTATGGTGAACATGGTCCTAGCTTCCCGTTGATGAAAACTTGAGAGGTTGAGCTTTAGCTGAAGTCTCAGGATCTGGGTAAATGGATGGGGGTTTGCATGCAATGTTATCTGGGTTTATTTATAGTGCAGTAGGCGTGAGGTGTGGCCAGTTCAGACATGCTGTTCTGTGACATCATTGCATACCACATGACTAGATTGCAGCTTGCTGAGCGATAGCGAGGTCTCTGGTACAAACCAGGATCCCATATGTGTGTCATCTAGATTCTAGACCCTTTTGCATTTTGTCAGGTCAGCTTGACCATGTAATCTCTTGATTGGATCCATAGTTTAATTTCACCACACTGAGAAATAAAGGTGAATAGCAGAATTTGTCATCAAAATGTTCCCAGTAAGACAAATTGGCACACGAACACCCTTAATGTGAAAATAGTTTTTTTTTTTTGGGGTTAATAGTTTTTGTTTTTTTTTACGTTACCAGTGTCATTTCGATACTATTAAAATGGTACCGAACTGAACCGAACTGATTATTTTGGTGATTGATTCTGAACTGATTCTGTGCTAGTGTAATGAGCCCAGGTAAACCGTAGGCTTGAACATAAACGCTGACAATGAACGTGGATTTGTGTAGCTTCTCAGTTAACAATGACTACGTTTACATGCTGTTAAAATTCGGGTTATGGTCAGGTTAAGGTCACTATTTGGGTTTCTGAAACATTCGGGATAACCCGTTTACATGCGTGAGCAGAGAGAGTTACTCCTGTATACATGGAATGTGTAATCAGTCGCCAATATCCCGATGTAAACAGCGACGCACGGTTAGCGTCTGGATGTAATACGCAATATGCGTCATTTCCGATTCTTCTTCCTGTATCCAAAGACTCAAAACACCAAGATTCCTTATGAATAGAACATGCGCAGAACACACATTTTGATGGGGATATGCCGAAACGCGTTTACAAGACCAAATATTCGCGTTAGAAAAGGGGTACCCCAGGTATAATATCCCGGTTTTTAAAAACCGGGATATGAGCATATCCGGGTTTTTCCGGTGTTTACATGGCCGTGCGTGACCGGGTTATTGCTTATAACCCGGTTTTGAACGGGTTATTGGCTGCATGTAAACGTAGTCAATGGCTCTGTGTAGTAACAGCTGCTCTATGTGAAGTCACGCACCTGATGGAATTTTACCGCTGATTAGAAAACCGGCTTTACTGACGAGATGCGCATAACGATCGGCCGATCGTGATCAGAGCAGTCCTTATATATGTGTATATATATATAATTTTTTTTTGTATGCCTAACTGAGCTGAATGTGATACAAAAAAAGAAATACTTATATACAAACATGCAGCACCAGCAGTGTAGTCTGTTTTTTTTTTTAGAAAAATAGGACTGTATATGGATTGTTCCTCCTTCTTTCTCTCCACCATTCTTGTTGTTTGTTATTTGAAAGGCATGTTAGTTTGGTCTGTTTGCACCTGAATAGCAGAGAACTTGAGTCAATTTTTTTTTTTTTTTGCAAGTTAGCTATCTGTCCTTATTTCGGCCTAGAATTGTAAAAAAAAAAAAAAAAAAAAAAAGAGAAATTCTGTTCACATGCAATGTTTGCTGAGAATTGAAGCTGTAACCTGTGGTCAAAAAGAGCTGTTGTGTGACTGATCTGGCAGTGTGGCTGACCTGCTTTGACTGTTGGCTGACTGTGAGCTCTGAGTTCCAGAACTCTGCTAGCGTTGTTGCATTAAACCTTTGATACTGAGGTCACCACAGCATGAGTAAATAGGGTCACTTTCACTCTATTCTGTAAATAGATCCTTGGATTCATCTGTTCCTCACTGAATCAGAGCTGTTTTTTAAGCATGTGTGGTTTTGCATGGCTGCATAGGTTCTGAATGGAGCTTCCATGTATCTGTTACTCTCACCACAGTAACCAAGTGCCTCATCTCAGCAAAAGATAAGCAAAATTCAGTTTTGATTAAAAATAAATATTATTAGAATTGTCTGTTACTGTCTAGTATGATTCATCTGGAAAATAGAAGTAGTCCAGACAGCTACACGTCCCAGCTTGAATTTGTGTAATCTGAGGAAAGCAAATCTTTTCTTCCTGCTGGGTGAGAAGTTTAATCTCTGCAATCACGTCTCTTGCAGTTACACTACTGTTGTGATGAATAACATTTAAGCCCCTTTCACACTGCACGTCGGACCCGCAATATTCCCGTAACATTGCCTGGTCGCCTTCTGTGTGAAAGCAACCACGTCCCGGAATTGATTACCGAATCGAAACCGGGTCTGGGACATAGTAACATTGCGGTAATCGATCCGGAACGAGCGCTGTGTGAACAAAAGCCAGATCTAATTCGGTATCGAAGTGATGACGCGCGACTCTTTTACCGGCTGTTTTGAAGGAAGATCAACATTTGCGACGAAAACACATGTGCAAACTGTAATGAAGCAGAGATCAGTTAGTTCCTCACTTTCCGCGCTGAAGCAGAGATCGTTTGCTTGCTTCACTTAAAGTATAATGTGCCAAGCGTTGTCGACTCGTACATTACACGTCACGCGCTGATGTCACTTGTCGTTACGGGATCTTCAGGGGTTGTGTGTGAAAGCACGCACATATACCGGGTCGTACACAGTGTAAGGCAATCACAGAAGAATGAGAGCACTAAGTTCTAGGGCTGTCAAAATGGCTGAAAAACTAAATTTGATTTTTTTACTTATTATCAAAATTCTAACTTAGAATGCATAATTTCAGTTAGGGTGAAAGATCTTTTAGCTTCTCTCCTGAGGCCACAAGTGGGTGCATCGAGCAAGATATTACCAATTATAATTAAGTCACTTAAACAACTATAAACAAAACAGCGTCATGTATTTATGCATAGTTTAATACAAAGGGTGGAAAACCAATTACACGGAGTACATTTTTCATTTAAAAACATGACAGGCAGTGGGATGGGGAAAAACCCACCTTATAGTCGTTTTAAAAAAGTTGAACTTGCTCTCTTGTGCAACACGCGAGTGCAACAGTGATAGAAAATGCACAAAATATGCGTTCTGTGTGACTGGCTTGGTTTAAGTTTTGATGTAAACCAGATCTTCTCCAACATTGATGTTCTGTTTTTCCGCAATATTTTGAAAGAACATTGCAGCAACGCTGCATCTAGTGGCTTCAACTGGATAGGCTAACAAAAAAAATTATAATGCAATGACACTTACATTGTCATCGCATCTCATGCGCCACTGATAAATGCCAAAATATACTTAGGCTGTCCGTGTCCATGCACTGTCTGCATTGTCATTTTAGTCAGCGAGGGCTCCCCGCGTGCTGGCAATTTTTGACACCTCGCGGACTGTTCGTGTACAACAGGTGAAATAATGAGCCCTACTAAGGTCACACTAAAGCGCTAAAAGGCTACAAATAGCATATTTCAGCAACATTATTACGGCCAATACCCACATTAGATTGCAATATGAAGTTATTAAAAACAGTAGTGATTTAAAGCGAGTTTTGATTAAAGTAGTCTAAATCTTTTAAACTGTCTTGATTAGCATGATGCTACAGTGTGCATGAATGGTCAAATAGCATGCATTTTCGGTCATGTAATGTTAACGGAGATCTTTTCCGAAACGCAGTGGAAATGCCAGTATGGATGAGGATTATTTTCATTTTAAAACAAAAAAACAAGACATTTTTATTAAAGTCTCTCCTGGAAGATTTTTAGAATTTTTTTATTACTGATTTAACTGAAAGATTGTATATTTTCATCACTACTGTAGTTGTTTCTTGAATGCTTTTGAATAATGATTGTTTCTTAAGAAAATGTTATGTTGTTGTAAATTATGTATTGAAATGATATTGTTAATGTTCTTATAATCAGATAGAATGGTTAAAGGAATTAATGTATACAGAAAGTATTATAATGTTTTTATATTATTAGTAATAGAAAAGCAAACATTATAATACTTTCTTGTTTGCCTTCAGCATTAAGCAAACATGCATAGTAACGGGAGGAGCCAACAACTGACACACTGGGCTTGGCCTCACGCCTCGGAGAGCCTTTTATAAACAGAAAATAAAGAGGGAATACAAATGGCCAAAGGGGGAAAGTGTCCAAAATAAACAGGGGATCTGGAGTCCTCGTCGTGCTGCGGGCTTCGTATGGGTCAGGCAGTGTTCATGGAGGAAGAGTCCAGGTAAGGGGCGGAGTCCATCAGCCGCACGCGCTCCCCTCTTCGGTCCAGGGAGCGAGGGGTGGCGGCCTCTTCAAGTGGTCACATCCTGCTCGTCTGCCGCAGCGCTTGCAGATGATGGACGGCCTGGCATCCTGGCCATGTAAACAGGTGTGGTTCTCATCCGGATCATGGGTCCAGCAGCTCACGTCTCAACGCACGCTGCTGGACCCACGAGGACACCAGTGTGCATGCTCGGGAAAAGACTGGTCTCTTGAGGAGAGGTGCGTTGGGCTTTTAAATGGCGGCGGTGATGAGGCTCCATTTACATCAGGTGTGCCCCATCACACGCCGCCAGCCCTGACTAGCCCTGACTCGTCCAGCGTCCCTCCTCTCACACACACCCACTCCTGTTGGGAGCCTGGTGAAGGGTGCCGATTTAGGACAGTGTGCCGATGATAATCAGGGTGGAGGCAGCTGACTCGTCGCACAATTTATATAGTTTAAACAAATCTTTGAATGACTAATAAATATTTAATTTCACAAACCTTGCAAACTTAGTCGAATCATGCTGTGAGATCTTGTGAAGTGTGCATATGTATCCAGCATGATCGCATGTTCTCTGTGTGATGGTCGGTCGGTGCGAATTAAATGCTTTAAAATTTAAACTCGTGATTTCAAATTATGCTGCACTTTATGCATTTGCCCACTGACACATTCATGCCATTTTCATGATGTAACATTTACAATTCAAGTAAAATGATTGTTACCCTTGCTTCATTTGAAAAATATGATTCTCAATGAACACAAACTTCCCAGAATACTGAGTGCCCTGTAGGTTACAGTGTTTACTTCATTTTCAATGATATTTTGTTTGTAAAAAATACTTTGTCATCTAAATGATAAATGTTTATTTTACAAATTTATTTTTTTAATCCATTGTCATATAAAAAAATAAAAGGCTTTATATTGGTTATCAGACCCACTGCTTTCCAAAAATCGGCATCGGCTGTAAATAACTAAACAAAAATTTTTTTCGGTCAATCACTACTTATAAGCTCACTCATGTTGACTAGATTATTCACTTAGGAATCGAAATTCATTATTGAACGACAAGATATTTTTAGATGGTATCGAGGCAATTCGGTCAGTGCCTAAAAAAGTATAATTTTCGATACCCAGCCCTATATTTAGATGCTTTATTATAATGTTTTTTTTTTTTTTACTTTTATCAGCGTGAAACATTTAAAATAGAAAGCTATTAAACTTGTTATTAAGAGGACAAAACTGAAGTTTATCTTTCAAACCTGATTTTCACATGTAGTTCTATAATTTTATATTTTGTCATGTATTCTGAGTTTTCTTTTTCTTTTAAAAATCACACCGGTCATATGATTTGTTCTTAAACGGGACACAATGTGTTAGGTATAATATACAGCCGGTCGAAATCATAAAACAAACCCTCATTGGGCGATTTTCCACTTTTTTTTTTTCTACGCCTACTGAACAAATAAATGGCCATAAAATGTTGTACCATGGCAAATTGATCAAATATGCAGCTTAACTCTCAATAATAAAATTTTGCCTGCAGAATTTGATTCACCAGCAGTTTGATTTACCTCAGCAATGAAGCAGCACTGCACTACTTTCATAGAGCCGTGTAAAATATCTTTTTCTTTATAGCATTGCAGGATACACTCCTATAGCAGTAAAACAGCGCTACACAGCCAATTGAATTATCTGGGCTGCAGTTTGTTGATTTTCAGAAGCTACACCCACTTTATGGTTGAAGGGCCAAGAATCTCTACATGTTTATTTCACTCAGAGTTTGTTTTTAATAGAAATGTCTATTGAGCACTAAGACTAAATCTTCCACATTTTGTATTCACCCTGCAGTGGGTGTTTTTGGACCGTACGTGAGTAGTTTTTTCTCTCTCTAATCTTCATGTCCAAAGCAGCACTTGGTATGCCTTTACAGCTTTGACGGAGTGTGAAGGGATGCTTAATGTTAGCTTATGCATTTAAGCTTTAGCGATCACACTTATTAATGAAGCTTTTAAAAGATGTTTCAGTGTTTCTTTTGTGCTGAAACCCCCAAAAATGTGTTTTTCATGGTTTTCAATCGGTCTTGTGTACCTACTATGATTTTTTTTCTCTGTCTCTGCAGACGGTGGCCTGAGCCATGGGGGCGTTTTTAGATAAGCCCAAAACAGAGAAATACAATGCGCACGGGAATGGGAACGGCCTGCGTTTTGCCCTCAGCAGCATGCAAGGATGGAGAGTGGAGATGGAGGATGCACACACTGCAGCCGTAGGCCTCCCACATGGCCTGGACGACTGGTCCTTCTTCGCTGTCTATGATGGGCATGCCGGCTCGCGTGTCGCTAACTACTGTTCCAAACACCTGTTGGAACATATCGTCGCTGCGGGGTCAGCAGATGAACTGCGGAAGGCTGGAGCTTCGGCACCCGAGACACCAGCCATAGAAGCGGTGAAGAGAGGTATCCGTGCCGGCTTCCTGAGGATTGATGAACACATGCGCAGCTTCACAGACCTGCGAAATGGCATGGACCGCAGCGGTTCTACTGCTGTGGCTGTGCTGCTCTCCCCAGAACATCTGTACTTCATTAACTGTGGGGACTCACGTGCCCTTCTCTGCCGCAACGCGCACGTCTGCTTCTCCACGCTGGACCATAAGCCCTGCGACCCACGGGAGAAGGAGCGTATACAGAATGCAGGTGGCTCTGTAATGATCCAGAGGGTTAACGGATCGCTGGCTGTATCCCGAGCACTGGGTGACTATGACTACAAGTGTGTAGAGGGCAAGGGCCCCACAGAGCAGCTCGTGTCACCAGAGCCTGAAGTATTCGAAATCGCTCGGTCAGATGCGGAGGATGAATTTGTGGTGCTGGCGTGTGATGGTATTTGGGATGTGATGAGCAATGAGGAGCTGTGTGCCTTTGTGCGATCGAGGCTGGAGGTGACAGATGACCTAGAGAGAGAGTGCAATGAGGTTGTAGATACCTGTCTACATAAGGTACTGTTTCTTACTCTCACTTGAATGACAGCTTTCTACTTGGCATGAATGTTTTATCCTCAGGTGAGATTATTTAGTTTTTTCTTCTTTTTCTCCTTTAGGGAAGTCGAGATAATATGAGTATTGTATTAGTCTGTTTGCCACATGCACCCCAGGAGTCAGAGGAGGCGGTAAAGAGAGATGCGGAGTTGGACAAGTACCTTGAGTCACGTGTGGAAGGTGAGGAACAGAAGAACTCATTAGCCGGCCAGTTGATGCCTAGTTTGTCCACCATTTTTTGGACCGTTTTTTTTAGTCTTTTTTCGGCCGTTTTTTTCTGAAGTGCTCCCGCGTGCACAGGCTGCACTGTAATCATTCACTATCATGTCATCTGTGTGCAGGACACGGGCAGCCGATCAGCACTGGAAGTGCAGAGCTATAGGTCTGAGGCACAGATAGCAGGAAGAGGACTGCACAAAATTAGAGTCCCTTTTCAGGGTGCACTGAAGTTCGCGCCCTGCACACACAGAGACAGTGAAGGGATGTGCAATTCAACTTCTCACGTGTTAGATGAGAAACGAAACGGACTAAACCGTGACAAAGCTGATTTTTTTTTTTTTTGTAAAGTAGAACTTGCATACATGTTTGAAAAGCCAGAAGTAAACGTCAGTTCTGTATAGGATGATTATTTTTATTTTACCTTAAAATTATATCGACTGAATTTGATTTTAAACTGAAAAAGTGTTTCATTCATTCAATTAAAAAAATTTAGGGTAATGATTCACATCTATATCTTTTAACTTGAGACAATAGTTATTTATTTTTCATTGGCTCAAGTAAAAAAAAGATACATGGGAATCATTATCTTAATTTTTTTTTTAAATGTATTGGATGAATGAATGCCATCTTTGTTTTATTCGCACCAACATTATTTGATTTTAACATTTTGGAATAATATTTAAATAGCATACTTTTATTTAGTCTCGCTGGTAAAGACCTTGTTTTAAATGTAAAACCAAATTTAAAAACTAAAATACTGAATGCTGATGCTGATTATGTGTTGATTTAGGTGTTTGGACTGTAGAACTATGCAGTTATTGCCTTTAATTTTACATGGTTAAAGTTAATCTTTTAATTTAAGGCCAGTTCTCTGTAGTTTCAACCCAATTCAAAAACAAAAGCTAAATGCTGGTGTCTGTAACATCTATGTTTGTATTGAATGTAGTCTGCTTACTGTGCAGATACTGCCGTTAATTTCAGATGGTTACTGTTATTGCTTTCAATAGCCAAAAGCCAGTTTGGCCTATTAAATACCAAATAAACATCTAGTTTATGCACACTTTCCTTCTTTCTTGTTTGTTGCTTAAAGATTTAAAATCGGTTTCGGAATCGGCCAGTTTGCATGTAAAAATAAAATCGGTAACTGAATCGGCCATGAAAAATCATGATCGTGTATCCCTAATATATATATATATATATATATATTTCAGTGTTTCCTACACAACTTTCCTTCAGCAATGCTCAATCTCAATTCCATTCGATTTGCTGCAAGCATTTACGGAGAAACAAACATACAGTGCAACCGGTGTATTAAAATTCAAAAACAAATAATTCAAAAAGAATTATAGCATTTTATTAAAGAGAAATGTCCCATTCCCCCACACCTTTTCTTCTCTGGTCTTAAACATGCTATCCTGTCTCCACCCCTTTAATCTTTCTCTCTTCCTAGTTTATTATCTCTCGAAAGCCTGACACTTTTTCTTTTTGCTTTTTTTCCCCCCATTGGCCTTTCCTTGCTGTTTTGTACATTGGATATATTCTGGCAAGTGGTTGTCGGTTTTGTGGGGATTTGGGGGTTATGTAAACTCTTAGCCTTGAGCTTTGGGCGAAGGTTTGTTTAACGTTGTTGTAATGTTTGGCTGGGTGCTGAGAGGGCCTGAGGGAGTCATCGGCACTGCTGCTCTGGTGAGGAATGTGCTGGCTGAACATCTAACTGGCAACAGGCCCAGAGCGGCCCAGAGCAGCCCAACTGGGCCACAGGCTTTCCTTCCAGAGTCCCACTCTTGCCTCTGTGTTTTTGTTGTTTTTTTCTTTAAGTCTTTATCTCCCATTTTTCTTTTTAAATATAATACCAGTTAACTCCAATTCTCTACACTAGCAGTATCCACAATGCATTGCTCATATCTTCATACAGATAAAGTAGTTCACATATACACCAAGTTGTCCCGCATGCATTGTAGTGTTCCATTAAATGGAGCAGTCAAATACTTATTTAGCAAGCTTTAACCTGTGCTTTATTCTTTCTGTTTCCTAATCAGAGCTCATATTGAAAGCAGGGGAAGACGGTGTGCCTGAGCTGGCGCATGTCATGAGCAGCCTGTCCCAAGAAAGCATCCCCAGTCTCCCACCAGGGGGCGGCCTGGCCAGCAAGTACGTAATTATCATGGTTACAAACCACACAGAGGCTCACATCTGCACAAACATGTTTATGGGACACAGGGTAAAGAGTCTAATATTCAAGGATCTGGAATGCTAACAAAGTTTGCTGATTTAGTCCCAAGTAGACTTGGCCCAGAATCCAGCTTGTCCTGCTTGAATCTTTATCTTTAACCTTTAAACCCTGTATTCCAGTTTACTCAAAGATCTTAAAATTTTTTTCTAATATCTTGGCTGTTGTGTTTCTTTACAGACACAGTGTTATTGAAGCAGTGTACAACCGTTTGAACCCCCAAAGAGAAGAGGATGGTGTGAGTATGAATAGAGAGCTTTTTAGGTGTTGAACATCCTGGTATGGCGACAGCAGTACATTTAGCCCCTGGTCTTACCATTAAAAATGTAGAAATGTCAACTTCCCCTTGATGTATTGGACTCATCTCATCATGAGACATAGCCTTGTTCTGCAACCTGCTCACTTTACCCATTTATACCTGGTATTAACATCCATCATCTGCAAATCACTTAGTGTTACTTTCTCAATACCGAGTGTTTGCTCTCTCCACCCCACTCGCCTGCTTCCCTCCTTTATTTACTGCTGATTGTGAAACATCCTGCTCAAATCACAGGTGTAATGAACTCATTCAAATGATCCTCTGCCCCAAAGCACAGCGGTTGAGATCGCCATATCACGAACGCTCCTAATACTTCCCAACAAGGTGATGAACTGAGATCTATCAGCCTGTAACCAATAAGACCAATAAGACTTGATTAGTGAGCACCCAAGCATGTTATTTTATTACCTTTTTATGCTGTCATGAACTCTTTAGCGATGTCTCATGATGATGATGCCGCTGCTTAATGTGTGATCTTGCAAAAGTGAACTAGGGTTTCATGTTGTAAAGCCTGCATTTGTTGACCTGTGCTGTTGTTTGTACCTATGAACATGAACGTGTGTGCGTGTGAGAGAGAGAGAGAGAGAGAGAGAGAGATTGTGTTCTCTACGATCTTGGACTCTTCTCATTAGGGTTGTCACGATACCAAAATGTCAGTAGCCTATATCAGAGGCAGAGAGATTTCAGGATTCTTGATACCACTTTTGATACCAAAGTAAAATCTAATTTAAGTAATATACTTAAAAAAATAAATGTAACAAATTAAATTAAAACAATGGAATGTGCTCTACCTTTAAGTTTGGGGTCTGTAATGCGTTTTTTTTGTCCCAAGAAATTGTGCTTTTTTATTACTTATATGTAATTTGATGACACAGTAAATACATTTATAATGTTACAAAAGTTTTCTATTTCAAATAAATGCAGTTTTTGTGAGCTCAAAAGTATCACAGTTTCCACAAAAATATTAAGCTGCATAACTGTTGTCAACAACGATGGTAATCAAAAAAGTTTATTGATCAGTAAATCAGCATATTAGAATGATTTCTGACGGATTATGAGACTGGAGTAGATGCTGCTGAAAGAAGGACATTTGAAAATATATTAAAATAGAGAAGTTTATTTAAACTGTAATAATACTTGTAAAAATATTGCTGTTTTGACTGTATTTTTATCAAATAATCGCAGCTTTGGTAAGTAAAAGACGTTACAATGTCTTCTCAACCCCAAATTTTAAATAGTATGGTCACGTATAAAAAAATATCTCAAAGAAAGTCTAGTATTTCCAAGCAATCATTCTAGTTATCATAAAGAAACTAATGAAAGGATAGATTTGTTTTATTAACGTAAAACCAGTTCTGTTTGACAGCATTTATATTTAATTTTCAGTATCATCTTGGTGCTTTTGACATCCCTAGTTCTCTTCAGTCAGTGATGTTTTGTTGGCTTGTCGAGATGAGTAGACGAGATCCTTGTTTCTCAGTGATAGCCAGTGACAGTGTGTAGTGTGTAGTCCACCCCTCATTTTTTATAGAACCATAACCTGTTTTTCACAGCAAGATGAACCGTTTTTAAGTTATATAACTGCTGTAATTGATATTCTTGATCAAATGTATAAAGCAAGGATTGTATTCGTAAGAACAAACATATTAAGGCACATTAAGAGGATACTACAAATTAATAGAAATAATGATGTGTGTTCACCCTTTGATTAATGCAGCCCAGCTGTTTCATTTGGTAAGTTGATTACTAATTGATACTAATGTTTTCTGCAGAAAGATTGACTGTTGAACATTTTTGAACAGTTTGTTTGAACATTTTGGTGGAAAATCACCAGATCTACCCCATATGTACTGATCTTATGAATGCATCAGAAGAGGGAATTTTGCATGTATTTAGTTGCTGGTTTTGTGGCTGGTTGCAGTGTGACCAAACTCAAAGTATAGTTATATTATACTCTACTTGTTAAATATTCAAAGCCCTGTAGATTATTCTTGTTTTTTTCCCCCCTTTTTTTTCATTACCAAAGCAACCATGTTACTGTCAATTAATGCAGATGACTTGCACTTACTGTCAAGAAATGGCTTACTTGGATGTGTCTTTGAAAAGTAATCATATTAGGGACCAACATATTACTCTCTAATCTCTAATTAGCCATTTTACAAGGGTCTGGATCAGTTTTCCACAATCTTTCATGTTGATGCTTTGCACATGCATATTTCTTTTCTTTGATGCAGATGTCTGCTGGGAAGGAAGAGTAGAAAATAACATAATGGTAGAGGAAAAGGAAAAAAATTAAGAATCCAAAAACTGATAATCCCATTGCCTTTCCTTCTCTGAATTGTGTCTGTGCCTTGTATAACAGTTTATTATGTGATCTCGAGTGAAGAAATTATTAAATCTACTGCAAATAAAACAAGAACGGCACCATTCTGGTTTCAGGGTTGAGTAATCATTGTAATGGTTAGCTGTAATGGAGCATTTGGGAGACCAGGGACAATGCATTTTTTTTGCATCACAAAAAGGTTGGGGGCAATTGTGAAATTAAAATGAGATTGTTTTAAATGTGTAATGTTCATTTTTAATTTGTAGTTTAAAGGTTTAGGACTTGATAGACATTAAAATATATCGTTGAGAGAACATATACTTTGCTGAATAATTGTTTGTACATCCTGAAACATTCAATGTATATTTTAATAAAAAGGATTTGACCTGTGCTAAATAATGTTTCTGTAGGTCCAAGTTTAGATTTTTTTTTTCTCAGTATGCATTTAGTAAGAATGCATTTATTTGATCAAAAATACAAATAAAACAGTAATATTGTGAAATTACGATTTAAAATAACTGTTTTATATTTTAATGTAATTTATTATTGATGGTAAAGCCAAATTTTCAGCAGCCAATGATCCTTCAATGATATTATCTTCAATTATGAAAACAGTTGTGCTGCTTAATACACACACACACACACACACACACACACACACACACACACACACATATATATAAATGATTGTTTGATTGATGAACAGAAAGTTTAAAATAACAGCATTTATTTGCTAGAATCTTTTGTGACATTGTTTTTACCTGTCTCTTTTAAACAATAATGCATCCTTGATTTATGAAAAAAAACAATAAAATCAAACCACAAACATTTAACCAGTAGTGTATTTAATAATTAAATTAGTCAAAGATGAGTGCCTTTGCCTGCTGATGGTCTTCTCTTTGTGGTGTTTCTCTGCAGAGTGCTGCTGACCTGGAGGACCCGTGGTAGTCGTCCCACCGGAGGAAAGAGCACCTTTTCTACACAAGACATTAGTCATGTTTCTTTTGTTCCAGTGAAACCAAGAGATTCAACGGACATTCTTTCAAGAGTCACAACACAACGGAGAAACAGTACAACCAAAAGCATTACAAACATACTTTTTTCTATTATATGAGGGAAAGAATGGAGTTCCAGTTTTAAAAACAAACTTAAACACAACAATAACAAAATACATCATACAATAAAAAAACTCTTTTTCTCACTTTTTTGTGGTGGCTGTGGGTGTTCTTTTTGAAACGGAGGATGTTTTGGGAGATGGACCCACGTACGTGCTGTGGTGCCTTTTCAAGTCATCTGCGAATTCAAGAGAGGTTTGTTAACGCCAGATGCCCTGGGGCCAGGATACAGTTGAGAAACTTGGCTACGTGAGACCACTGCAGCCCTTGGTATGGGGTTATGGATCATCACTGGCTTTAATTGAGGATATATTGACTGATGAATGCGTGTGGATCATGTTTTAAAGAATTGCTCCATTACTACATAGCCTGCGTGGAAAGCTTGTCGGCCTTTTGCATCTTTCCTTTCACATGCACTGACTGACCTTTAGGTAGAACCTCGGACTCGACTCTGCTTCGTTTTGCAGGTTATCACTTGATTGGTTGTTATAAGCTTTTTAATCCTGCTGTTTCAGAGAATATAGAATATATAGAGAGAAATATATATAAATTCATATATATATTTTTTATTTTTCCCAAGTTTGACGTTCTTTGTGGCTTAACATGTGAAGCAATAGAGTTGTGTTGGTGGTGACCGATGAGCGTGCCACATTGTGTGAATTACTTTAGACACACTGAGATATGTTGATGTACTTGTGTAACCCAGACCCCCAAGAACTGTGGGTGATGTTGGCTAAAAGGGATTGTAAGTACCCACCAAAGCCACGCAGCTTCTCTCAGCTCCCCATCTGTATTATATCTCTGTCTTCTTCCGTATCAGCCCTCACTTTCACAATGCAGATGTGAACTTACAGCAACCTGCCTTCTTTTTTTTCCCCTCAAGAGTATATTGTGAAGTGGTGTTTTTTGTTTTGGTTAGCCGATCATAAAAATACTAGCTTTGTGATGAATTCACAGAATATTTTCTGGTTCATCATGCAAGTGTAATGTTGGTTTTGCTAATATATATATTTTCAGCAGTAAATGGACTATAGTACTCACTGGCCTCAGAACCTGAAAGGTGATGTTAAGCAGAACAATAAAGATTCAGGAAAAGCAGTCTTGCTCCTCATGTTTAATCACATTGGAAAAGGCCTGGACGGCAAGAAATTGTCTGACTGAACGTAAAGCAGACCGCTGCTGGTTGATTTGTTTTTGTGTGCATTTTAGGAGGTGATAGTGCAATAATAGACTGAAATTATTTCAAATTATGGTTCTCTTAGTGAAAGTTTGGCCATAAAATACAAAAATATGTATGTATAGATGTTGTGATCTGTATTTCTGAGTAAACAAAGCTGAATATACAGTGCTGATCTACATGACCTGTTAAGTGACAACAGATTTGATGTCTCTAGCAAAAGTTGGCAAATGTAATGATTATTTAATCAAAGCAATCATTCAATCAGCCTTGGACCTTAGAAACTTGACTTTTTTGTGAAGCGATTAAACAAAGTGTTGTACGTTAGATTACAATTTTTTTTAGACTGAGAAAGTGCTTTCAAGTTTTGTGTGCGATATGCATCGTATGGTCAGTGAGCAGACTGTGGGTGGTATGTGGCTCCATTAGTCCGAGGCTAAAAATGCATTATGGCTAGTAATGAGTGCTATGCTATATAGGGCATCATGAAAGCCTGTTCTGAAAATCGCAGAACAAGTTTTGGTTTAATTTGGATTTTATTTAGTTCCAGACCTATGGTAAAGATAAAAAAGTTATGTACCTGTAACAAGGAATGCATTGTATAATTTAAGAGCAGCTGCATTAACAGCCGTTCATTCAAATTAAAATATCATTGCACCAAATATTCGTCTTGGTGTAATCAGGCACTTTTTTTTTAATAAGAGTAATATAAGAGTTTGCAAGCTAGTTGTTATTTATTTATTTTTCCTCATTATTACCAGTATTATTTTACTATTATTTATGTGATTTATATTATAAATATTTTGAATTAGCTTTTTTAGATTTTCAGTTTTCATTTTAATTTAAATAGTATTTTAGTAGATTTAAAAATTTTCTTCTACCATTTTCAGGAATCATTGCTATTTTTTTTTTTTACATATATATATAATTTCAACTATTTCAATTGTCAAAAACAATTTTTAAAACGTTTTTTTTTTTATAATAATATGATTATTAAAATATTTTGTTTTGAAGTTGCCCAAAACAATGTAAATTAGGCAAAAAATCTATATTTTTGGTAATGATTATAAGACTTAATATATATATATATATATATATATTTTAAATATATAATGCGAAATTAACATTAATAAAATATACTTAAGTTGCACTTTACATTAGTTGCATTATAAGTTGGACAGGATTCTTAATTTAAGTCTTGTAGAGATCTGATTACAAGGGAATATGTCAAATGGGAAACTAAATAATTTAAAAGTAAAAGTTTGCCAGCCAATTTGTCAAAGTAAAAAAGCTAGCTGGCTAACTCTCCGGCTTTAGTTTGCTAATTAAAGTGTTACATGTTAGAGTTAAAGGCATTGTGGTTATTTTCAGAGGGGTGTGAGAATCCTGTGTAGAGAGTTGTCAGCAACACTAAAGCATTGTAAACTGTCACTTTGTGGCATAGCCAATGCCAAGATTGAGTTACCTGATTTTCCAATAATATGTAGCCAAGGCAGTGTGTGATTGGCCTTACTAACCTCTGCCATATTCCTCTGGGAGGGGTATTATTGTGTGTTGAGAGGGATGGAGACTGAAAGGAGGACGAGTACACTCAGATCAAGCTGTATGCTGGGATGCCCAAAGAGGTCCTGATGTTATATTCCAGCAAAGCGTGCTACTGCATCCCTCCAGAGATTATTTTCTGGCTGATCATTATATGCATCTTGGCCCTTATTGCCATGAGCATTACAATTGTGGCGCTGTCACGATGCAAGAGCTGGTGGCAGCAGTCTCCGGTCTATCAGGTTAATCCACGATCATTCAAATGCTGATGGTGTTGGAGATCTCAAAGGTAAGTGTTGATCTTTAAGGTAAAACACTACAGGCAAATAGAGTAAAAAAAAAAGATTTACATGAAACAATGGTAAATTGTTATTACCCATTATTACAGTGTTATATTTGTATTAAATGTCAGTTTTCATTTAATTTTTTTTTGTTTTGGTAAAGTTAATTTTTATTTTATTGTTAATATTTATTTTAAATTATTTCTATTTTAATTTGAGTAATTTTCATATATTTGCGCATATATATATATATATATATATATATATATATATATATATATATATATATATATATATATATATATATATTTATATATATATAAAATATCCCTTGTTTCATATTTCAAAATGCTAAATACAAAATCCTACATAATGTACATTTGGAGATGTATATATATATATATATATATATATATATATATATATATATATGTATGTGTAGTGTTACTTTGAGAACTCAATGTACCTGCACACATCATAATGTGCTAATGTAAGAAAACTGGCCTAACAAAAAAAAAAAGACAGGAAAAAGTAAGTAGTAGTGTATCATGCTGGCCTGAAAAACAATGATCTTTTCAGTAGCTGTGAGTTCCCTCCAGCTGTAGCGTTATTTGAGAAATGAGTGTAGATGGCTTGGATGGGCACACAAAAGCCATGCTTCTCCTTCACAATGGTTCTGTCCTGCAGCATATTCTGTTTCAAGTAAGAGGAGGTTGTTTAAATGCGCTCCTGTAATAGGTATAATTATGTCTACACATGCCATAAAGTACATAAAACTGATTTTACAGCTGTACATTACAGGGTGATGATTAGTATTTTACTTTGAAACATGTCTACACAAAGCAAAAACTGTGGATAAGACAAAACACCAGCTTATGTTCTACAAGAGACTAATAACTTTGACAATCTAAAATGTTCACATTTAGATATTAAATGATTGGAACGATTATAAAGGTTGTTGTGATCGAGATAAATTAATTGTTGAATACAGAACAAACGTATAATTCAGTGTATGACTTCAGGAATAACGGACAAACTGAGTCATTTTGAGAACATTAAAGCAACCTGGATCAGCCCTTTTTACAACTCTCATATGAGAGACTTTGGATATGACGTGGAGGACTTTACCGTGGAGTGAGGAACATTAGCCTTCAAGCTTTTTAACAAAAAGGCTCTTTATGCAGATCTGCAATCCACCATACCGTATCATGTTTCATTACTACCATGGGCCCTCTTTGATCTTTCTTCCACATCTGTCTAATAGGATATTATTATTAATCCATTTCTGTCTGAAGAAGTGGTTGGATGGGTTCTGCATGGTCGCTGTGAAACATGCTTGAGGGAGGCCTCATATTCGAGAAATGAACCCCAGGTTGACCCTGACCAAGATCCAGTAAGCCCAACAATGCTATACAACCAGGTGAAAACGTAAACATTCAGTTTACACACTTATTTTTTGTAGCACTTCATCTGCCAGAGTCAAAAATGTTCTCCGAATTCATTCAGGAGGAGTCCTATTAATGTTCTTTGTTCTCACAATGTCATTTAAGGATTACTAGTGCATATTTCAATGGATTTACTGACAAGTCATTCCCATTATCCTAATTCCAGACGATTTCAAAGCCATTGAAGATCTAGGGAAATAACTGTGTGGTCTTGGCTCTCTTCAGTGATTTGTCTTTCTGCTCCTCATGGACTTGTGAGAATTAACTTAATGTTCACAGGTTCAACGCAAGTTAAAACTGATCATCTGTGACATGCGTATTACAATAGGAAATCACTTTTATTCATCCCTCAGTTTGGAAGTACATACAAAAATGGCGTTTTATGTACTTGCAACGTAAGTCTTTGGGGCAAGACTTTTTAGATTTAAAAGCAGTGCTTGTATTTCTGTAAAAGCATTATTTCATACACAAATATCTAGTTTGAGCAGTAAAAGTAGCCCTTTCAGTGGTCCTTTAATTGTTTGTATAGTGGAGGGACTGCTGGTGTAGGTAGAAGGAATTCTTGGATTTATATTCCGCACAGATTTTAATCCTTTTTTTAAATGTGTACAATGCCCTGCCTTACCCCATTGACTTCCATTGAAAACTGTTGTGCTTAGTATTAGGACGTCGCAGAGTGTTATGATTATGAAGAAATAGAAAAAACCATGAGGTACTATGGCACAAGCGATGTCGCTGAAAGAGAGCTGTAACTTCCTGATGATCTGTCCGGAAATCAAGCCAAACGTTTGGTTCATTTATGGATTTCAAAAATGCCAGAGGGAAAATGGCCAAACTGGGTGGTGAGTGACCAGATAGATGTCTGTCAGTACATTAAGAATCAGATCACTTCAAATATTTAAACAGTGCCAAAGTCCTGCCCACTTTGAAATCTCATTGGTCCACTGAACTGTTCATTGAACATTAAGTGTCTTACTGTCTATACTGTTTGTGTTCCGTGTGAACTGACAAGTTGACAAACAGTATATGGACATCTATCTGTCAAATGCAAGCTGTTCTTTTAATTAAAAAACTTCTATGCAACAAAATAAATGTTTGGTTTATTAAGAAAAATAAGTACTCACACATACAGTACACACACATAATTTAGTTTCGTGGTCTGTGAGACTTTCCAGTCAGGTTATTTGACCTCTCTTTTTGTCTCCGTCGAGTTTTTTGGTGGTCTAGTCCAAGTTCTGTGTAAAGAAAGGCTAACTGTCGGGCACTCTGTGAAAAAAAATAAAAAATAAACCATGTCAAAGCTGTAAACACAAGTTGTTAGTCTCACTAATAGTATTCTAGCAACAGTACAGTATACATGGAAGTGTGACATCAAACAGAGAAAAATGTATATCTATAATGCTAAAATTAAGTTTTACATGATCACAAAGTTTATGTAATGAAAACCTTAATGATTGATCCAAAGCTTTATAATAGCCAGCATGGTGAAGTATTATGCTCGAGTGTGTTAACATTGGAAGCAGGTAATGTGACAATTCATTCTGATAAGGTGCAGGATGATTCAAATTGAGTTTGTATGTACCTCATTCAAGGACAAATTCAAATCCTCAGGGCCAAAGTGATCGCCTCCTGGCTGCAGGTCCAGAATGACAACTGGGACACGTGCTACTCGTTCAACATGTCAAATAAAAAGGCACAGGTGAACATGTATTTTAAACTGACATCAGTTACAGAGGCTTTTGTAGAAATGCAGCCACAAGTTTTTCATTTATGAGAAAAATTTTTTATTATTTTTTCTTAACAAAATGAGGGTGAGAAAATGATGAAATTTCATGTGAACCATACATAACAACGTTTTACATGTAGTTAATATTATTTACATTTAACTGGAGTCTTTGAATGCATGTGAATTATTTTTTTTTTTTTTTAGTATTAATTTCCTTGTGTGTAAAAGAGTATTCTTTTGGTATTATTTATATTTATACTAATATAATTATTTTAACTTTTTATTTTATTTTAATTATTTTATCTTTTCAGTTTTCATTCAATTTTATTTAAAGTTATTTTTTGTACTCCTTTTCATTCATTTTATTTGTTTTTTTATTTTATATCAATTTAAATAATTTTAGTACTTCAGTAGTATTTCAGTTAGTTCCTCATGAAACAGGAATTATTTTCATCTTATATTTAATATCTTATTTTATTTTTTAACAATTATTTTTGTAGTTTTAGTTAACAAAAACACTGGTGTAAAACTTTTTAATAAGGAAAAAGTTAGTAAAATCTCCTTTAAATGTAAGATGCAAAAAAAAAATATATATATATATATTAATGGTAGATAAATAAAGAAATTGCAGTACACTATTTTATGTTTGTTATGGGACCAAACACACTGAATCTGTAAGACTAGACTGACAATATCCAAGCGTAATCCGGTACACTGGCTCTCCATCACAACACCTGGGCATCACATCCAGCACTTGAAACAGAGTGGATGATGAGAGGCTGCCATGCAGGTGCGCTTGGCCCACTCCTTTGCCTGGCTGCCTTGTTTCCCCCCGGCGATGGGATCTCTCTGAAGTGAAGCTGACTGTAAAAATCATATGCCTAATCCTTAAAACTCTGTGATCTGCCTCTTATCTGCAGTGCGGCCGCCGGTGTCTCTCTCCATCCCGCTCCTCCTCACGGACGCATGTTTCACAAGCCTCCTCCTGACTTTGGCACAGTCTAGTGTATTATTCCTTATCTCCTTGCCTGATAGACTGATAGAACAATCTAATCGTCTGAGCTGGCAGCATATGTGATCAGAGAGAAGAATGGGACAGATTAGAGGAACTTTAGTTTTTTTCTTTGTGTGTGGGGTGTTAGAGAAGGTGTCTGTGTGTTTAATAAAGATAATTAATGGCACACAGATGGAGAGGAAGTTTAACGGAGGGAGTCTGGACTAAGATGTGCTGACAGCGTCTCACACAAGCTGACCTCAGGTTGATATGGAGAGGAATCGCTCCACATCACCTGTTTCCAGATCAGTGCTCTTCTCTCCTGAGGAGAGAGTGTAAGTGCTTCTCTTAAGCCCAGGGGTTTATTTGAGAGCTGGGATTACAGCCAGTGACCTCCAAGTTCATTTCCATTATACTTCACTTTGGTAGTTTTTAATACTGAAGCTGTAATGTTTTGATACTATCATTCACTTTGTAGGTTAATGAGATTCCAGATATATGATCAAATACACCAGTGTTCAGTTAATATCATCATCCATCTTTATTGTCTAGTTGATTGAACAATTACATAAATATATTTACTCATTGATTATTATTGTTTTTTTGTTTTTTTGTCATACTGCTGTAGCAATGCTCCAGTCAAGGCTGTGCATTACAGTGATGATTTGTAATAGTCCACTTTGTGCACACCTCTTACCTGTGAGCTAAATGGATTTATTTCATGTGTTAGAGCAATATGAGAAGTGCAAAGATGTTTTAAAAGGCTGAATAGAGCATTTTTACACTCACTGTTAACACCGTCCCGAGTGGTACACACTTGGATGGCCTTCTTTAGTCTTTGCACATACTTCATGACTCCAGATAAAGGAACTCTACGGTCCTCCGAGTATGCAGTGATCAACGTGGATGGGTAAAGCTGTTAAAGAAAAGAAACGGTTGACTTCTGATTCTGAATGATAAGACTCACACTGCAGACAACCAATCAAAAGTTTGTGTTGGTATGGTTTTTAATGGTTTTGAACATCTCTTGAGCTTAGCAAGACTGCATTTATTTGATCAAAAGTACAGTATGAACTGTATATTTGTAAAATATTATTATAGTTTTCTATTTGAATATATTTTAAAATGTAATTTATTCCTGTGAATTTTCTGCATCATTACTCCGGTTTTCAAAATCACATGAACCTTCAGAAACCACAATGTAATATGCTCATTATAATTAGCTGATTTGCTGTTCTGGAGACATGAATTATTATCAAATCAATGTTGAAAACCGTTTTGCTGCTTAATATTGAAACAGTGATGCAATTATTTTTTCAGTATGTTGAATAGAATATTAACAGCATTTATTTGAAATATAATTTTTTTTTGTAGCATCATAAATGCCTTTACAGTCACTTTTGACCGATTTAACACATCCTTTCTGAATAAAAGTATTAATTTCTTTTAGGAAAAAAAAAATCATACTGACCCCAAACGTTTTAAAGGTAGCAGTAGTGTCATCTGAGTGATTTACCTGAGGTATAATGTTGTGACAGGGACAGTAAGAGGCAATGTTATCCCTGTGTTCCCTCATAAGGGGGTCTCCCCACTCCCCTCTCTCCTCTATAGTAAGTGGCAAGGAAGGGTCTTGCATTGTGCCAAGAACATCCAGAAAAGGTGCCTGCCGAGAATTACAACTTCATATAACTATGAAAACAAGGCTCAGGGAATGTGTAAGAAATGGTGTATTAAAGATCCACCTGTAGAATTACAGCTTTAAGAAGCAGTGGGTTATGGTTGCACAACGCCCCCGCTAGGACAGCTCCAGCACTGCGAGCAGTGAGGGCAGTAAGAGCAGGACGGGACACTCCCAAGTGATGAAGAGTCTGAATGCAGGAAGCAAGATCCTCCACTCCCCTCCGCTTCTGTAGCACAGAACCTGCTTGATGCCACGCTAGACCACGCTCACCACCGCCCCTAACCAACACGAAACACACTGTAAAGATGCATTTCCATGCTTCTGTTGTTATTAATACTCCAGGACTACAAATCCCAAGTATTTCATCATTCACAACTGTCCACAAAATTGTAATATTTCAACTGTAATACTTCAGAATATATGTGCGTTTGCTGAAATTTTGATCAAATAAATTCAGTTTTGCATAAGAGACTTATTTTAAATATGAAAACATTTTCAATGGTAATGTACCTATGAAAAAAGATAATTCGAGTCGTAGTTCAGTACCTGACATGGCAGTAGGCCAGAGCCCAGCCGTCCTCCAGCAGCATTCTCTTCTCAGGACTGAAGGCCATACTGAGATCAACACCATAAGCTCCATAGACATGCAGGAGCAGTGGGGCCTTGTGCAGCTCAGATAATGCTGGCATGTGGAGGAGAGTCAAAGGCACCATTGTACCATCCTGAAAACACAGGCATTGGGTAGCATTTTGTGCCACTAGCTTTAAGACTTCTCGCATATAAATGACTCATACCTGACTGGTTGCCTGCAGACGTGTCGTGTTAAACTCAGTGAGGGAGATGTGCTTGGTGTTGTCCTCCGTTACAGAGAGCTTTTGTTCTCTGGACGAAAAGAGGTAGCGTACAGGTGGGTGCACTGGAGAGGACAGGAGGAAACCAAATGAACCTCTGTCCACAGTTCCAACACGCTGAGGTGATAAATCACAGGCCCAGTGAGGAAGCTATGATCAAAACAGAAACATTAATGGAGTCTACAGCCTTTTATTATATCAAAGAGATTTACTTAATGTGAAGTTTCAGGTTGATATTCATGGCGAAAAATGAATAAAAGCAAAATTTTAACTTGATAACATGAATAAAATACCTTCTAAGAAAAAGAACGCAAAAATAAACTATATTATACAACTGACTAAAAGTGCACGCTTACTTTATAGTAAAGATTCCAAGGTTCAATGATGATATTCTAGGTCTTTCAAAATCTATGCTGTATTTCAAATTAATAATTTAACTAACATTAAAAAAATTTAGGGTCAGTAAGTTTTTATTATTTATTTTTTAAATTAGTCTCTTATGCTCACCAAAGCTGCATTTAGGTGATAAAAAAATACAGTAAAAAAAGTAATATTGTGAAATATTACAAAGTAACTCGTCTATTGTCATTTATATTAATGTCAAAGCTGAATTTTCAGCTTTATTAAGCATCCCGTCTTCAGTGTCACATGATCTTTCAGAAATGTTTAATGGTAATGCATATATACATCATTACGGTCTCTAGGACCTAATACGAACAAATGCATCAATAAAAAATCAAGTACTATCGAGTAAAACACATCTACAATCTAAATAAAACATGTCTCTTTAACTCAGCATCTTTAAAAACACACTCTAGGCTGTTTTGTATGTGAATTTGCGATTCTTCTTCACACCTGGTGAGTGTTAAACTGACGGGGCTCTTTTGTGCTAAGAGTCTGGATCTGAACTCGACACTGTGAATCCTTCACTGTGAACACACAGTGATCCTGAAGCAGCTCCATATCTTTAATGACTGTTCCAGGAACAGCACTGAACAACGGCACCCAGTGTGGCATTGATGGCGAGGCTAAAGGTGCCCTAAGCAGCTTGAGATTAGAGAAAAAATGATATAAACACAGTTATAATTTCGTTCTGAACAATACTGCTTAAGTCTTATACAATACTGATCCTCTTACCTGATACTCCTGGTTTGCTCCAGTGTTAGCAAGGATGAACAGGCAGTTGTCCGAGTGCTCCACGTGGTAAAGCAGTCCAGGTTGACGGGACTGGATGAGGGTGGGGAACAAGAGTGGAGTCTTGCTGTCAACAAACCACACCTCAGAGCTGATCTTACTGCAGCAGTTAATGGTCACCAGCCTCTGGTCTCTGGAACGACTGACCTCCACAAAGAACCTGAGGAACGGGCAGAAGACCACATCAATGCTAACCAAAAGCACTCTTCACCGACAATTAGACACTTACTCTGGATCCTTTTCTTCATAAACGAGGGTGGTTTTGACCTCAGAATTACTGAGATGAAGACGGAAAACACATAGGCAGCGAAGAGTCTCCTGTGTGCTGTAGTAGAGGACGTCATCTGTGGCCCATTCTGCACAGAGAGAGGACAACTCAGGAGGAAAAGAATGCTACTTTGTCAAGAAAGTTTCAATTATAGTAGATCTTACCGAAGCTGAGGACATTATCTAAAACCAACGGGGCCTTTTGACGAAGGATGAGGCCACCTAAATGAACCAACACACATCTGGTCTCCTCGTGGTGGTCTTTCTTTACAGTGACGGCCAGCATGGTCTCTGAGGGAGAGAGTCTGACCCTCTGGATGGTTCCATATCCATCTCCTCCCCAATCTGCATTGCACACCTCCAACATCTCCTGATCATCTGTAAGCAAACATTGCCTTGTTTCTAGTTGGAATGTTAAAAACGGTGTTTACTTTGGTTTCTTTTAAGTATCTTTCACCGTGTCCCAGGGTCGATCTGTAAATCCCTTTGCCATCTTCAAAGTATACATGATGCCGTCCCTGGAACTTGAGAAGATGTTGAGGGAATAAACATTCAGATTTATAATTTATGAGATTATATAATTCACACACTCTGCATCACTTCATTTACTTACCTCTGAATTTTCTGGTACAACTGCAAACTTCCTGTGAACCGAATGCAATCTTCTTTTAAAACGCTGCTCTTGATCTCTGAGTTTCTGTAGCTGGTCTTTAGACAGCTCCACTGTAGTCTGAGAAGATCCCTAAATCATCAAAGTCTGTTTTTATTATTATGTATGCCATTGTATGTGTGTGTATATATATATATATATATATATATATATATATATTAGTAATAATTAAAAATAATAATATATTTCTAACCTTAATTTCTTGATCTTGATTAAAAAAATGTTATGCATTAACTTTACATTAATATTGAGGGTATGTTGGCTGTTTCTACATTTTTATATATCTTTGAATACATGCTTTAACATCTCCCATGTCATCTGACTTCGTAATGATGCAGACATGATTTATTCTGCATTCGGATTTACAGTCTGCTGCTAGTTTTGTCCTTTCCATGTCTGTATTCGTACTATTGTAAGTAACATATCTTTCATCGCAGCTTATGTAAAATACAAAGGGCAACAGTACATGAGACGAAAACATAACAGTGAGTTAAGGCGATCCTACCTCAGTGTACAACCGCGAGATTAATGGGTATATATTCCTCCGATGTATATTGCGTGAAAATGACCGCAAAAGCAGCAGACAAGACGAACTTATCAGATTCATTTAATGCAGCAATATGTCACTATCTAATTAGTGTTTGATTATAAATAGTCGGCGTCTTACTGCTGCCTTAACAGTCATATACAGTGCATTGAGATTCTGCGTATCACATTCAAAACACTAAATTCCCTTCTACCCATGTGCTGCTATGTGTAGAACCAGTGCTGCATTTACACTAGCGTTGTCCGTTCTTTTGATTCGAATCTTTTAAATTAATCGGTTGAATCGGTTCACAAAACCGGTCTCAATGATTCATTTAGCAATCAGACTGAATCAGTCCGAGCGGTTGTAGAATCAACAATAGACGTAATAAATGCATTATTTATTGTGTATTTAATTTATTTATTATGTCTATGGAATCAACAACTCTGACATGAACCGAAAACCGACTCCTTTGGACATTCATGAAAACGAACCAAGAACAGATTAGGGAACTGAATTAGCTGATAAAAGTATTTTTTTATTGTTCAATGTGAAGTGCAATTAATATTTAGTTTCTAAATTGCTTATTTATGAGCTGAATGGCTGCAACAATCTCAGCTGGAACAAATGAATTTAAAATAAACACCGCTATTCCAGAATATGCGCACCATTAATGTGGCTGTACAGTATTTCAAAACTAACATGCAACGAAAAAAGCTTTTTGAATCTGTTGTTTAAAACTTGTTCAAAAGAACCGATTCGCGGAAATGAGTCGGACTCCCCATCACGAGTGGCGCTAAAATATGACATCTGGTCCAGGCAAGAGTAATCGAATCATCAATCATAGATGATAGCCGGTAGAGCGGAGTGTTCGATGACTGTGGTAGTAAACTGGATTTCCTTTCTTCCTGCAACAAGAGGAGGAGGCGGTGTACGGAAGTAGCATGGGATTGTATTACTAAGCAACAGAGACCAGCGCATTACCGGCTAATTGGTAAAAACGTTAGTAAACGTCGACTTTAACCACATTCAGAGAACATATGCCAAGTAAGCCTTAGCTTAGACTCTGCATTCCGTTGTCGTTTGTTGTTATACTGTGATAAGCCTTTTTCCGCATGAAATAGGATCTTATCGAACAGGTTGCTCTGTCATGAATAAATGTAATGATCCCCCGTTTGCTGCGACAGAAATGCATGCGAACAATCTCCAAAATCACGACCCTCACTGTGGAACCGATGTGGCCCGTGCACGCTGGGCTCTTCTGCGACAGGTGACTCTCCTTCGATATACAGCTGATTGCATGTATTTGGTTCAATAAGCGTAAATGTAATGCGTTATACAATGCGTTTTCACCTTAGAGATATGGATGTGTCTCAGTGGTAGTATTTTATGCGTCTCTCACAATGCAGGTTCTGAAGCAGAAGCAGCTCGACAGTGCAGATGTTCAGCAGGTGTCTGTGCGGAGGTTCTCCTCCTTTAACCTGTTCTCCAGGAGCAGGGTCACTCCCTCAGAGACAGAGGAGACATCGGAGGGGCAGTGGGTGGAGTACAGAAGTGCAATCTTTCCTCAGTACAGTGCCTTACTCAGGTATGCTGGAGAAAGTGTTGAGTACAGTTACAGGTTATAGGTATATGGACTTATAGGTTTAAGTCATAGGTCTCAGAAAAGCAAATTCTGCCATCTTTTACTTCCTTGTGTTGTTCTAAACCCATATCCCCCCCCCCCCCCTGTCAAACACAAAAAATTTTTGAACTATGCTCACTTCTTTTTTTCATGCAATGAAAGTGAACGGAGACCAGAGTTGTCAAACTCCAGAAAATAATAATAATAATAATATAATAAAAAAGCACCATAGAAGAACCATAAAGGTTATCATATGACGTATATTCCAAGTTTAAATTAAATCATGCTAAGTCAGAAATCATGCTAAGTATGAAAATATTTCACACATTTCACATTTTTCTCTGAAAATATTTTTATTTCAGAATGGGTGAATAAACTATTAGAAAATGTAAAAAAAAAAAAATGTTTTTGTTTAACTGCTTCGTTAAGTCTTTTGATTATGGTATTATAATTATTAACACTAATGTTTTGTAATTATTTCATTATATATTTAAAACTCTAACATTCTTATTAACGCATTTCAGAGACAATCTTGGACCAATTAGAGTGGATGAGGTGCTCAGCAGCTTTGACAACACAGGAAATGTCTGTGAGTGACTCCTCTGTGCATGTTAATGTATTCATACAGCAGTTTTTTTTTTTTTTTTTTGTAATCTTAAACAGAACATATCCTATGGCAGGCAGCAGGAGGTCAGATCAAGCTGCAGCTCCATCATCCACCAGGGGCAGGCACACTTGAGCCTTAGAAGCACCTAATTATCAGCAACTTATTGACTCCTGTCTGTGACAGGAGTGTTAAAGTAAATTCCCAGCACATGTCTGAACAGTCATAGCGTTCACTGTTCAGGAGTCAGTATGTTGTATGGCTGGCAATAATTAAATAAGCAATGTAGATGTCAGGGAAAATTACAAATATTTAAGTTAAGTGAGTATAGGGGACTGAACAACGTTGCAGAAACAGTTAACTGATTCATTGCCTGCCATGAATTGTAATTCAGGTGTACTGTAAACAAACTTTATGCAGTATGCAAGTTTAGATGTTCTATACAGCAGTGTGTTGTGTAGCTGACTCTATGATAAATTTGCTGTGCAAAGTTAAAACACAATAACTACAATTTTGTCCAAACTGAAATATGATGAAAATCCAGTCTCTAAGGCTATGATCTATACTGTAACTGAAGCCATTTTCCTTAAATTAAGCAATTATAATTACTGTGCTTTTTCTTTGAAGTGCAGTACTGAAATGACAGTTCACTCAGGAATCTAAATTCGGTCGTTATTTACTGACCCTCATCTTATTCCAAACCTGTATGACCTGTATGTATTTAATTATTCTGTTGAGCACACAAGCAGTTTTCAGCAGATACCCCAGTGGCTCAGATGTTTTTAGATCATTTTTTTTGTCAGATGTCCAGGTTAGTGTGGTCCTGTACTGATTTCCAGTTGTTTGTGGACTGATATGTCTTGAAATATTTGGCTCTTTTACTGGATTAGTGAAAAGGGGCGGCATGGCTCTCTTCGACGGCAGGGTCATCGCTTCTCTTTTCAGACCTTCCTCTCAACCACCCTTAATTGATCTTACGCATTGGTAAGCCCAAACATCTCCCCCTATGTCCTTGTCAGCTCAGCTGGGCAGGCTCATTGTCTACAAAGGGGGGTGCCCCATGTATTACCCACACTACATACCCATTTTAAAGTCCTCGTCTCAGGATTTGACAAGCCGAAAGGTCTCTATGTCCTCTGAGGCACTGAATGTGGATTAGCTATCCAAATGTATGGATTACGGTGATCCAACTTGTCAGGGTTGGAAGGGTTGACGGTGCTGTGGGTTTAAGTGCTGTTGTTTCCAGCAGGGATCAAGAGGGACACAGAAGGTCTTCTCTGAACATGCTGGGTGGACATGAAGAGCTTTAGAGAGGCTTGTTGACCACTGGTTTGGATTCAAACCACTCCTCCACTGTCATGTGCTCGGGTCAGAGTTGGTTTAAAAACTAAAGAGAAAATGTAGTTGTTGCATATGTAGTCTGGAATTGCGATACTTATTTCAGAAGGGCTCTTTGCAGCCAGATAATGTAGTTACAACATCTACCAGCAGGTGCCAACCAGACAGTAGGGGCTTTCACACAGTCTCTTCCAGAAAATTAACTTGTACATTGTCATTTAGAGATCATGTGTGAACAAAGCATGAGATTACCAGTATAAGCATGTAAGAAATTGTTTTTTTCAAACGTGAGAAAACGTTGCAGATGGCTTGGCGTCATTGATGATTGCTATGGCTCAACATTTTGCCCCAGCAGCACCAAATAAGTCAAAGAAGTAAAAAAAAAAAAGTCAAATTGCACAGATAGTGACAATAAAGTGCATCTCCTTTACCATTTACTGCTATTTTGCTGCTGATAAGTGAATGTAACAATAAAAATAGAATACTGTTTTTTTTTTTTTTTTTTTTTTTTTTTTTTTACTAAATAAATAATAATTGTCCAATGTTTGAAAGTGGCCTGTACTATCCAGCCAGACCTTAAATCAACTCTTTTGCCAGGTTGGACCGCAATGGTTGACTACTAGTCAACAAACAACCACCTGGTTGATTAGTGAATTCAGCTAGTTAACACTCTCAGAAAAGTTGTATCATTAATTCAGCATATTAGCATATTTCATTGAGTTAATTTTCACCAAATACAAAACTCAGTGGGTATTGGTAGGATACTATTAGCCAGTCTAGTCTTTATTCTGCATCCCGAGTTAAAACATTCTTCAGAGGGGTCACGTGATGAGGTGGAGGAACTGATCCAATTTAAAATCATGACTTCAGGCTTACTAACAGTCTAAGCAGGGTTTCCTCAGAACCACAATCACAAATCCACGTGTGATGGTGACTTTTTCATATCTTAGTAAGTAATTAGTGTGTGTGTGTATTTTTATTTGAATCATGACTTTGTTTGTGTGTGTCCTATGGTCTCTACTCACATGCCGGTCTGTTTTTACCCCCTGCTTGGGCAATTATGTAGATTGGGGGACCCAGTGTACTGATAGCTCAGTATGAGGCTGTCCAACGAGGCCTGGTTAGACCTGCAGAGGTCAGAGGTCTGGCTCTCCATCTCTGCCTTATTCTCCTCTCCTGTGTTGGTGAGAGTTAATTAACACTGGTCTCAGGCTGTTTACAGGATGGCACGCTGACCAGACTCAGGCCCTCATTACTGCAGACCTGCCTGATGAACGTGTGCAGGCAGGGTCCACAATTAACACTCATGAAGCGCCGAATTCCAGTCAGAATTGCCTTTGGCGAGTGAATAAAACAGTTTCTCGCCAGTTGGCTGTAAGCTTTATTAGGAACTGTCTCATTATTGTAAGAATCATGAACAATTGAAATCATTCATATATATATATATATAATACACCCACCCACCATTTCACTTTGTCACTTTCCACAGGGCCTTGATTTATAGTATTATGACTTTAATTTCATAGTACCATATTCTTTATTCTCATAATTTGGATAAAAATATTACATCTTTAAGAAGTTAAAACTAAGATTTTTTATCACATTCAATTATAGTGTACTATATTCTAATGCTACATATACATATATATTTTTGTTGTTATATTGTCATGTGACACTAAAATGTTTTTTTCAGTTAATTCAAAGTTAGTTTATAACCCTGTGTGTAAGAGCTCTGTGTCAGAGTGTCCAAAGCTCATCGTACACAGTGAAAGTGGCTTCAATCAGTGCCACTGGTGAAAAGGCAAAAAACTGCTTTCATATTAAAGCAACCTACAGGAAATTCTGCATGTGTTTGAGTGACCCACAGCTGACCAGGACTCTTTGCTGAATGATAAATGACTGACCCATAATATTGTTATGTGAAGCTTTATTATAAAACATAACATTCTTTTTTTTTACTGGCTATGTGCAATATGGCATTATAAAAGGATTTGGTTCTCTATATAAGCACAAGTTTATAATCAAATGCTCTTAATTATGGCTACAGGAGTCAGCAGTGGGGTGAACTGTATTAGAGCTAAAAGATGTGATAAAGAGAACCCTGAAGGAAAAAAATGACAATACTAGACTTTGCAGGGATATTGTGTGGTGTGTAATGCCACAGTAATTACCAACATACCTTAGTAGCCAGATAACACTTTTTTTCTTTTGTTGCAAAGGTCCCTTTTAGTCTGGAATTAGAAGGGAGGGAGTGAAAGAAGAAAGTAATAACACCCTAGAAATTCACTCTCCAGACTTGATTATTAGACATTTCCCCCATCATTTTTTTTTCTCACGTTTTATGCACCTTTGCCCCTCATGCATTACATTTGTGACTATTCACTTACTGTGAACTAACTAGCCTCAAAAGTAACGCTAGACTTTGATGAGGGAAAGACTTGATTTATTTTTTTATTTTTATTTTTGGAGGTTTTTGAATACAGACATAATAACAACAGAACTTTGTGCACGTATAAAATAAAGATAACAAACAAGGTGTGCTGTCTGCAGCCTTGTCTGCACTGATCTTAATTTACAAACACGTCATTAAAATGAACTGTAACTCCGTGAATACTCAACGAAGAGACATGAGAGATATATCTATAGAAAGCTTGACATGCTTTTAAACGAAATAAGTGTCACCGAAAACAAATATTCTGTGATAAAGTAATCCATATGAAAACAATGCGATGTCCGTTTTCCACGTCTCCCTTCATTATATCTAATGTGACCACGCCCCCGCGCTGAACGCTCTATTCAGATTACAGTTGAACTTCCATGATATGTGTGCAGCAATTATAATTGTACTGTGATGCATGTCCCAAAAAGCATTCTGTTGTACCACGACCAAAGAACCATAGTACCATCGTGGTACATTCAAGCAGCTTTATTTTTTTGTATGGAGAACAACAGGTTACCCATAGGTCTCTCTTTCTCTGTGAGTCAATGTGTGTTGCTCCCATTGGACTTGTAAGTGATTAATGTAATGCAGTTAATTTGTCTCTCATTTTTCTGTCTATCAGAGTGCACTTTTCTGTCATCACATTGGTATGTTTGTGGACCCCCCCTCAAATGCTCATGTTCACCCTTTGGCCTGTATCGAGCCCCCCACCCCCTTGATTTGCCTAGCAACCATGCCAGGACTCCAGTAGCCCTAATGTACTTGATGATGTTTTAAAATAAATAGATCATTTATCTGATTAGCGTCTTGGTGGAGAACAAGGCATGTGAATAGCCACCTCTTACTCAGAGCTTGGGCAGCACTCCAAAAATCTGGGAGGGAAGTGTGTGTGTGTGTGCGCTTTCTGAATGTATGTTTGTCTGTAAAGCACTCAATGTAATGACTCTCTCACACACTTATTTTTGTAAGTGCTGTCTTTTGGTTTACATGTATGTGAGCTAATTTCCCAAATTAACATGCCTAATGTGTTTTTTGGATAGGCTTTTGTGTTTTAGAGACATTCATTTGAATAATTTGTATATTATATTTAGTTTAAAACTTATCTGCTTTATTCTTATATGATGAAAAATTGATAACAACACATGTGTATATCTCTTGTTTAATTATAAATCAAAAACAGGGTTTATTTTGGATTTACTTTTATTTTACCTTTTTTATCTTCTTTTATGCACTAAACTTGGGTCAATATCATAAGCCCAAATTTATTTTCATGTTATGGGCAATAACTGATAAATGGCTAAAATTCTGTACTTTTTTTTTTTCTAAATCAATGAAAAATGACACTGAAAAAAAAAAACATTCTGTAAGTGAATGTAGTACAGCTTCACAAGTACAGTATATGAAACTGATATTCATTTTGAGACTTTTTGTTCCATTTAACAATGTTATTAAAATATTTGGCTTGTAAGGATTAATTTTAAGTGTTCACAAGTGGTTCACAATTCCAGTCGCTCCCACTTTGAACATTTTGTATGAATATCTCATTACTTCAGACATTTTTTCTCTTCGACCGTAAGTGCCCGGCTAAATGGACTTTACAGGATATTCTGCCATGGTTCAAGTTTGCAAGGAACGTATACGTTCCATTTAAAGATCATTAAAGTGTGCGAGACATGAATTTAAATTGTACATATTTACAGAGTTCTATTATGTCACACTTCACACTTGTCTAGTTTCGTCTAGACAAGTGTGAAGACACTGCAAGCGTAGTGCAAATCCATGAATGAATGTTCTGAAGTGAAGTAAACTTCAATGGGTTTTCTGGGCTCAGGGAGCGGGGAGTAATGAACACTGTGTAGGGACCCAGTCAGTCTGAACACAGTTCATGCATTGAGCTCTCTTCTAATGAGCTGATGATCTGAATCAGGTGTGTTATATAAGAGAGTCATGCAAAATATGCATTCATATGATCTTTATCAAATAAATATAAAAAAAAAAAATATAAAAAAATAACATTGATACTCAGAATGAATTAAGTTTTACCTTGGCAGCATAGATCACATAGATTATGTTTCAAATCAACCAGCTTTGTCTGATTGTTGTCAAGGTCAGTTCTTTTAAGGTTGCGGACATTGGTGAAGATTGCTAAGTCGCTTGGTGTGTCATTGACAGCTGATTGGGGGCTTCTTGAAACACTCCCCCTTTCCATTCCCCCCCAGTTGGACTCGGGGCAGCCTGCCTTTTGTATTTGACCAGCCAGCCCGAAAGCTGGGGGCCGGTACGGCTCGGAGGGAGAGCCAATGTGGAGAAAGGGAGTGAAGAAAAGGAGAGAAGTAATTACATCCAGTCATTGAGTTCTGAAGCCCCCCCTACACACAGGTTCATTACAGGGGCCCTGCACTGGCGACAAAACGTCGGCCATTTGGAGCGAAAGGAGCAGGAATGTTTTGGAGGAATATGACACCTCCAGATCCCTGCGCTGGCAAGAGAAGCAAGATTAAGAAGCCCACAGCCCCTGCTTTTGGGTTCAGCGCAGAGGAGTTGTATAGAAGCGGGCTGATTGCTTGGCTTGCCTATTGTCTGTACTTTTTCATATGTACCGCAAGCCGCTTCACATCGCTAGCTTTTCAGGACAGGACAGAGGCCCCACAATTTTGCTTCTTGCCCACACTTCTCTTACTTTTCAAACCCTCTAGGTAGTATTTTGTGTCTTATTATAAAAGTATAAACATGTTTGAAGAGTTCCCCCAAAAATGAAAACTGACATGTTTACTCAAACTCATGTTTTTCCAATCCTGAATAACTTGGATAGTGAAACAGCTTAGTATTATTATTATTTTTTGTCCAACCAATATGGGACCCCAAATGTTTCCCCCCAAATCAGTTTTTGACCCCATTGACTTTCATTGTATGGAGGAAAACATTCTTCAGAATATCATCTTAGTGTTTGGCAGATGACAAAATAAATACAGGTTTAGAACAACATGAGGGTGATGATTTCTGGCCTTGGTGTGAATGGATATAGTTTCCTCTTTCTACCTTCTCACCTAGCTCTAAGCGGCCCACCTCTATTCCAGCAGATTGGTTCCTGTCTCATTGTCTTGTTGGAGTCATGAGGGGACGTAATCTTCAGTAGAAAGGAGAAGTCATTTATTAGTCCCAGCCCAGGGGTTCATGCTTCACAAAATGCATTGAGCGTAGCCTGACCAATCGGAACGCAGAATCTTTCACCCACCTCTCCCTGCCCATCCGGCCCAAAAGGATCATGTGGGATTGCTGTAGTGCCTGTCCAATGGCCAGATGATGCCAAGCCTCCCCACTGAGCTTTTTAGTTACATGCCTGTCAATCCCATCTCAAAAAAAGAGTTTTTCAAATGTAACGCAACTGCAAATTTCGATGCGCGTGATTTTCATATATCTGACTGCCGTTTGAGAGACGCACTATTGTTTTGTAAGTACTCCAGTTTAAGAGCCTACGGACACCCACCCCTTTTCCAGCACACAATCACATCACACTCTGTATAACAATTTGTGGCACACAATGATACTCGTACATGCGCACACACACACACACCCACATTCCCTCCAAACAATCTAGTCGATGCTTTTTCGCTGCTTTGCCAAGTGGCTTTTTACAACTGTTCCACAATGGAGAAGCTAATTACTGTAGATTTGGAGAGCTGGTTAATTGATCGGGCTAGCGTCCTAATTGCATCTCTCTTACCTGGGGCCTCTGAAATGGCAGTGAATGCCTCTCACATGACCTCTGTGTTTTGACACAGTGAGAAAAACACATTGCTGAAACTCTTCACAGGGATACTTGTGGAGAGAAGGCATGTTTATTTAGGTGTTTTTTTTTTTTTTTTTTTAGATCGGCCATTTATAAACCTCTTGTGGTGGTTATACGGTGGTCTCTGCTCTAATTGTTTTAGCTTTTTTAATTGTGCCAGAGTCTGACAAGCGTCCAGTTGGGGGCACTCTCAGACTTTGCAAAATGGTTAGTTTGGCCTTATCTGATCGGTCAAACATTCCCCCGTTGTGCATTTAGTATGTAAAAGGTCTAAAAACACCTGGTTTATTAGAAATTCCGCCCCTTTTACTTTCTAGAACTTTGAATGACTCGATGTGGTGCTAAAATTGGAATCGGTTAACATGCTAGATTGACTCTTAATTCCTCTCGTGATGAAGATATTAATTGAGGAGTGTCACATTACATTGTGTGAAGAGGTAATTCAGTCTATCTGAACTCATGCACTTGTTCTGCCGCTCACTCACTCTCATTTTAACGCTTGTGTGCGCATCGATGATGTGCCGTTACCCTTGTTGCGAGTATGAGCTGAAACCCATAGCGTGCTCCAAAGTGGGACATCACTAATCAATGCGAATCATTTAAGTCCATTCTCTCCTGTGCCACAAAACCCAGTGTTTTAGCAATCAATTCAAAACAAGTGACATCAGCTTTTCCAGTCCGCGGTGCGCGTAGCTGTGCAAGAAAGTAGTTGTAAGGAACGAATACGCGAATGAGCCTGACCTCGACAGGAATGCGCGCATATGTGTGTGCGTTGGTGTAGCCGCATGCATGTTTTTGGCTGCTTTTTCTCTTCAGTTAAACGCCCGTCTACATTTGTGTGTACTCTTGTGTGTATACAAGAGCTCTGCATCAGATTGAATTAGCCAGTATTGTCCTGCTCACTAAAAGGGGGCTATGCTATTAGCAACCTTTCTAAGGACTGCCGCATCCTGCACTAGGCAATCAGATCACTCAAGAGCCTCTTTCCCCTGCCGTGACCTGGGCTCCGGGCCCACGTCTGGTAAAGACCGCTTCTCTAATGTTCCTCTCCAGCCTCTACTAAGCCCCCACCAGCCAGCGGCAAGCCCCCTGCGTCCTTCACCTCACACAGGGGAAGAAAGACAAGGTCATGCACATGGAGAAATAAAGGAGAAATGATTCCCATTCAATTGAGGTGAAGCATTCCATTTAGCAGCTAGCCCCGGGCTGCCACCGGGAGAGAGCTCTAACTGGCCAGTGCATGCACCATGCACATTGCCCAACTGTGGGTGCACATTATTTAGAGAGCCTGAATGCATGGCTTTGACAGGCTATTACTGTAAATAATGAAGAGATGGGCTGCAGATATGAAGTGATCAGACACAAGCTTGTGGCCATGAGAGAGAAACTGAGAGGGTGTGGAACGGAAGGACAGTTGAATTGTTCTCTTCTCTGCCATTGTTGGCTTTGATATAAGACTCATTCTTTTCTGCTGTCTGTTGTTTATAGTTTTTGTGTCAGTCATGGCTTAAAACTCTTGCAAAAAAGTACTTTGAATATAAATTATGGTACGGTTATTATGGTATCTGATGGCAGCGTCATGGTATTTTAATATATATTATGGCACAGAATGACTTTTATATTTATATTAAGTCATACAATTTTCGTGTGGTTCTCCAATGTATGTCAAAGAATATGCCCAAAAGTTGATAATTTATATGGTATAGAATAGAATATTTCAAAATATATGAATAATTAAAATAAAATAAAACCTCAAATAATTTCATTTAATTTTGGGGTTAAATGTGACTTTTCACAAAAGATGGTGCTTTTTTGAGATGACACTTCCTAATTGGCTCCAGGAATCAGCCTGGTAGAAGAAAAGAGTGAAGATGCAGGAGGGGTGGATGGGAGGAAAGATTAATCTCTTGAGTAGACAATGTTGTTTTTTTGTCTGGATATACAGAAGTTCATTATTAATATTGATAAGAGACGGACAGTGAGGGAAATGACAATGTCTATCACACACATGTGCACACACATTTGTGTACACACACACACAGACAGGGTCAGTCATAACAGCGGGCAGGCTCCATTACTCCCACAGTCGGAGTGTTAAGTGCTGTCCTGGTGTCAGTGGAAGATCAATGGCCAGTACTGTGTCGCAGTCAACGCAGGCCTGCCAAACAGCCCCGGGGTCAGAGGTCACTCAGCCAGACGGTCCAGAGGGCGTGGTGGTCCTTAGGGGGTGGCATCACCACAGTGACCCATCGATACCCAGGCGGGGCAACAGAGTGCTAATGCCCTGCTGATGGAGGAGCTCCCTGCCCCCGAGGACCATTAGAGAGAAACACACAAACACAAGTGTGCACATGATGCATTTACACCTCACCCTTCTCTTACAGATACATACATGCCGCTGCACTTTAAAAGAGTGACCCCAAGCGCACGATAGGCCGCCCTGAGCATGTCACCTTTGCTGTAGTACACAATCATCAAAGACAAGCGTGGACTCTATCAATTTGGCTTGCAGTCTGTCTTAGTGACAAGTGCATTACAGATACTCAGAGATATCGATCAGATGTCCATATGGCCAACAACTCCCTCAACTTTTCACGTCTACAGAGACGGCTTGTCAGTTTAGATGTGTCTCACACACTAACCCTTCTGGTTATTAAACACAAAAGGAGCATTGGGACTTCATTGTAATTCATTGTAACTCACACGAAGCAAATTCCTTTCATTTATTTTTTTTTTATGTTGTGCTTTGGAATACAGCATGCATTATAAAACTGCCCTACTACTATCTTCAAATAGGACTAAGCAGGGACCTTGAAATTTGGAAATTTGGATCTCCGTGTGTGTGTGTGTGTGTGTGTGTGTGTGTGTGTGTGTGTGTGTAAAAGATTAATAACTGTTTTTAGTGACCGTTACTAATCTTTTCTGCGTTCTGCGCTCAAATTATTTTGAATTTGCATATGAAATTGATATCTAACCTGAAGGATCCATGCATCTAATCTTGCTTTGTCTTACAACACACTTTTAATCTCACACTGACAGTACAGTGAGAACTGATCTAATCTCAATCCCAATCATACAAGCAGGTGTTTTAGTTTGAGAGTGTTTAGATGAGTGAAACGTACAGTACAGCTGCTGGTCAGTACAGATACTCTGAGGTCATCGTTGCTGCTGGAGTTGTAAAAGCACTCTAGTGTTCTGTCTCCACTCTCAGCCTCCATCTACCTACAATCTAGTGACCTCTATCACTCTACCTCTTCTCCCGCTCTCACCTTTTTACTCGATTTTGTATTTTGGGTAGCATTTTATTTCTTTCCTGCACTTTCTGGCGATGGCCTTGGGCTGTGAGCCTTCAAAAGGGCATGCTTTGCTCTTCCTTTTCACAGGACACAAATACTTGTAGAACATCTATATACACTACTGTACTTCTGGGGCTGGTTTTGAAAGTGGCTTATTATTACCAAGGCTGCATGTATTTGATCAGAAATACAGTCAATTTAATATTATGTAGTATTATTACAATTTTAAAAATAACTGTTTTCCATTTCAATATATTTTAAAATCTAATTTATCCCTGTGATGGCAAAGCTGAATTTTCAGCATCATTACTCCAGTCTTCGGTGTCACATGATCATTCAGAAAACATTATAATATGCTTATTAGGTGCTCAAGAAACATTTATTATTATTATTATTAATGTTGAAATGTTTAATATTTTTGCAGAAAATGATGAATTTATCTTTCAGTATTCATTGGTTATTTTAGTTTAG